>NC_133975.1:115061739-115376262 GCF_047716275.1 Strix uralensis | reverse complement strand
ATTAAACTATTGTCTAAACACCGTATCTGAGACCAGAGTATCAGTGTCATTGCATAAACCTGTAGTAAGTGACAGTACCTACCTTGAAGAAAATCCAGCCTAACCACTAAAAGCAGAAAAGAGTGAAATTCTCTGAGGCTGCTCTAAATTCCCGTTTGCCGCAATCTGTTATTACATGAGGACCTTTCCAAATGCTACCTACATTGCTGTTGAGCTCAGCCTTCTAGAATGAGAGATATTTTCAAAGAACAAAGCAAGGAGATCTCACTTGTTAAGAGTAGCCCAAGGCTCACCAAATTATATGGTTTGTGCTTTGAAGGTAGGAATGATTTTGCTCTGCAGAGAACAGAGGGAGTGGAAGAGAAGAGGGATAAGACAATGATAAAAACAGGCTTACAAAAAAGCCTAAAATACCCAGGTATGTTTGCTTACCTTCAGTACCAGAAGCTGAGTATCATCTTCTTCCCCTTTATGATAAAGACACAGAAAGCAAAGAACCTGCATTTCTCAATTTTACATATGTGATTGGCAATGTATGCAGAGCTATTTAGGCAAGTGAAAGCTAGTCTTCTGAGGATCTGAACTCAACACATAATCCCTCTTGCCCACTAATCTGCCACTGTCCTTTCCTTCAATACCCAAGTCTCAGCTTCTAGTTCCAAACTAATTTTTGAAGTGTAAATTACCTTCTTCCTGGAAAAAAAAAAATATATTTCTTTCACGGTGTTGTAGCTCATCACTGAACAGGAGATAAAAAGGGAGAAAAATTGCCAATGTGCAAAGCAGCTTGTTTTCAGAATATCAAACAGATTTTTGATTGGGGTTTTTTCATCTGGCAGTCTGACTGCTGAATTGTCAAGTTAACTCAATAAAAATTCCTGCTTATGATTGAATAGCAACACTCTTTTGATCCACATTAAAGAAATAAAAAGGATATCCTGTGAACTACTCTTTTTCCAAGTCCTGTCTGCTCAGCCTTACCTTTCCATAGTAATGGAATGGATGGGTCATCACAACTAGAGGCATAACATTTATTACCATCTTCCAGCTCATTGTTGACTGTGTCACCATTTCCAACATTCTTGCTTTTAAGGGTGAAGAAATTTTGTATCCTCGTATTGTACCTGAAAATGCAAAGGAAAGATCTGAAAAGGTTGTATTATTGCATTTCCTCATCAAACTTTTAAGTGCCTAACTTATGCAGGCAAGCAGTAAAGCCTAGATGCATGTTCTCTGACAAGAGGAAGTTAAAAGAAAAGACTATCCAATTCAGTGGCCAGCTGATAAGAAAGCAAGGGCTGCACCTATCTCTCATGAGATATGGAAAACTGAAAAAAGACACTAGGGCAGATCTACTGAAGGCAAAACACTGAAGCTGTGGATTTTGGAGCCAGGACATTCACTATACAACAGCTTCTTTCCTCCTGCATCAGCTCGCAATTCACTTCACTGTTTCTCTCAGTACTGTGTTCCCCAATCTAGAGTACCTAGTGGACTATTTCCATATATCTCTGCATAAATGACATTTTCTCTCAACTTTTTCTGAAAGCTACTCTACACTGCACTGTGAAAAGGATGCATGAAAATATTTGCGGTTGACTGAGCACAAATCTAGAGTGAAACTGATTAAGCATGAAAAAGCAAGGAATCTTACACAGAAACATAACTGGGTGTATTGTCCTCAGCAGGAAGGCCAAGGACAAAACCACACCAAAAGAATGATGGTCAATTAACACCTAAAGGGCATACAGAGGAAGAAAAGCACTTACTTCATGATAAGTATGTAGAAGGCATACATAATGATGAGTACAAGGCTTTCCCACCTCAAAAAGACAAAAAGAAAAAGTGTTAAAAGGTCATTCAAACAGCTGTATGCTTTACAAGTTTTATGTAGGAGTGTGCATTAAACATCTAGTACAAGTCACATCTGTGTACACAGGATTCACATCATTAAGATTAGATGGCGTCTCAGCAGAATGAAGGGAAAGCAGACTCTCAAGTTCCAATAAATATGCAAATATAATATTTCAGAAATGTGCTATGCAGACTGAAACCATAGCTACCTTCTGACGATCATAACGCCAAGGCCTTTTGTCATTTCAGTGCTGAAGCACAGGCCAGGCACTCTGAGAGGAGTCTTTTAGAGGTTGCTTATGATCTTCCACAAGGATCCCACCTTGGACTGTTCAGCGGGACACCTAGCACTCCCATAAATGTTAGCAGCCAGAATCAGAGCAGCAGAACTTTGGTTACCCTCTCTGCATGTGTGTCTTCAGGCCTTACATATAGCCTATTTACTTCGTTAATGTTTCCAGGTTCTTAAGTTTTCTTTTAGTTTTCCCTGATCATCATAAAAAATATAACCAAAGAAAATACATAGGATTTCCTAGTTGTCAAATCCAGCTGATACTCCAAGCATGTATGAATGAAAGCTAATTACACTTCAACTCTATTTACTGATCAGTCTCATGGCAAATACAGGACTGCAGGGAATAATTTACACAACTTACCATTCTATTTCCTCATCATATATGAACTAGAAGGAGGAAAAAAAAAAGAAAACATATAAATCATTCATTTCTCTGATCTATCTTGAAAAACAGTCAAATTTATTTAATAAATATATAATATCATTTATAATGTAATATAATAAATATCAGCCATATCTAGCCAGAAGCTACTTGAGTTTTGTCCCTTTCTAAACAGAACTTTCACTGTATGGTTTGTGCCCCTCACAAAAGCACAAACCTTGTGAACGAGGCTTGGATCTCTCTCAGTGACTGTTATAAATACTATTTAGTAAAACAGTGTGAGCATGTGACAGACAGACAGATATGCACACATGTATATACAACATGCTGTGCTGTGTAAATGACAGCAGAGTCATGTATTCTGAAGAGGCCTAGCTCTGAGTCCTTTTAACAGCTAGACTAGGTTTAGCAGAAAAGGCAGCTGCTCTTAGGCCAAGTGGTTATACACATTTTCCTCCACCCTATGTAACTCCTATAACTGAATGGGTAGCTAGTGATCCATATTTATTACAAAACAAAGTGGATTCTTCTCCTTGCCACCAGATATAGTAAATGTGTACGTTTTAGAGCACACACTTCTCTACATGAACAAAGTGGTATCTCACCTATGCTCTACTTAGAAAAATTTACCCAGAATCTGTGAAACAAAATTACTGTGCAGAAGCAAGAAACAGCCACCTTCCCTATTTAAAATATAAGCGCAGCTCAAAATTTTTCATCTCCACAACAAGCAGTCCCCTAGGTCAGAAGAGAGTGCTAACTGCACTGTGTAACACTAGCCTGCTAGCCTGCAGAACTTTACAGGCTGTAGATAGAAAATGAATGGACATTGATGGACTTGATGGACACATATTCTGTGGGACTGTATGAAGTTTTCTATTTGGACCATATTGTGGAGCTGAGCCCTCACCTCCAGATGTCACTAGAACTAGCTATGAAAACAATCTTTTACCAGTGTATATCAAGGGTTAGCAGGTTGGTCCTCCAAAAATTCAAGCAATGAAACACATTAATTGGTAAGAGAACTACTTACAACAATAAGTACTATCACAGATATCGTGTAGTACACAGAGTCCCGGAACACAGCCCACTGGGTGAGACAAACCACCTGAAAAATATCACACCTTCAGCCAACAAAAATATGCGATTTTAAAGACAAAACAAAAGCCTCTATCTTGCAATCACTTAGGTGTGTGAGCAGAATTATTATCAGCAATGATTCTGGAACCAATCACAGTTTTATGCTAAAAGGAAGACATATCAGTCTGTTAGACAATGGATCTATAATAACCACCATAATAAAAAAATCATATAGAAATTTCCATTAATGAAATACATTTCTTACTAATGATATTTTAATTGGTCATAATTTCAATTGTAAAGTACAATTCATTGTACTGCAGCAAATCAATGGTTCCCACTTCATTATGTTTGTGGATATATCCGACTTAATACTTCAAAAAATATAATACATAGTCTAACCATCTACTGAGTAGATGGAGGAAATCTGATGCTTGTGTCCTGGATTCTTTGATCACCATCAGTATGAGGAAGGATTAGCAGATGCCACTGAGCAGCTGACTGTGAACACAGTATTGTATGAAGAGGAACCGGAACCAGTTTCCTCTGTATGTTACATGTTCAGAGTGCTGAAACTACAGCTGAATTTTTTGGAAACATTTGGTATTTGTAAAGCATTTGTAAATTCTTTCCAACATTCGACATTTTTTACAATGCTAGCTCATTTTTTGTTTTTGACTAATACTCCTTTTTTTTTTTAATTTTTACATTTGCTCACAGAAACCCCTAAATTGTAAGCAATTAAACGCCATAAAGATAAGTATTTTACTAACCTGTCCCGCAAACATTCCACAGACACCAACAATGCAGAGGATGTTGAACACTGCTGAACCAACAATGGTCCCTACTCCTACATCTCCATGAGTGATAAATACACCTGCAGAGGGAGCAGAACACGCATTATTACCTCTGTCATTTCATTGTAGGTCACAGACAACTACTTAGAACATGTACTACCTGAGAACAACAGGTTGTTTGAAAGTTTAACCAAAAGATATTTCAAAATAAACATTCATGTCTCTGTGGAATATTTTGTGCTTTTAGTCTAGCTAGCAGCTCCCCATTTTTGGCTTAACATCTCTACATATATATTTTTATTGGAAGTAAGTGATTTCTTAGCTAGCTAGTTCTACAGTAAGTCCTGTATTTCACAGCTTGGTTTTTAGTGGTGCAGTAATCCATTAAAATGAGTATAAAATATCTCATCACATCAGGATCATGGAATTCATTTCAAACAGTATAATAAAGCACAGAAACCTTAATATTTAGTGTGTTCTTCCTTGCAATGTCTCACGGGAGCAAGAGATTCTTCCCTTAAAAAACTGGTAGCCACTTTGGGTGCAGTAATGTGTGCCTTCTGACTCGAACAGAGAACCAGCATTCAAGACTTAACCTGTTTTAGTACCAACTTTCAGATTTCCCTTAGTACTGAACCCCTCTATGCCTCAGGTATCTATCTGTAACATAATTGTATCAGAATGACAAAAATTAATGGCTGGAGTGGACCTCCAGGGATTATCTAATGTAACCTTCAGCACTGAGACAGAACCAAAGATAACATGAATGCACTATAGAGCTGTATCTACTTGTACTGTATATCTTCTGCTAAAGTGAGCCTTAAAGGCTTACACTTGCTGCTTTTTAATAAGTTGGACATGAGGTTATAGTGCATTCCTTTAGACTGTATTGCCCTAAAGTTTGTAAAAATGTCAGGATAGTAGCAGAAAGCCTACTAAGGCTTTACTAAAGACAGATTCATCAAATTTAAGCCACAGTGCTAGAAACTTATGATCTAGTTGACATTACTGAAACTTGGTGGGACAAATCCCATGGTTGGAGTGTGGCTATCAATGGCTACAGACTGTTCAGAAGGGACAGGTGAGGAAAGAGGGGTGGGGGGGTTGCCCTCTACATCAAGAAATGGATAGATTATGAAGAGCTGTCTCTGAAGAATACCTACGAGCAGGTTGAAAGCTTATGGGTAAGAATTAGAGGCTGAGGCAACAAAGGAAACCTTGTGGTTGGTGTCTACTACAGGCCGCCCGATCAAGGGGAGCCTATTGACGAGGCTTTCTTACTCCAGCTACGGAAGGCATCATGCTCACAGGTTCTCATCCCGCTGGGGGACTTCAACCATCTGACATCTGCTGGAAAAGTAGCAAGCTGTAGGCAATCCAGGAGACTCCTGAAGTGCATTGAGGATAACTTCTTAAGCCAGGTAACAGACAGCTCTACCAGAGGGAATGCGATACTGGACCTGTTGGTCACCAACACAAGTGAGCTAATTGGTGACATGAAGACTGGAGGCAGCTTGGGCTGCAGTGATCATGCACTGGTGGAGTTCGCAGTCCTGAGGGATATGGGTCAGGTGAAAAGTCAAGTCAGGACCCTGGATTTTAGGAAAGCACACTTCCAGTTGTTCAAGGAGTGGGTCATTAGGGCCCCTGGGAAACTGCCCTCAGGGACGGGAGCAGAACAGAGCTGGCAGATCTTTAAGGTCGCTTTCCACAGAGCACAAGAGCTCTTGATCCCCAGGTATAGGAAATCAGGAATGGAAGGGAAGAGACGGGCATGGATGAGTCAAGACCTACTGGTCAAACTAAAGGGCAAGAAGGAAATGCACAGGCAGTGGAAGAAGGGACAGGTATCCTGGGAATAGTGTAGGGATGCTGCCTGGCTGGCAGGGATGGGGTCAGGAAGGCCAAGGAGTGGCTGGAGATGAACTTGGCACACGACACACAAAGAACAATAAGAAGGGCTTCTACAGGTATGTCAGCCAGAAAAGGAAGGTCAAAGAAAGTGTACCCCTTCGATGAGCAAGACTGGCAAAATAGTTACAATGGACAAGGAGAAGGCTGAGGTACTCAACAACTTTTTTGCCTCAGTCTCCACTGGCATCCTCTCTTTCCACACCTCTCAAGTGGATGGACTGCAAGACAGGGACTGGAGGAGCAAAGTCCCTCCCACTGTAAGAGAAGATCAGGTTTGTGACCACCTGAGGAACCTGAACATACTAAGACTATGGAACCTGACGAGATGCATCCCAGAGTCCTGAGGGAACTGGCTGATGTAGTTGCCAAGCCACTCTCCTCCATGATATTTGAAAAGTGATGGCAGTCAGGGGAAGTCCCTGGTGACTGGAAAAAGGGAAACATTGCACCCGTTTTTAAAAAGGGGTAGAAATGAGGACCCTTGGAACTACTGACCTGTCAACCTCACCTCTGTGCCTGGGAAAATCATGGAACAGATCCTAGAAGCTATGCTAAGGCACATGGAGGACAGGGAAGTGATTTAAAACAGCCAGCATGGCTTCATCATGGGCAAGTCTTGCCTGACCAACCTAGTGACCTTCTGTGATGGAGTGACTACATCAGTGGACAAGGGAAGAGCTATGGATGTCATCTGTCTGGACTTCTGTAAGGCTTTTGACATGGCCCTCCACAACATCCCTCTCTCTAAATTGGAGAGATATGGATTTGTTGGGTGGACTGTTCAGTGGATGAGGAATTGGTTAGATGGTTACGTTCAGAGGGTAGTAGTCAACAGCTCAATGTTCACATGGAGATTGGTGATGAGTGGTGACCCTCAAGGGTCCATACTGGGAGAACTACTGTTTAGTATCTTCATCAGCGACATAGACAGTGGGACTGAGTACACCCTCAGCAAGTTTGAAGATAACACCAAGCTGAGCGGCATGGTTGACATGCCTTAGAGACAGGATGTCATCCAGAGGTACCTGGACAAACTCGAGAAGTGGGCCCATGTGAACCTCCTGAAGTTCAACAAGGCCAAGTGCAGGGTCCTGGACATGGGTCAGGGCTACCCTCAGTATCAACACAGGCTGGGGGATAAAGGGATTGAAAGTAGCTCTGTGGAGAAGGACTTGCAGGTACTGGTGGATGAAAAGCTGGACATGAGCCGGCAATGTGCACTCACAGCCCAAAAAGCCAACCATATTCTGCATCAAAAGAAGTGTGGCCAGCAGGTCGAGGGAGGTGATTCTGCCCCTCTACTCCGCTCTTGTGAGACCTCACCTGGAGTACTGTGTCCAGCTCTGGAGCCCTCAGCACAGGAAAGACATGGACCTGTTGGAGCACATCCAGAAGACCACAAAAATTATCAGAGGGTTGGAGTACCTCTCCTATGAGGACAGGCTGAGAGAGTTGGGGTTGTTCAGCCTGGAGAAAAGAAGGCTCCAGAGAAGCCTTTTTGAGGCTTTTCAATACTTAAAGTGGGCTTACAAGAAAGATGGAGACAAACTTTTTAGTAGGGCCTGTTGCGATAGGACAAGGGGTAATGGTTTTAAACTAAAAGAGGGTAGATTTAGACTAGATATAAAGAAGAAATTTTTTAGAATGAGGGTGGTGAAAAACTGGAACAGGTTGCCCAGAGAGGTGATAGACACCCCATTCCTGGAAACATTCAAGGTCAGGCTGGATGGGGCTCTGAGCAATCTGATCGAGTTGAAAATGTCTCTGCTCATTGCAGAGGGCTGGGACTATATGATCTTTAAAGGTCCCTTCCAACACAAACTATTCTATGTATCTATGACATTTGCTGCTTTCCCCCTTCTCTATCAGTAATCCTGTGTCCTTCCTTCTCTTAACAGGTACTGCTTTTGCCATTTAGACCTCCTCTCTATATCAATAATTTTTAATATTTTAGAGATTACTTCAAATAATTCTGTAAGTAATGTACACCATGTCCTTCTGTCTTTAACAGGTCTGACTTAGCTATACATTAATTTGTTCTTTTCCCCATGTTCCCTGTTCTCCTACTTCCTTGCTAAAATTAATTCCCTTTATTCGCAAAGAAAGAAGCCGAAGAGGCATCAAATATCTCAAATTCTCTCTCAGGGGACTACAATAAATCTCTTCTTTTACTTTTACTTCCTATGTTCAGAATCAGCCACTCCCCTCTATGTTTTGAGAGGAGATTCACAGTTTCATGAGATATTTTGAGTAGTTAATTATACCATGAACCAAGACTAGCTGACAGATGCCATTGCTGATTATAAATTGACAGAAGAATGGTAACACTTTTGGATACCTCTGCTTCATCTGCTGATTTTTTAACAGCAGATCTCACAAAAGCTAGTCTGTGGGCTCCATACCTATAACAGATGCAAACAGTTCTGGAGTGGAGCTCCCTGCTGCCATGAATGTGGCTCCAGCAACATCTTCACTCAAATGTAGCTTCTGGAAGAAAAGCATCGGTAATTTCAGCACCGCTACTGTACTTACATTGCACAGTTCTACAGTTGCAAAGATAGAAGCTCTTAATTTTCTGGCCACATTACTGTTAAAGGATGAACAGTCACTATGACAAGAAATCAGACACTGCTTTTTGAGAAGGCATATAAACTTTGGACAAGTAAAGTGTTTGTACCCTAACCGAGTGAAGTGTAAGATAAAATTATATACATATTATATTATATACTTATATATAACTGAATAGCCAATAGTGTAGCTGATTAGAGAAAAGCATCTCTGCAGATTCAAAAAGATTGTAAACATCTCAAATTGTTTTCATTAATTTACTTTTGGAACTCTAAACACAATCATTCAAGAATTAAGGGCAATTCTTGGGGCTTCTAAAATTTGAAAATAAAAATCTGTAAGAGAAAAATACAACCTCTGTGAATAAAACTTACAACTGGCAGGCCTGATTCTGGCTTCACTTTACAATTGTGTTAATCAAAAGCAAGTCTGCTGACACAGACAAAATTAGTCCAATTAGACACAGAGAGGCCTGTGAACTGTAGACAGATCTATTTTTATGACAGTGTCTCTAAAGCTCTAATAGGATATAGATAACTTAAGAGTTATCAGACCAGCAGAAACATGTGTAGCTCCACAAGTGGGCTGCATCAATTTAATACTCTGAAGAGCTTTCCTTTGAACTAGAAAGGAGGTTTTATGGAGGAGCTTTTTCCTTTTTGAGTCTGTAGACTCATCTTTAGCGACTTATCTTTCTTCCAAGGATAGAAAAGTGATTAGTGACAGAAGGACCAGTACAGAAATCAAGTATTTTTCGGGCAGTATGCAACATTTTGAACTGATAAAATTGGCATCCTACAGAACTTGACAAAACACAAACACAAGCCCTTACTGTACCATTTGAACTATTACCAGTCATACTGTTGCAGGAGCTCAAACGTAAGTGTGCTGACTTCTTTTTAGCTGTTTGAATGTTCAGCAGAACATGAGACAAGCAGCAAAGATTTTATGAAGGATCAGTGACAATATAATTAGTGCAACCCAACACATACAACTTAAATATTGTGTATAAGGTGCATGCTGAAGACAGAACACCTGAAAAGGGAAAGAAAATATCCCTATTGAGTATTTTACTATTATGGGCAGCCTCCCTTATTCTTCTATTAGTTCTTCTATTGATAAGCGTAAGTACATAGCTCTAACACTAACAGGAATTCAGTATGTATATCCATTGGAAAACAGACTTTTTAGCTACAGGAGTTTTTCAGAAAATGGTCATATGCATTTTTGTTAAAAAGCAAAGGAGATGAGATTTTCATTTTGCCTTCAATAAAGAATTAAAATCTGGTTTTGTATTTTGTATTAATTTTGTAGTTGTTCACCAAAACCTTACCTAACATAACATTTACATGCCAAGTATAAATTCTACACTGTCCCAACCAACTCACTTAATTAGAATCCTATGTGTAATTCTGCAAAATCTTCTCAACAATTATATAAAGGAATTACTTTTTTTGGGCATATAAAAATATGTATTTTCATTCCATATCAAACCAACGTACATACTTTTCTCATGCATTGTCTCTTTTTTCACTTTTCTCCACTTTATGCTAAGACCGCATACACTTGCTTTCTACTTGCTGATACAGTGACAGATGTACAATAAAATTTGCAAAGCCAACACATTAATTTGGCTATGTATGATTTCTTTTCATAAGTGACTTTTAAAACTAGGAGTACAGTAATAAATCCGATTTATCCATATGTCATATCCATCCTAGCTACATGCTTCAGGTATTCAAGAGTGGGTTTTCCCATCTGATCTCATTAAATCTTTAACTTTTTCTCCTTGAGTGTGGCCAGGGGGACCAATGTGCCCAGACCACAGGTTTGGTTTTTGATAGAAAGTTCAAATCATTTGAAAAGGACCGAGGCCAAAAAGTTGACAGGAATGAACTCCAAACAATGACAGCACAAAATGTTTGATTCTGTAATATTCTCTAAATAAACTTCCAAAAGAGAATAAAGTTCTTTAACATACCTCACAAATTTTCTCTAAGGATGGAACAAAGAAGTCATCACATACTATAGCCAAAGCATAGAACATATAAAGAGCCTGTAAAGAAAATGAATTCAGGAAATACTTCAGATTTTTCCTGTACATGAAAAAAGGAAAGAAGGCAATGCTATATTTATCCAGGCTAGTAGAAATATATAGCCTCATTTTTTATTCCATTCCAAATAAAAATCCCTCTGCTGATCAATTTATGGCATAAAAGCAAATTCTTGAACGAAAGACTAAGTTTAGACCAAGAATGTTTGCCAGACCCTAGAATATGAAAGGTACCACAGTTTGACAGAATAGGGTACCACAACAGACTTTATATAAAGAAAAGTAATGGGTAAAGCTTACAAAGTTACATAGTCATCATCTATATTTTCAATTAATTATCAGACCAAGTAATTAAATAGGAAGTAACACCATGTTGATTAACAATACTCAAGAAATAATCACACTTGAAAATAATCAGACACTGACCATGGCTCACTGCACCAAACCTCTCAGGAATGATCCTGGTTCCCTGCATACATGTGATTCTCCCACTGCCTTATGTGGCTTTATGTGCTGGGCTCATGCAGTAAGCCTAATCCTGCTGTTGTCCATCAAACAACTCCTTTTTACTTTACCTTCCCCAAGCTGGGAATGGAAAACTGGAGCCTGCAGGCCCTACTTGTTTTGTTTATTCCACAATAAAATATAAAACTCCATTTGACATTTTCTATATTTCTTCAGAGTTGTTTGGGGTTTTTTTAATAACAATTGCATCTTTTGCATAGAGGCACAATAGGAAAGAAAGAGAATCAAGAATCTTCCACATCATGTTTGATGTCATCAACAAAGGAATCCCAAACTCTGTTTATACAAGATGAAATACAAACAAACACAAGTCTGTTATCCATGCAGTCAGGATTTTATCTCCAAGAGGATGAATGTGCAGGCACTGCAAATTCAGACTTGCATCATTTTCTTAAATAAATCATAGAATCACTTAGGTTGGAAAAGACCCTTAAGATCATTGAGTTGAACCATTAACCTAACACCACCAAGTCCACCGTTAAACCATGTCTCTAAGATGTTACCTTTTGAGCATTTGTACCCATATAGACATATTAGAAATACTGAAATCACAGTATTAGAAAGATGCTGATACATACAGAGCACTATTTAGTAAGGCCACTAAGATGATTAACATCTTACAGACAAATAAAAGAAAAACAAAAATGAAGCACAGTAGGAGAAAAACTTACAGCAATGATATGAAGCAGAACTCCTCCTTGCTGCCGTTCTTTATTTGTAAACACATCTTCAGGAAATTCATTAATGGCTGAAAAAGAAATATACTTTTTTTTTTTTTAAAGTTTACAACATCTATAGAAGGAAGACTGAAAAGTAAGGATGCATCTGTATAAATATATGACCAAATGTGAAAGCATCTTCGAGTTTATTACACTACAGTTTGTCACCTCGGAATCTCTTTTCTGCTCTGTAGAAAAAAGAGAACTGATACTCAGGTGTTATTAATTATCATCATTCCAGTGGCTTAAACCAACCTCCACTGTACTAAGAGTTTCACATTCTTATTTTTACTATCATCTCCTCTGTGTGTCCTCTAAATATAGTTCCAAAGTGATAGGCACAGGCACAAAAATTCATCCTGAAATTTAAGTGTGCCTTGCCTGAAAAATTATGCAATAGTTGTAACCTTCTATCAGGTTCTTAACTACAAACTTTTATAGGGCTCCACAGTCTTGCAAATCATTTCAGAAAGATTAAAGGGATTCCAAGTACTTTCTCCAGAAAGTCTAAATCTGGCAAAGGAAGGAATGAAACAGGAATGGTAGGTGTATGATAGGAATGTGCAAAGGTATGAGTTTTGGGATTATTTCTGGGTGACAGTGAAGCTGTTTGGAGCTCAGTTAAAGGATCTATGTTCCACACAAAGGCAACGGAGTGAAAAAAAGATTCCAGATGCTGGAGACAAAGACAGCAACTAAATCAAAAACCTGAAGAAATATATGAGATAAAACACATCTAGACTGACAAGGCAGGCAGAGATAGAGATCTACAGTGCCTCAGACAGAAGGCACTGTATTTCAGCCACTGGAATCCAAAAACACTGAAGTTATTAAATTATTATTCAGAAATAGGTGTTCCTGACTGCAAGGAGTTGTAGGTGTAGGTTGACAACAAGATAAGATGCAGAAGGTTCTTATGAATTTACCATAATATACTGAATATCAGGGAAGAAAACAGAGGGAATATATGATCATCTTCCCCATATTCAAGACTGCCAGTTTAACAAAATGCTTAAGAGCACAAAATATTATATTTTTGCTGTTCTATTTTCAACTTCAATGGTATATTTTCTCAATTTCTCAATATAATTCTGCAAACAGTAACCATGAACCTAGAAACTAAGAATTTGAGGTATGGTTTATGTTTTTAGCTACTAAAATTTAAATACTCTAAACCAGCCTTATTTTCAGAAAATGTTGCGCTGCAACTCTTTGAAGATTGCACTTTCTAGAGTATCTTAAATTTGAGTTACCTGTAGTCACCAAACACAGTTGAAAATCTTCACTGCAGTGAGAGGATAATCTAGTTTCAAAGACCTTAATGACTTCTTATCTCCTCAATCTGAGTTTTATATATAGAAATGCCTCTTTGCAGCTGTACTACACACACCTACATATGTTGCATATGTCTAGCTTGACAAAGACTTGACAAAGAGTGTCTCTGCAAAGCTGAAGATCCCATACCTCTGTCTTTTCCTTAGACTGCCATAAATGTATTATTTTTGAATTAATACACTGGCAGCAGGCAGTGATTAAAACTTTATATACATAAATCATACTTACTTTCCTGTCAAAGTTACCATTTTATGAAATCTCTCTAAATCCTCCAACCTACTATTTGAAAGCCACTGTAGTTTTCTTTAAAACTACTGATGGTCTATAAAATAAAAATTAATCAACAATGACTAACTGCAATTCCTTTACTGATTTTCATTAGGCTTTTCAATACGACCTATTCTTACGGTTGTATTCTGACTGGAACCAGTATCAGCACTTGATATGTTGAATAGTGCTTTCCCAAGATATAGGTGCATCTTTTCTTTTAAATCTCAGACAACAAAAACAATATAAATCTATACTAAATTTTGCTTAGGTGCTCTTGAATGTGATTTCCTATTGCTAGGTAAATGTTCTATTCCTGGTCCTCCTTCTGTAATCACCAGGAAAAATGAAAGCAATAGAGGATATAAATATAAAATGCATCAGCACAATAGCACAATAATACCCAATCACTCATTGAATTATGGAATACCATTCAAGGGTATGCAGAGTACTTCAGTGCCTAAAGACCATCAGCACACCAGTGTTTAGCAGGACCAGCTTCACTAAAGTGGGTCTGGGTTGCTACAGAACTCCACAGTCTTCAAGGGCCATGATTTGCACCGTAAAGAGGTCTGTGACCAAACGAAACAGTCTGAGGAATAGTATTGCTATACAAATGCAAACCACACTGTAAAAAAAAGACATCTGACTGTTGAGCCAAACAAATTCAAGTTCTTCTAAAATCGAAATATGTGAATAAAACATCTTCCTTTCTATTTGGTTTTCATCACTATTACCCTCAAACAAGGAAAAGGATAGAGGAAATGCACATAAACTGTGAGAAAACTGGTTGCATTCTAGTTTTGAGACAATGTGTATTTACAGTTGACATTCTAACTCTCTTACTGAAAGACAGTGAAGGCTAATCCACAAACTATTGATCAAGATGCATCAATCTGCAAGGCTTTTATCTACAGATAAACCTTTTAAGATGCCAAAAGAACCTTACATGCATGTAACAGTCAAGCACGTTCTCTATAGTAATATACTGCTATATATAGTAATATGTAATATAATAAAATACGGTAATATTGTTCCCCCCATGTAGCAATCAGAAAGGAATACCATTCTGGAATAATATCGGAATATCATAAAATCTAAGAACTTCCTGTCAGCTACACTAGCTGCCAAAAGCAAAATTCTCAGAGGAGTTATTCGCTACCACATGAAATAAAGTATGGCAAAAAATTAATCAGAACTCAAAGCATGTGGTTTTAAATAAATTCTGCCCATTAACAATTAATATTAACTAAAATGACTAATAACCAAAAAAGCATCAAGGAGACTTCTCCTTTGGGAGAAAAGACCCAGAGGTACAGCTGCTGGCATCTTACACAGTATGGTTGTTCTTGCATCACTGGCTAAAATACCATCCTCACATGGATGTATTCAGGACATACATACTATTTGTCTTATTGCATTTGTCCTCTGTCTCCTTCATTCAAGCCGTGGCTGTGAGAATACACATGTTCTAGCAATGCACTAGGACAGCAGAGACCAGAGCCCTGGCCTGAGTCTCTAGCAATGATAATGTGACCCTGCGCATTGCGTGCATCCTTTCACATAATCTGACGCAAAGGTTTGCAGCTCCCTTCACAGGTGCTTGTGTCAGGAACACCATCCCCCCTTACTGCCACCATAGACCAGAGGGAATATTTCCTTGTCCCATAACCTGACAAAACGGATGTTTCATCTGGGAAGCTATTACCTACCTGGTAATCTCATTCAGTTGACTGTAAAATATTTCACAGTATAACATTAAAAATGGTTATGTCAGTATAAACTGAAGTTCCAAGAAGCATGAATAAAAATAACTACCTTTCTAATCTTTCTAATGTGACTTTACTTATTTGAAGTTAATACTAAATAGGAAATCAGAAGACCAGAAGATATCAAAGGTAAGAGCCAGAAGACAGAAATGAGCCCAGGCATTGATCACCAAGCAAAAGTAAACCAGCTTCACTGCAAACCATCCTGCTTCATGTATAGTCTGATGATGTAGTATTTGTAATAAATAACTACTTGTAATAAATATCTGCTTGCCTCACAGAGGTAATTTAAAATGAATTAACATGAAGACAGCTTTTCTCAAAGATAATGCTCCTCTCTACACAGAACTCATGGCATGCAATTGTTCTCACACAGAGACACTACAAAATCTTCTTTAAAAGCCAAAGAAATGAAGCAAGGCTCTGGAGCTTGGTAAGCAAGATTTCTTCCTTATGAAAAGGCCACCTGCTACAGAGTTCCAAGGTGAAGTTTGGAGTTTTTCAGTGAAAGCATTTGCTGTCTTTATGGCTTTATTATCTAGATAATCATAGGTTTTGTATAATTGTCATCTATAAATTCTGTATACCTTATCTACATGCACTGTTCTTTTTTTACTCACCGTATCACGGCTTTAATATTTTAAACAAAGGTTTGTTTTTCTTACCTACTGCTATGATAACCTGGTTGCTCAAGAAAAGGCTCTTTGGATTCCTTTGGCTCCTAGCTTAGGCCTGGGAATTAACATCACTTAACTGAGGGGGGCAGTGGTATTCTGTCATCTGTATGAGCTGACAGAGGGGATGTGACATTATCATGGAGTGTGAGAGAGCACTGTCTGCCCTCATGGTACGATCTGATGTGTATGCGCAGCAGGGCACCGGTCTACTTCACACAGAGATATTTTCTCATATATTGGAGACAGAGCTATCTGGCAACCTGAGTGGGAGCTACATCTCCACAGTTTCTACTGAAAAGAGACAGAACAGATGGGAGAAAGAGATGAAATGAAGAGCAGTACATCTAATGGGGCTAACCTTTGCCAAAAAAAAAAGGAGGGGAACATACACCAATCGTCTGAAAATCAGCTAGAAATACAGAAATATTTATCCTGCTGGTACTGTTGCAAACCCATGGCTCCTGCAGATCATCTTATCAAGCACAGATTTATTGAGGGGGAAGGGAGGGCACCAAAAGAGCCAAGTCTATATTGGAACTGTCATCATTATGCAGCTTGTTCCCGCTCCCCAATCATGAAATGAGCGGGGAAACAAAAGCAGCTTATCCAGCCATGACTTGGAGGGGACACCACCACCTTTTTCTCTGAGTCATGGAAACAAAAAATCCTTGATAATGCCACGACAGAAAGGATGATTCAGCTTTGATAAAAAGCTCTGGCTGAGCTGTCTGTGGCTAAAAAGCTACCCAAGGCATGCAAATAGCATGCCTTGGAACAGAATATAACAGCAGCTGCACAGCTTAAGCTGTCTGCATGGCCCTGGAGTGAGATGTGATATGCAGCAGCCAGGGTAACCCAGGCATGCCAGTGACACCTGCCCTGACTTAGGCTGTTACCGGATTACTGCTGGGTGCCATCAGAGCATTGTTCCCATATGCCCTATCCATACTGTGACAGGCAGTCTGCCAATGAAGATAAGTTTCAAAATCTCCTAAGCCTGACAGAACATCTCAACAACTACGTGGATCTGTGGTTTTATAACCTACCTCAACATGTGATTTCTTCACCTTATCAGCAGTTGATTTACTCACAGAGGCAACAAACATGCCAACTCTTAATACCTGCTAAGCATTCAAGTCTGTTACAATGCTTAAATTTCTCCTCATAGGGAGGAGGGAGCTGTAGCTGATTGAAAGGATACATGCAATCGGCTCCACTCTGCCTTTGCAGGAAGCGGGTTAGGCAAACGAGGTACACAGAAGCCCACTTCCACTTCTAATGCCTGCATCTTGTTCCTCTGCCTATGTTCTTCTGTCCCTTCGGGACATGTTACAACTACAGATTGCAATACCTACCCCCTTTGCCCTGGCATTCAGGGGTTGTTGATCATCAGACTCACCCAGGGCAGAGGTATAAGGGGAAGACAGAATTACATATTTCCACTTTTACCCCCTCTATAATCACATTCACAAGCCAGCCTGAATATTCCAAATTTGTGTCATTTGTTCAAGCACTTCAAGCAGCTTTAAGCACCTCTGCATTTAGTGTATTTCTGCTTATGTGCAATTCCCTTTTCATGTTGCAGAGCCTCATCTTCCCAAGGCCTGGTGCTGCTTTCATGCACATGTATTTGTGCCTCAGTGACAGCAAAACAAACTCTTCACTGTGTGCAGAAATGAGCTTCTTCATACCTGTCAAGCAAATGCATACATCCTTACCTGATGTCAGCAGTAAAATGTCAACAGTTTGTGCACCAAGAGTTGAACTTGCAACAGCTGTCATGGCATTGCAACTTGCACTAATTTACAATTCTGTACTAATATAATCTGTTAGAAGATTTGAGGGAAAGCCAAAAAATCATCACTTCTTTCAACCACATCTCCCTGAATGCAGGGGTTCTATATGAGCTGAGTTGCAATGAATGGGCTAGGTATGTCTTAGAATTACCCTTGTTTTCAAAACATTTGTGGCTTTGACCCATACCATTCTTCAAAATCAGTGCACTGGGAAGATTTTTACAGAAAGAAGGTTAGCCACTTTGAAAGCATCCTGATGGGAGAAATTCCTCTAATATTCTCTTCACCACCAATGTCAAGAGGGTCAGTCCCCTGTCATGTTTCACATATTAGCTCAGGTGCTGAAGTGGTGACAGTCCCAGAGATGACTGTGGTGAGCTCAGTACAGCCAAACATGTGTAGGTAGTCTTGGGGAACAGCATAATACACTCATCTAATCTTCTTGCATAACCTGTGCACTGTCAATATTGTGACAGCAATTGTGTACTTCAGAAAAGAAGAGCAGGGTTGCTTTTGCTCATAGGAAAGTATTGACTTATTTTAGTTATGTATTCCGGTGTTAGCACTGGAAACAAAGTCAACCCGAAGATCATATTATCACAGTGAAAATAGTTTACTCATATATAATACGTGTCATATGAAAGTCCTCCTTTTTAATACTACTTCCCAAATCATAAATTTTAACAGTCATTAGAAAATCATAAATGTGCCACAGTACATTAAAGCTATATTTTTTACAGAATTACAGAAAACCTGAATTCATTAAAAAACCAAAAATCACATAAATCTCAAATTTTAAAATAACCCTTTCTAACACCACAATCTAACGTGCCCTTAACTCTGAATTGCCAGTGGAGAAAAATGGTATACTCAGCAAATGCTTTTATACATGAAAGCTGGTAACTTAAAACATCATACAAGGACCAAAGAAGGAAAAAGAAGACCAGTTCAGTGATAATCCTGGATACCATCTGGAAAAAATAAGAATTACCAAGCTTCAAGATTAGATTCCCATTACAGAGCTGTTTCTAGTTTTCTGTAGCAGGATGATGTGGATTTTCCTTCAAATACTCAGCTTCAGCTTCTGCTGGATGCTAATCTAGGCACCAGTGTTAAAGCAAATCAGGAACAGGCAATTCAAAGAAACGCACACGTTTACTTGAGAAATTCTGCAAGGAAATTCCTTTAGAGATAACTCTTTAGTAAACTGGTTTCATGGATTATACCAGCTGGACAGCAACAGAGCATCCAAATGAAGTGCACTGAACTGATATGAAATACCACCCAACTTCTGAGAGACATTTGTGCATCAGTGTAATGCCGTGTGATGCCAAAGATCAAGCTTTCTATTTGCCGGCAAAGTACCATACAGCAGGAGGCACAGTGAGCATCCTCCTCCATAGCCCTCACCTCAAAACCAGTAGAATTATAAGCAAATTTTATCTCTGTTGTATATTAATTCAATTTGCATTGCTCATCCAAAAGATGACTGCCAAATGCGATTATCTGTGCAATGGCAAGAGACAAGTTATGAAGCAAAAAACTGACTCAACTCTAAACTATTAAATTGATTTAATATATGTATTGCAAAGAATGGTGTATTAATGAAATAGCCTTCAAAACTCTCCTTCCATCAGTATGAAATTATGAAAATTTCTATACAGGACTGGATTAGCCACAATAAAAATAACATTAATACCTTACTAAACCCTGGACTTACATTTAATTTCTTTTCTCTTTTATAAAAAAGAAAAGCGTCTGCACTCATTACAGCAAAGTCAAACAATCAAATAAAAATACATTAACAATTATCTGCCAACAAAAAGAAAATTGAAAGGAATGATGAAAGCTCATCTCCTGATCTAGGGAGTCAGTGATGACACATGGATTGCACAAGTACTGCAACATAGGGACACATCAGCATATCAAGAGTGCAGTGTTTCATGCATACTGGGCTTTGTGTTAACGGTTTTAATGTCCTCAAGATAACTCTAAAAGGACCCTAAGGTTTGGAATCACAGATTTATTTTCATCCCTGGCCTCCAGATGATATACTCTCTAGAAACTGTCTTTAAAGAGCTAGAGATGAAGAATCTCATTATTATTTTCTTTTCTTTCTGACAACAGTTAGTTATTTCACATTATTTTCTCATATGGATAGCTCTTGCCTGATGCCTTCATACAGCTGTATCTCAACCTTATCACTGCAAAGTAGCAGTTCTATAGAAGATGGTTGGAACCTGCCTGGAACACCTCTACCACGATCCCGGATTTCAGTACAGCTATCAAACTGTGAAGTCCACTCAAATTAATTAAGGAGGAGGACATGAACATTTCTAAATCAGTGCTGAACAGACGTGAAATTACCAACACCCAGGTTTTTTACAGTCTAAGAACAACTTACATTAAAAGATTAAATTCAGTGTAGTGCAGTGCCCTAAGTCTGTCTCTGACACCTCTGTTGGTCTCAGTGACCAGTCACAGAATTTCTGAACTCTGCTCACATCTTCTGTGATTATGGTACTGGTTTTCCACAAAGCACATGTGTATTCTTCAAAATCCCACCCAAGGACACCAACCCTTTTATTTTACACCTCAAATTCCTAAACCAGGATACTAAAATGTTTTTCACCTTCTCCCCTTTCTTACTGTCTCATACTGCCTCAGCTGTGTTTACATTACTCTGAGCCAAGGTTGCCAAAGCAATTCAAACATTAGCAGGGTCCAGCACTGGTGTGGCTTATTCAGACATGTCACTTTCCAGCTTAAGGGGGAAATAACATGATCCATCCTCCACTCAGGACTGAATAATTATTGTGGAATAACCTGAACAGGTTTAAATTGTACTAGTTTATGATTGTTTTGTGAATTAACCACAGATATCAGTCACCAGCAAAAACTGGTGTCTTCTACATGGAATTTCTCTCTGGTTTCTCACTCTGAGCTTCATACATTTGACCTCCACCCTTCCCTTCACCTTTCCCTCATTTTTTGCTTCCTGAAAGTTGATAGTTTCTATGGTCCACAGCCTCTTGTTTCATTTAAGGGAGGGAGCCCTCTGCCTATGCAGGGTTTTGGACTCAGTTTAGTTGTCTCCTTTTTAAATACAGGTAGAAGGAGATGTCCCTGGCAAGATCACTACCTGATAGGAAAAAAGTTTTGAAAAAGGGATAATGATTGAATTAACTATCAATACTGTAACTCACATAAGAAAGGACAGTTATTAAAAGGTCAGGCAATTTTTCATCCCAACAGAAAAAGAATAATTCCTTATGTTTTTCCCAGGCAAGCCTTCCAGCGGCAGACAGGCTGGAGAATCAAACAACACTTGCTTTCTGTGAGTTTTTGGTATCATCACCTCAAGCTCAATGAGGTCTTGATTTGGGGGATTTTGCTGCCAGTCAGACTTTAAAATCTCTTCCAGAACTAAGAGATGGAAAGCATTTATGCTAGTTGTTCAGCCTATCCATTCATAAACTCCATTTGTTCACCTCTATGCAAAAAGGCCAGAAGTCTGCTGCCAAGGACAGGCTGCATTTTCTGCAATGTTAATGACATCTGCAAGGGGATTTCACTACAAATCTATTAGGAAACTGTAGAGCCAAGGAAAATGACAGTTTGGTTTCAATACCAGAGGCTTTAAAAATCAACAAGCAAGCTGTAGCACTTCACTGAAAAGATTATGAAAAGTGTAACATAATTTTAAGACACTGTGGACTAGTAAACCTCTTTGAAACAACATGATATTTGGCACAAAAGAAGGGCATTTTTACAGAAGGTGGGTTATAATTCCCCAATTTTGTTACTGAATATACATTGGAGCTGCTTTTATATATAGTGTTGTTGTATTATGTCTAATGAACAGCTCAACAATCAGAGTAGACCACTACCTCCCGTTTTGTTCCCAAAATGACTCTTTCAGCAGGTATACAAGGAACAACTACCACAGAAGTTGTCCTTGATGGATTTTCCTATGCTACAGAATCTCATAGCTGGAAGAATCTCTTTTCTGTGCTGCCTGAATATGCAAGCAAGACAGATCAGTAAAGTGAATTTGGCCCAAGGTTGAAGTCTCCTTCCTCTCTGAACATCTGCTGTGGTTTAACCCCAGCCACCAACTAAGCCCCACACAGCCACTTGTTCACTCCTCTGCCGGTGGGATGGGGAAGAGAAGTGGAAGAGTAAAAGTGAGAAAACTCGTGGGTTGAGGTAAAGACAGTTTAATAGGTAAAGCAAAAGCTGCACACACCAGCAAAGCAAAACAGGGAATTCATTCACCGCTTCCCACGGGCAGGCAGGTGCTCAGCCATCTCCAGGAAAGCAGGGATCCATCACAAGTAACAGTTACTTGGAAAGACAAATGCCATCACTCTGAACGTCTCCCCCTTCCTTCTTCTTTGTTCAGCTTTATATGCTGAGCATGATGTAATATGGTCTGGGATATCCCTTTGGTCAGTTGGGGTCAGCTGTCCCAGCTTTGTCCCCTCCCAACCTCTTGTGCACCCCCAGCCTCCTCGATGGTGGGGTGAAGAGCAGAAAAAGCCTTGACTCTGTGTCAGCACTGCTCAGCAGTAACTAAAACATCCCTGTATTATCCACACTGGTTTCAGCACAAATCCAAAACATAGCCCCATACTAGCTACTGTGAAGAAAATTAACTCTATCCCAGCCCAAACCAGCACAACATCTGAAGAGCTCATTTGGCAGATGTCACCCATTTCAAAACTCGGATGCATTGTTATTCCATTGATGCCACATAACAATGGTATCAAAACTGCCCTTCAAAGACAAAAAGAAAACCTGGCTACCAGTGACAGAGCTGATATGAAAGATGATCACATTTATGAATGGATATAGACGGTCGTGGCAGGAAATAACAGTTTTCCTTACAAAATATCACTGATACTGTTTAATGAACATCTCTGCTTACAAACTGACTATAAAAGTATTTGTCTATACAACCAAGTTCTTTCTTCCCAGCTTTCTTCTGTGAATAAAATAGGGTGTTACTACCTTCTTATACCTGCTGGAGATAGACCCCAAATAACACAGAATACGAGGCTATTCCCTGCCTGGTACATACTCAGTAGAAGTGACAACCACATTCAAACTGCAAAATGACTGGCAAAATTTGACTCAATCGAAGTCAGACCACAGATTAAGTTTGAACTGCTGGAAGCTAGAAAAGTTACCATGTTACTTGAAAACTGAACAGATTACATGTAGAAAACACTAAGAAGGAAGAAACAAGCAACCACAAGAGCTGCCAGAGCAGCTATCCTTCAGAATAGAAGTGCACTTTAAATGAAACTGTGCTATCGCGCCTTCAGCACAGTTAATGCATAATAATAGGCTTTTGAATCCCTTTCTACTTCAGCAAAAGCTGCAGTATGGCTCATTTAAAAGCAGCTGTATTGGCACACACCATTTTTTTCCCCAAATGCATGGAAAAGAAAATGAAATTCAATTTTTAAAATATATGTATTTTTACTGTTTTTCTGATACCAAATCCAAGTAGTTACAATCCAGGAAAATTTTGTTAATCTCCAAGTTGAAACAGCACAAAAAACATAGATGATATCTTCTACCAGGCTAAGATTAAGTTAAATAAACTGGTTTTCTAGAAACATGTTCCAGAAACAAATGGGCTCAAGGTAGCAGAGCAACAGCAGGCCTACAGAGACAAAACAGAGAAAGGCATAAAATAAAGTCAAGCATGGGTATTGTTTGAACTTTCTTTACTTAGAAGGCTTTCTTTCTGGATACAGAAGGAAAATGCTGGTAGGCAGCAGTAGAAAGACCTACTTGAACATTTATTCCACCCCCTGCCAATTCAGGATTGTTTCCAACAGTGAGTTTTCTAGTGCTTTGTCCAAAAAGCTCCATCAATCAAGAGGGAACAGGTAAAATACACAGATACAATAATAAGGCAGAGGAAGTCCCTTAAGTCTGTTCATTAGGTGATCTTTCTGGGGCAAGAATTCCCAAAAGGGTTCAGCACAGGCAAGACAAGATTTTCAAGGAACTCAGCTCACCACAGTCACCATGCCCAGCCCTTACAAAAATCAGGCTGTTGATACCACAAGCTGAGATCAGCTGATTAATTCTCTTAATTTTGCCTTCATTTTGGAAGGAAGCTGCATGTTGAAAAAATGTTTCAAGTTGCACATATTAAGCTCTCAAAAAAAATGTTAAAAAATACTGTATCTGTAATGAAGTCAGGTTTTGGAGTCGAGTACTTAGGATAATTTTTTGTTCCATGTACCCCTTGGTGCTTTGAAAAACTCATTTTCATATGGACAAACAGAAGCACAACACTCTCTCCCTGTGAGCCACACACATGTGGTGTAGCCAATTCTCATTACTTCATTGTAAACCATGTTATATTTGTTTTTTACTTTTCCTGAAGCCATGGTCCTGGAATCATGCAATTATGTAAGAACATCAGCTTTCACTTAAAACAAAAAGTCTGCTTCTGGCCTTTGTGTTTGTGGAAGAGGGCAAGCTCAAAAATCTAAAAGACTGACAAAACCCAGAAGACAAACAAAAAAAGAGACCCAGACTTGTTGTTTATCTTTTAAACAAACATCACAATTCTGCAGGGCTAGGTTTACACTTTCTGAGCACACAGGATTACTAGCATTACTCCTCATTTCATATGCTGTAGCTCAAAGTCACAAATACATGTACATTTCAGCATGTGGTTTCTGCCCAATGATGTAAAGTTATGCCAACATGTTTCTTATACCATAGGCTAAAGCCTACTTCACCTTTTGCACACAAGTAATCCCACCTAAGGCAACCAAGATTTAACCCTCCAGTTCCTATGTCATGATTCATTTACTACGTAAATAATTTTTCAAATGGCAGATTTGCACAGTTGTCTGCTATTTTTCCCCAGACAATATCCCTCAGGGCATTTTTTCCTTACTCTAGAAATTCAAAAAGGGGCTGTAAACACTAATGGAGTACTTCAAGAATGATCTCTTTTCAGTCCTAGCTCTACTATATGATTCAGCAGCCTCACATTTGATATGAAATCTGGTAAGTAAAAACCAGCTTTTTAAAAGATTTGGAGACTTCCACATGTTTAGCAGCATATTAAGTGGCATTTAAGATTTGAGGGAGGGAAAGTGATTTGTTTCTTAAATGCATAGTAATTATTCCAGAATAAAAGCAATCTTAATCCAGAATAGAGCCATTTAGCAGAAGAGTCCACTGCTAGAAGGTGAAAAGATAAACATTACAATAATTCCACAATCCAAATTTATAGTCCTTCTCACACTATCTTTGTCCACGCGAAATCCTATTCCATGATTATTTAGTATCTATGAATGAATGGCAGCCGGTCACGAGTGGTGTCCCCCAGGGCTCAGTTTTGGAGCTACTCCTGTTTAACATCTTTATTGATGACCTAGACGAGGGGATCGAGTGCACCCTCAGTAAGTTTGCAGATGACACCAAGTTGGGTGGGAGTGTTGATCAGCTCAAGGGTAGGGAGGCTCTGCAGAGCGATCTGGACAGGCTGGAGCAATGGGCCGAGGCCAACTGCAGGAGTTTCAATAAGGCCAAATGCTGGGTGCTGCACTTGGGCCACAACAACCCCCAGCAGTGCTACAGGCTTGAGGAGGAGTGGCTGGAGAGCTGCCAGTCAGAGAGGGGCCTGGGGGTGTTGACTGACAGCTGGCTGAACATGAGCCAGCAGTGTGCCCAGGTGGCCAAGAAGGCCAATGGTATCCTGGCTTGTATCAGAAATAGCGTGGCCAGCAGGGACAGGGAAATGATCCTGCCCCTGTACTTGGCACTGGTGAGGCCGCACCTCGATTACTGTGTTCAGTTTTGGGCCCCTCACTACAAAACCGACATTGAATTACTCAAGCGTGTCCAGAGAAGGGCAACGAAGATGGTGCAGGGTCTGGAGCACATGTCGTATGAGGAGCAGCTGAGGGAACTGGGGTTGTTTAGTCTGGAGAAGAGGAGGCTGAGGGGAGACCTCATCGCCCTCTACAACTACCTGAAAGGAGGTTGCAGAGAGCTGGGGATGAGTCTCTTTAACTGAGTAACAAGCGATAGGACAAGAGGGAATGGCCTCAAGTTGCGCCAGGGAAGGTTTAGACTGGATATTAGGAAGCATTTCTTTACAGAACGGGTTGTTAGGCGTTGCAATGGGCTGCCCAGGGAGGTGGTGGAGTCCCCATCCCTGGAGGTGTTTAAGAGTCAGGTCGACATAGCGCTGAGGGATATGGTGTAGTTGGGAACTGTCAATGTTAGGTTAATGGTTGGACTGGATGATCTTCAAGGTCTTTTCCAACCTAGACGATTCTGTGATTCTGTAAATGTTGCAATGAAGCTCATACCTATTCACATGAAGGAGAAACATAATCTTCAATTCGAGCAGTGCATAAACAAAGCTGAGTACAAGGCCAAAGGCCACAGAAGTGAAATTGCAAATGGAAAGAAAGAGGGAAAAATGGTACATTGATTTAGTGACGTCACAGCCCAATCGTGAAAGATTAGTACAGAGTTTTTTTAGATTTTAGAAGTGTAGAAGAATGTATAGTTTAATACAACACATCTCTTTAATCTAGCCAGGTCAGCTACCAATAATAGAGGAACTACTGTCACACAAGCTTCAGCACATATGGTACAAGCCCAGCTGGAAGCCTGGATATATAGGTCATAGCTGGAGCTTCTCCTTCACTGCTGCTGGTACCACAGCTAGCTCACTTAAACTCAGGTATTTCTCCATTACTGCAAAAATACTCTGTAAATTTGGAGTGATGCTTTCTAAAAACAAGCATCACACTGTCACAATCCTACATGCACATCCACTGTCTGAAATCAAGTCAGAAAACAGCACTTCTTGTGCCAAAGCAGCCATCAGCAGTGCACACAATTTAAAGAGTGCTAGCAGATTTTATTTTAATTTATTTCCAAACTTCACTGTTAACAGCAAATTGATGAAAGTGGTACCTAGAGTTCTCTCCAGCTTACTCTGCACTGGTTTACTACACAGCATGCATGCATACTATGGGGAAACCCTCAGCAGAAAATCCCAAATCAGCACATCAGAAATGTATTTGTACTCGATGGACATTTGCACTTGGCTCAACAGGCACCAAACTATGTTGTCTGGCCCTGAGAGGCAAGAAAGAGACATTTACTTGGAGTCTCAGAAAGACACCCACGGAAAACAATCACTATCTATAAATATCACTGGGGTAACCATATAAATGAAGAGAAAGAATTATGGAGAGTCTTGGAACATGGCAGGAAAAGAATCAATGTCTGAAAGCTAAGGAAGGAAAAAAAAAATCAGTTAAATATATGCATTAAGTTCTTAACAAGAGAAGAAATAGGAAAATGACATACTCATCTAATCATACCAAACAGTAGCAGGTATTTAAGACAGATATATTATAAAGCACTTTCTGATACCATATACAGCAAATTAAAAAAATCTCTAGGAGCTCCTTCTAAAATATTCACAAGAAGCATCACACCAAGATGGTGCCCAGCAAAATACATGTAGTTAGAAACAACTGATTCAAGGGACCTTTTTTAGTCTGGTCTGAATGAGGCTAGACTCCAGTGTTACCCACATCATACTTTACAGTGCCATTCAGTGCAGTAGGACCACACAAGATACAACCACCTGCAAAACATACAAAATGCTTTCACATCTGCCCATATAGGAATAATACTGCTTTACCCTTCTTTCTTAAAATAAGCTTGTATCATCTTCATCTCATTGCGTCTGGTGGTTCAGAAACTGTTTTTGCTCTCCTACCACTTGTTTAGATGAATTGAAGAGGAAAACCCACTTTCCTAATATATATTAGAAATACACAGAAAAAAAGAACATATTCTGTTTATATTCTCTCTACATATATCTATTTAGGTCTGCCTCAAAATGTTAGGCAAAAAAAACCCTGCCATGCAGAATTAAGGTGGTTGCTTGTATTCCTGTTGTGCAGGAAAACAGAGCCAGAATCATAATATGGCTGCAGGAGCAGAAGGGTGCTAAAAGACCAGTGTGGTCACAAAACCAAGAAATGTGGATTAGGACAGCAAGTACTCAAAGACAGCAGAGCCTCACCACAAAATTCATTGCTTTCAGCTGATGTAAGGAGAGCAGAGCAGGAGTCTTGGCTTTAAACGGCTGATCTGATCAATCATCTCTCACCCGCCCAGAGAGGGCATTTCAAAAGATATTTATATGCCCATTTTGGATTACTAAATCTATGAACTTAATTTATAGTGTCACTGTGTCATTTAATACCAATCTCTTTCACAGTCAGACGGAAGACTAAATGTATGAAAATGCCTCATACTGTTTGTACCTCCCTTCAACAGCCTGGTTGAATGCAGCAAGCTGAGCTGTCTGTGTGTTTCGATATATTTGGATTTAAGAATTTGCAAACCAGTTACAAACTCCAAGGGACATTACCAGATGAGTAGCATTTTCCCAGGCTTTTGTTCTGTGAAAATGCTTTTCTGTTACCTTGCAATCACCAAATACTGGGCATAAAATGTTGTACCTGGTTTGTGAAACAGTAAGGCCTGGTAAACCTTTCCTGCTTAATAATGGATTACACCTTTTAAAATCCTTAACTTGAGCGTGACAGTGCTTTGATTCAAGTTGGCTAGCCTGTCAGAAAGCACTAGTTACAACTTACATTAGCATATCTCATCAGCCACTCTGCAGTTGCTCTCATCTGTGTTAAACTACTCTGAGATAGATCATTCAAGTTAATTTTGCACAAACTGAATGAGAGAACATGATTTTCCCAACTGCATGGCCTATTTAATGCTACAGTTGGGAATGACATGTACCAGTTTGATTTCCAACAGTTGTTCCATCCACTAGACAAACCTCTTCCCATTCTTACCGTGAAAGCATAGATTGTGGTTTAATAGAAGACCGGGCAGTTGACCAAGTAACAGCTTGGTTTTTTCAGTTTGTGTTTTTTTTCCTAAATTTAACAGCTGGGAGATTCTGAAATGCGTCTGCAGATGAATCAACTGCTTAAATGGTTCAGTGAGCAAAATAATTGTATGGATTTTTTTTTTGTCAACATGGGGATTTTAACATATTTGCACTTGGCAGACATAACAAATTCGAGTAAAACTCATTTCAGTTCAATTTCTGTTCTCTTTAACTCTCATTTCTTCACCATATTTCTGCTGAAAGGCTAATACTGAAATTAAGGAGCATAGCTCTACAAAAGTTAGTGGAGCTTTGCTGATTTACATCAGCTTGAGATTCCAGCCCACATATTTTTCTTTAATTAGAAAGGTTCAGAGGCATAAACAGTGCAAACACTGTAAGTGCATGATGTTGTTCTCAAGTATGAGTTTAGAATTAGACAAAAGAATTCTGAAGTAGAAAAAAATGTGTGGATGGTGCATTTCAACAAAGACAGAAACAAAGTTTTTGCAGCTTTTCATAACAACTACAAGGCACGGGGCTATGAGTGCTGTGTCTCTGTAAGGTCATCAGCACAAATACTTGTTTTCTGAGCCAGGCATCTATCTATTTAAGTACTCTGATAAAGCTCCTGTGATGATCTTATCTAAAAAAAAGTCACCATGCAAAGACATATTTGCCTTTGCAGTTCATTTCACTGAAGACAGTCCAAGCTGTAACTACACTGCAAACCCACATTCTACTACAATACAGTACTATTTACACTAAGGAATAATTATGAGGAATTATCACTGGTAGGCAAAACAAAATTCTACATTCTGAGAAACATATGTTGACATTTTAGCCATTAATTATAGTCAACGGCACTGATGCCCTTTTCTAACGGCTTCACACAAGTAAGGTTAACGATAAAAACAGCACAGACAAAATAAAGCTGAGCTAGCACACAGGGTCTGCTAAATGTTCAGAACCACTGGGTACTGCTTTCTACACAACTGATAGGGAAAAGTACTGAGACATCTATGTCAGGCCAGGCTCCTTATTCCAGTTTGTAATCTAGGCATTGTGGACACTGCTCCGCTAACTGTATGGTGAACCAGTGGTAGCCCTGGATAGACAGAATCTGAATTACTTAGGCACTCTCTTAAAATGTGATGCTAAAAGAGATGCCACACCTAAGACAAATTCCTTGTAGAAAGAAATCAGAATATAATCCCTTAAGGAAGCAAGGATAATGTCCAAGTATTAGAGAATTCCAGCCATATACAGTAACATACACTGTTAACATCCCAAGCTAAACCTTACCCCTACTACTCGAGGGATGCTGGGGCAGGGCGATTAGGAATGTGATTGCCAGACTGAAATAAACTCAATTATTTGTGGAAATATTTGGAACACAGGAGATCATCAGAGGACTCAAAGACACAAGTGGTGTTTCACACTGGAAGAGGCCTGCCCTGGTTTTTGGATGAGGCACACCACACCTAAGACTGGGCTGTGAATGGTGAAAATGTAAGGAAATGACAGATTCTGACACATACAGTAATAACTGTAGAACTTAAAAAATACCAGCAAAATATAGTAATAACAGAAAGGCTGCAGCCAAGTAGGAGTGAGGAGGTACTGTCCACAGGGGTCCTCTGCCACCACATCAAGTGGGAAGAAATTTGTTTGATAACCAAAAGCAGGCACAGCTTCCAACAAAAGGAGGATGGCACAGCTGTGCCAGCAGGCTGAGGAGGTGTCAGTGGCATCTGGAAGAAGCTGAGGACAGGGTGGTAATTGTCTAAAATTAACATTACAGAAGGAACAGTGTACCCATGAATAACTGACATGAACAATCACAAGACGAGTTGAATCTTTTCCTGCTAGTAAGTGCATCCGCATAAAGGCATCAGAATGTTGACTAACCTTCAGTGAATAAAGCACTGAAAAATAGCAACAGCAAGTGCACTGTAGGAAAGCTAGATATAGGACACAGATTAATGTCAATGCCTACAGAAATAAAATACATACACAGATTTTACCAAATGACATTCCTTCACACATTTGATATGCAATCAAATACTTCATTTTCCATCAAAAAAAAACAACTCCAGCTGGCATAGCTCTGGGTTAAGGGATACAGACTGCAGAAGGGACATGTTTGGAGGAGATTTCACAAAACCAGTTTACATGCATTTGTCTTAAATGCCAGCTGCACTTCTAGTAAGCCTTTAAATGCTATCATAGTGACATCCTAGAGACATGAAAGTGAGATCACAGGACTGTATATGCTAAAAATAATCAAAGTAATAGCCTAATTTTACAAGCAATTTCCTACAGTTCAAATTCAATGAAGTATTGCTGCAAATCAGTTCACACAAAAGTCATGCCATCATTATGGCATGTTCTCCTTCTTAGGAGAAGCTGAAGTAGTATATTATATTCATAATATTATTAAAATTCATTATTACATATACACTATTTGTAAAAGGTATGTCTATAATAATACAATTAAGCACAAAAGTTAATGTTATAAAAACAAAAAGAAATCATAGACAACAGTATACAGGATGAAGAGATTACTGATAAATTGCTATAGGAGTAAAAGGTTTTAAGGAAAAAAGAGCATGTAACAGGGAAGAAATCAAAGACTTTTTATGAAAAAACAAAGAGCTATGAAAGAGAGGACTGAAACAAGTGCAGTGCATATGGAGAGAAGTACAGAAAATAAAATGAGGAGTGGGAAATTACACAAAACATGCACAGTAAGAAATAACTACTGAGAGGCAAAATGATGTACCATTTCTGACTAAACATTCAGGGATGTGCTAATGAGACGCAAGGACATCCAGGAAGAAATGCCTGAAGGTTCAAGATCTGACAACAGAAAAATGTGCGAGAAGCAGGCACAGATACACATACCTGGAAATTACCATCAGAGAAGTTATGATTGAACCCATCAGAGCAGAGCTGAAGGTGTTATAAAGAAGAGAAAGCAATAGAAGGAAGAAACATGAATTATGTCAAAAGAAAAATAAAAAGGAAGCCAAAGGAACTATGAGCAAAGCAGAAGATATCCAATAGAGCACAACACCAAAGACAACAAGAGCAGGGAAAAACCAGAGGTACTGACAGTAGTACAAGAGGAAGCGTGCAGACAGATCAAGAAGTGTCCCAGTGATCTCCCTAAGAGATGGACACATAAACAAATGGCAATTGCCCCACATATTTCATTAGGAGTGAACCTGTGGGAACCACAGATGTTCAAATCAGTCACAGTCAAACTGTAATTGCCATCAAAGAACTCACAATAATAAATAACATATAAAGAGCCTGATCGAACACCTTCACAGAATCACAGAATTGTCTGGGTTGGAAAAGACCTTGAAGATCATCCAGTCCAACCATCAACCCAACATTAACAGTTCCCAACTACACCATATCCCTCAGCACTATGCCAACCTGACTCTTAAACACCTCCAGGGATGGGGACTCTACCACTGCCCTGGGCAGCCCATTCCAACGCCTAACAACCCGTTCTGTAAAGAAATGCTTCCTAATATCCAGTCTAAACCTTCCCTGGTGCAACTTGAGGCCATTACCTCTTGTCCTATTGCTTATTACTCGGTTAAAGAGACTCATCCCCAGCTCTCTGCAACCTCCTTTCAGGTAGTTGTAGAGGGCGATGAGGTCTCCCCTCAGCCTCCTCTTCTCCAGGCTAAACAACCCCCCACTTCCCTCAGCCACTCCTCGTACGACATGTGCTCCAGACCCTGCACCAGCTTCGTTGCCCTTCTCTGGACACGCTTGAGTAATTCAATGTCGGTTTTGTAGTGAGGGGCCCAAAACTGAACACAGTAATCGAGGTGCGGCCTCACCAGTGCCAAGTACAGGGGCAGGATCATTTCCCTGTCCCTCCTGGCCACGCTATTTCTGATACAAGCCAGGATACCTTTGGCCTTCTTGGCCACCTGGGCACACTGCTGGCTCATGTTCAGCTGGCTGTCTGTCAACACCCCCAGGTCCCTCTCTGACTGGCAGCTCTCCAGCCACTCCTCCCCAAGCCTGTAGCACTGCTGGGGGTTGTTGTGGCCCATGTGACCCAGCATTTGGCCTTATTGAAACTCATACAGTTGGCCTTGGCCCATTGCTCCAGCCTGTCCAGGTCTCTCTGCAGAGCCTCCCTACCCTCGAGCCGATCAACACTCCCACCCAACTTGGTGTCATCTGCAAATTTACTGAGGGTGCACTCGATCCCCTCGTCTAGGTCATCAATAAAGATGTTACACAGGAGTGGCCCCAAAACCGAGCCCTGGGGGACACCACTCGTGACCGGCCGCCAACCGGATTTAACTCCGTTCACCACAACTCTTTGGGCCCGGACATCCAGCCAGTTTTTTACCCAGCAAAGCGTGTGCCCTTCCAAGCTGCGAGCAGCCAGTTTCGCCAGGACAATGCTGGGGGAAACGGTGTCAAAGGCCTTACTAAAGTCAAGGTAGACAACATCCATAGCCTTTCCCTCATCCAATAAGCAGGTCACCCTCTCATAGAAGGAGATCAGGTTTGTCAAGCAGGACCTGCCTTTCATAAACCCATGCTGACTGGGCCTGATCACATCTGGTTGTCCCACACATGTTGTATGATGCTACTCAGGATGAGCTGCTCCATCACCTTCCCAGGCACCGAAGTCAAGCTGACAGGCCTGTAATTTCCCGGATCATCCTTCCGACCCCTCTTATAGATGGGCGTCACATTGGCCAGTTTCCAATCTGTCGGGACCTCCCCGGTCAGCCAGGACTGCTGGTAAATGATGGAAAGCGGCTTGGCGAGCACCCCAGCCAGCTCCTGCAGCACCCTCGGGTGTATCCCATCCAGTCCCATAGACTTGTGTGTGTCTGTGTGATGCAGTAGGTCACTGACTATCTCCTCCTGGAATGTGGGGGGGTCGTTCTCCCAGTCTGTCTTCTGGCTGAGGAGGCTGGATTTCCTCAATACAGCTAGTCTTGATATTAAAGACTGAGGCAAAGAAGGCATTAAGCACCGCAGCCTTTTCCTCATCACTTGTTACCATGTTTCCTCCTGCGTCTAGCAGGGGATGGAAAGTCAGATAACACTTGCAGTTCAGGGCAAGTCATCTGCAAGACTTCAATAACTTGCAATACTGAATTCTAAACCACAGTAAAATAAATGCAGCAGTGATTACTTGTCCAATTATTTTCATGGTAGCTTTCCCCTGAAAAATGACTGCACATTTTGGCCCACTCAACATCATTTTTCTTTACATTTAAGAAACTTTTCTACGCCAAAATCTAAATTACTTTTTGGCTGACATTTGAACAGTATTAATTAATAAACTATAACACTTGGGCTACTATTCTGTTCTCAGCTCAGGCAGTGCTGTGACTTATGACCTTGAATAAATCACTTGGGTTCAGATCATCTGTTTTCCTTCTCACCATTTTGCTTCTTCTGACAATTGGGATACAAAGAGGTTTTGCAACTGAGGATTTGGTAAATAATAGTATCTACATTAAATGTCAAGCTAACAAAGTACTTACATTGTTATCAGATGTAAACATACCAGTAAAAACAAAGAATACAATTTCAAGACATCTACTGAGATATAGGAGACCTGGATTATTTTGCTATTTGATAGCTGGACTTGCTATTACTTCAATCTTCGTATCTGTAAAAGCTTTGCTAACAATATTAAACAGACATGAGCTAGCTGTGTTTTTCTGCTTTTGATATATGTGTCTATATATGCTTATGTGTGTGTGTTATTTTGAAGTATTTCCACAAAAATCACCAAACTTTAGTGATATCAAACATAATGGTCTCAAGATTTTGCCTCTTTCTTAAGCAGTTCAGCAAAGGAAAAAAATACACTGTAATGTGAGCACATGCTGTGTAGAGGTACAAAATAGCCATTGCTGTCTCAGAGAAAACAATTTTAGACAATGCTACGTTTCACGCTTTGAATTGTTAAACTCTACAAACTCTGAGAGTATCTGATCCTGTTAGCATCTGCCTTCCCACTAGCAAAAAGAACCTCTGAACTGCAGCAGCAAAAACAGTATCGCTTTTTACCAGGTGAGTTGAAGCAGACTCTGACCACACAGAGCAAAAAATGGAATTGAATGAACTGGAAGCATCATCTTCTACTTGGACTTCCCTAAATTGCATAACCAGGTAAAACAGCATCTTAGCTCAAGTTTGAAACACCTGTGCTACCATGTACAAGTAAATCCCCACTTAACTCAATCCACTAACACATCTTCCCTCTATCATTCAACCATATAAATTATAAAAACCTCCTGCAGAAGGGAAAATAGAAAAGAATTTCATCAGCTGAGATCAAATTGAATTCAATGTAAGATGACTTGTCCCGTTTAGCTTTTATTAAAACATAAAGCAAGCAATATAATGGGTTGCCACAGACATACTAGAAGACAATGCTGTGCTGAACAGCCATACTTAAAAGCATCCTTCTTCCAGCCCTATGTTTCTCTGACTGGAGGTGCAGAAGCTTCATCTGGTTGATCTATTCAAGTGCAGGTGCCCCAAACAAAGTCTGAGCACCGTAATCATAGATGCCTATTTCTAAGTAGTAACCCAGCCTGACCATTTGCTGTCACTTCTCCACCTCTCAGTTTCACATTTCCACCTTGCCACCCATGCTTACCTCAGCCTCCAACTCTCTGTACCAAACTTGCTCTCAGCCCTTTTTAAATTGCACTTTCTAATCCATAGCCTTCCTGTCTCAGGTCCAGCACTCGCAGGAACTTCTTGCATCTCAGTCACTTTCCTACATTTTATTTTAGGTCCTAATCTAGAGAAGCACCTTAAAGCATGGGTAGATATGCTTTCTCGAATAAGGATAGACATTAACACATGCTATACTAAGTCAAAGTCTGGGGCTGTACTTCCTATTGAAAGCTAGGAGGTTTTTTTCAGTTGGGATCAATATCTTTCTAGGTATCCTGTTTGGCACCTTGTAAATTTACAGACACATAGAATAAGAAAAATACAGGAGGGAACAATGTTTCAGGTTACTTTTCATTTACTGAATTAGAACATATTAAAAACTGGTAATAAAGCACAGCTGTAAGAAAACAATAAAAACTATATTGATTTTTGGTTTGGGGCTTTTTATTTTAAGAGACTGTTGGCCAGAGCAAGGGTATATATAGTTTTCCTATATGTTCTTCCTAGTCTTTTCAATATACAGCTCTCTTCCGTATTACAATATAGTCGTAAATAACTAATAATTCCCCCTTTTCCTTCTATTCCCATCCTTTAAAAGGTCTCAAAACCAATTATTTTAAGGTAACTCTGGTCACAACAGGACACAGAAGAACTAAGATAAACAGCTTTTATCCACTACAATGAAAGGAAGCAATTAAGAAGCCAGGAGCATCATTCTTGGTCTTACAATACTTAGTAGCAAAAGAATGAAGATGAAAGTTTTCAAAGATGACTGGAGGATTTAGTCCTACTTTGATTTTATTGAAATTATGTATCCAGATCCCTTAACCAGCTGTGAAATTTTCAGCTAGGAAGTTCAGATTCCACGATGCTAGAGGAAAAATGTCTAAAATTCTGGTTTCCATGTGCAGTGTAATATAAGAGATACTACACTCAGTGGATCTAACAAGAAATTCCATTAAGACTCTACTTTGAACGTTTTCAAGTAAAATAACCAACTTAAACATTTCTAACATGCCAATTACCTTAGAATCCAATTGCAAATGTTATGTAAAACAGAATAACTATCTACAGCTGAAAAGCTGACATACTGACAGTCTAAAAGTTTGGCTCCTAGCACTGTATGAAAAGAATCAAAGAGACTACCAAAACTTTTGCAGGTTGATCCGTATCTTCCTCAAAAAAAGGAACAAAGGAAAAAGAAAGTATATAAAATATGAGAAGAAGGTGATAAAGAAGAAGAAAGAAAGAAAGGAAATTAAGATACAGTAAACAGAACCCTGGAAAACTTTTCCAGTCAAAGGGTGTGATTAGTACTACCTGGCTGTATACGATGCACTCTTTTCTGAGGTTTCTATGGCTATCTGATACAAGGCCAAAGGCAGACCTTCCCGCACTTTCTAGGTGCTTAGAAGAGGAGAAGAAATAGTTTCTATTAATAGCTAATACATGCTAAATTTAAAATATATATTCAAACCAAATATACTGCTTGCAAAATGAGGTAGTCAAACTGAATGTTCAGAAATCTATTCTTTCAGAAATTTCAGCCCAATAACTATGCTTCAAGAATAATCTCTAATATAAGATCAAGGCTCAAGATGAGTCCCTTTCTCTTTGTACTATTTCTTTTTGAGAGAATCTGGAATAAAAAAAAAAAAAAGTGCCAATACACAGTTTATCTTCCCAAGAAAGCATTAACTTGCTCGGAATAAGAATTGCAAAGCTTATGTATTACAGCACCACCTGGTGTGGCTTGCCATGGATAGAAATTTTAATTGGACAAAACCTACCAGGTCATCTAATTTACCTGTGAACCAGTGCAGAATTGATCACTATAACATACCTTTGGTGCGTTTCATTTTAAATTATTTGTTTTGGAAGACATAGTTCATATCTAATCAGATATCTGCACAACATTTGATGCGGAAGTGGCTCATAAAATTCCAGTTACAAGACTGATAGTTCAGTTTTAATTAACAAATACGCTGTTGGTAAACCCCATGACTTCCCACATCACAATGACTGTCAAGCAAGTAAGAAAACATGCCACTATCTTCTTAGAAATTTAACTTTACTAAGTGTTTCAAGCAGAAAAATGGGAAATCTCAATATGAAAACATAAAGCAGATTAGCAAAAATCAAGTTACAAAGCAGGATGACCCCTCAAATTCTGTGAGAGAAGGTCTTTCTATCAGGTGATGAAGGGGCATTCTGATGAGATTACATAGAGGACTACACAGCACACTTAATTGCATTGGGTTTAGCTGTTTCTATGCTTAGCTGCTTGGCAAATTATAAATCAGAAATTACTTCTTTCATTATTCTATCAATATTAGGATAGACAGCCATAGCAAAGCATGTCTGGAATACTCTAAAACATCTATGTATCTGGGTTACAGGCACCCTATGCATTGTTTAATAAAGTGTTCCATTTCCCCCTTACCTTTCTCTGCTAACAAAAAAAAAAAGTTATTTTATGACACACATAATCCAAAAAGCAAAAGGCCTTGTTTACCTCTTATGCTGTCATAAATTAAGAATAATGCATGAAATCCAGTAGAATGTGAACTGGTGTAGATTAGCAGAAAATCTGCCCCAAAAGCCTCTACTACTCCATCAGCCAGAATTTTCTCTTGCCAGAGAAAAGAAATGAGTTGCTGTGCTCAGCTACACCGACTCTCTTTAACACACAGATATTAGAGCATTTGTGCTCATTTTTTGTCCCAGGCTACGGGTAGGGAGGTGCATTTCTGGCTGGGTACAGAACAAGCTAGCACCTGTCTAGTCACACAAAGTGCTAAGATTTAGAACATCACATAGAAATCTTATTTAATCCTGCCAAATTCTGTTGTCTAAATATTCTGTAAAACTGACTTCTGTGTACATGGTAATCCACTGTCCTCCATTCGGCAAAGAGAAGAGCATTCTTGACAACTAATCAACATACAACTTTAATGAATAAGCTGGCATATCTCACTATAAATTGGCATATCTCATTGTAAATGTGTACAAAAGAAAAGGTGAAACTAACACTGAAAGATGGATGCAGCTGCTTTCTAAAATACTCAATAGTAATATTATCTACATTCTTGCTATGTCTTTGTCACGAGTTTGGATAAAGGCCAAGCAACTTGAAGGCAGGCCTTTCTTTACAATTAAAAGCTTGCTATGTTTCTAATTACCTCTCAAAGTCTGCCAGACACATTTGACAATTTTTAAATAGTTTTTTTGTAATTGTAATGCCATTACAAAAAGGAATCTGGTAAGCTAAATCACTTCCCTAAGTTCTGAGTCTGTATGCAAAAAGCTAGTGCACACATATCACCCATTGTCCCATAAGATAACACTCTAAAAACAGACTGAGTATTAACACTGTCAGTCAAGCTGAAACAGCCTAAAGGAACCAGAAAATTTCCTTTATTAAATTTTTAATTTTGAAGTTCTGTTACCCAAAAGAAACCACCTGCCAAGTTCTTCTGAAATACAGAGGGGTATGTTTCAATGGAAGAAAAAGCATGAATGTTAGTCACAAATACACCCAATGCTCAAGTGGTAATTGAAAATTCATTTTGCTGTTTGCTTATCCCCTTCATTTCTCATTTTATGTGTATATAAGTCATCAAAGTTCCCCTTAGGACCAGTCTATGCTTCTGTTCTTTGAGGTTGAAAGTATGAATCACCAGAACATCATCAATTGCCAGCAATTAAATCAGGTAAAACAGTATCAGGCAATTTTGGAAATAATTTTCGAAGAAACTCTGCAAGAAAATTAAGTGAACAAAATATCTGTAACCCCTTGTCAGCATGCTGAAAAACTAATTAGGTCTGTGCTTTTGATAAAGTAAGCTGACAAGAACCTTTCACCTCTTCAGTAAGATCCAATTTGCCTTGAAAATTTCTAATTTCTCTTTTGGTGTGTCATATGTGATTCATCCAAATACAAAGCAAAAAAGGAAAAAAAAGAAAAGGAAAGATCAAGTGCTTTTGGACTTGTACTAATGAATAATGTATACCATTATTCCAACCATAGTATAAATTTTCTAAATCTAAACTTTCATGCCTAACAGTTTATCAAGCATACCTTCAAAGTTACCATAAAAATAACTCGAGGGTGCTTTTTTACCAAAAATAGTACAAACTGCCAGAAAAACAGTTTAAATTACCTCCATTCTACTTAGCTATTGCCAGAATCTAAACATTTACCTAATAACACCAAATATGTGCAAAAATAAATTGGGAACTGCTTCGGAACTGCTGAACCTAGAAGGTGTCCAGCTTGCTGTGGTATAATGTTTTGCCTACTCATTTAAGCTGGTCTATATGAAACACCCTGGTGACTCTTAGCACATGGGGATTTTGGAAAAACACCTTCCAGCTTATGCACCACTACCTTTGATGTTAGAAGGGAGAAAGCAAACCATTTAGTCTATTACAGATTTACATTCTTCATTTGTGGGCAGTCCTGCTTCAGGAAGGCTGAAATCTTTAAACAAAAAGACTCAACTGGGCCTGGTTGTATGTCCAAGAATCTGAACATCCACAGTCCCCAAAAATGAAGAGGCAGAGTGTCCCATTTTCTCAGTTACTCTTAAATTTAGTTTCAGTGTCTTTTCCCATTTCCTAAGAATCAAGTCAAAACTAAAAAAAAAAGACAAAATACCAAGTAGTGATCATCTTTCACATGTTGGGCAATAATTTTTTAAACATCCAGTTTCTAAATGCTAACTACTATTCTTCCAAAGAACAATTGGTGTGGTTTCTTTTAAATGGCCCCCTTGATAGGGGATCATTTCTTCAGTGCTCTCCCAATGTTCAAATCAGAAATGCAATACTGCTTGTCCTCTGAATATTTCATATCAAGTTCTCAAACACATGCAAAAATCAGTGAGATGATACCCTAGCATAGCTTTCTATTATAGGAAATACTTTTTCCTCTTTTCCAATCAGTTTTCATAGATTTTCACATTCTGAAGCTAGAAAGGACCTTTCTGATCAGGTATCTTAATCTTCTATTTAACCTACTGCAGGATAGGTTATGCCAAGAAACACCTCCTCCCATCTCAGGAGTGATGCATCCCAACAAAGAGGAAGCCAGATAAGACCGCCAGGAGGCCTGCATAGATGAACAAGGAGCTCCTGGACAAGCTCAAACACAGAAAGGAAGCCTACAGAGGGTGGAAGCAAGGACAGGTGGCCTGGGAGGAATACAGAAAAACTGTCCAGGTAGCCAAGGATCGGGTTAGGGAGGCCAAAGCCCTGATAGAATTAAATCTGGCCAGGGACATCAAGGGCAACAAAAAAAGCTTTTACAGGTACGTTGGTGATAAAACAAAGACAGGGGAAAATGTGGACCATCTCTGGAAGGAAAAGGGAGACTTGGTCACCTGGGATATGGAGAAGGCAGAGGTACTCAATAATTTTTTTGCCTCAGTCTTCACCGGCAAGGGCTCCAGCCACACCACGCAAAACGCAGAAGGCAAAGGCAGGGACTGGGAGAAGGAAGAACCACCCACTGTAGGAGAAGATCAGGTTCAAGACCATCTAAGGAACCTGAAGGTGCACAAGTCTGTGGGACCTGATGAGATGCATCTGAGGGTCCTGAGGGAACTGGCGGATGAAGTGGCTAAGCCACTATCCATCGTATTTCAGAAGTTGTGGCAGTCTGGTGAAGTTCCTGCTGACTGGAAAAGGGGAAACATAACCCCCATTTTTAAAAAGGGAAATAAAGAGGACGCAGGGAACTACAGGCCAGTCAGTTTCAACTCTATGCCCGGCAAGATCATGGAGCAGATCCTCCTGGAAACTATTCTAGGGTACATGGAAAATAAGGAGATGATTGGTGACAGCCAACGTGGCTTCACTAAGGGAAGATCGTGCCTGACAAATTTGGTGGCCTTCTATGATGGGGTTACAGTGCTGGTGGATAAGGGAAGAGCAACTGACATCATCTACCTGGACTTGTGCAAAGCATTTTACACTGTCCTGCAGAACATCCTTGTCTCTAAATTGGAGACACATGGATTTGATGGATGGATGGACCACTCAGTGGATAAGGAACTGGTTGGATGGTCACACTCAAAGAGTTGCCGTCAACGGCTCATTGTCCAAGTGGAGAGCAGTGACGAGTGGTGTTCCTCAGGGGTTGGTATTGGGGCCAGCGCTGTTTAACATCTTTGTTGGTGACATGGACAGTGGGATTGAGTGCACCCTCAGCAAGTTTGCCGGCAACACCAAGCTGTGTGGTGCTGTCAATATGCTGGAAGGAAGGGATGCCATCCAGAGGGACCTGGACAGGCTTGAGAGGTGGGTCCATGCAAACCTTATGAAATTCAACAATGTCAAGTGCAAGTTTCCGCACAAGGGTCAAGGCAATCCCAAACACAAATACAGGCTGGGTGATGAGTGGATTGAGAGCAGCCATGAAGAAAAGGACTTGAGGGTACCAGTGGATGGAAAACTGAATATGAGCCAGCAATGTGTGCCCGCAGCCCAGAAAGCCAACTGTATGCTGGGCTGCATCAAGAGAAGTGTGGCCAGCAGGTCGAGGGAGGGGATTCTCTCCCTCTACTCCGCTCTCATGAGACCCCATCTGGAATACTGTGTCCAGCTCTGAGGCCCCCGGTGTAAGAAGGATATAGACCTGCCATAGGAAGCCACGAAGGTGATCAGAAGGCTGGAGCACCTTCCTTATGAGAACAGGCTGAGAGAGTTGGGGTTGTTCAGCCTGGAGAAGGTGGCTCCAGGGCGACCTTATAGTGGCCTTCCAGTACTTAAAGGGGGCCTCCAGAAAAGATGAGGAGGGACTCTTTGCCAGGGAGTGTAGGATGAGGGGTAATGGTTTTAAACTGAAAGAGGGTAGGTTTAGATCAGATGTAAGGAAGAAATTCTTTACTGTGAGGGTGGTGAGACAGTGGAACAGAGAAGTTGTGGCTGTCCCCTCCCTGGAAGTGTTCCAGGCCAGGTTGGATTGGGTTTTAAGCAACATGATCTAGTGAAAGATGTCCCTGCCCATGGCAGGAGAGTTGAAACTGGATGATCTTTAAGGTCCCTTCCAACTCAAACCATTCTATGGTTCTGTGATAACCATTTGTTTATTAATCCATTCTGGATTTAAAGACAATACATTATGTCGCTAAGTAATCTTTTTTGAAGCTGGATTATGCTCATTTTTAAAACATTCATTTGCTTTTTACTGTGAAATTATCATAGACTTGCTTGTGATTTCCATTTCCTGCTGGATGAAAGTGCCAGTTTTTCAAAGACTTCAGGACAGTTATACTCATTTATATCAAAGTAAGGATCTCATATCCCAGGGTACAGTTCTGAATCATTACTGCTTAAAACATGGTGAGATATAAAACTGCAAGATTTTGAACAACTTATCTAATAAATTAGTTCAAATTGCTGATAAGCATATGGACATTGAGACATTCAGTTCTGTAACAAGAAAAAGATGATGGGCTATTTTGTCAGGAACTGTGTACCTGAGTCACAGAGAAGACACAAGCTTATCTCTATAATGTTTGTAAAAAGCAGGTTCTATTCCTGACAGGGGTTCTTGGTGGCTAATGTAGCATATCTACATATTATAGACACAAACAGTATTATATTTTAGTGCTGTAAAGTCCTATTACACTACGCTATCTTAGTTGCAGACCCGCACTTAGATATCACTGTACAAACACAAAGCAATTACCAAATGCAGCAAATTAATTCACTTCTTATTTAGGCAAAATAACAGTTACCCAGGTCTTATATACATGAAGAACGTAACTTTATCTGCATTTTCCTTCACTGTTTCACAAGGGAAATTGTCAGGCTTATGCCCACGCCAGTACTATTAAAGCACAAAGTGATCATGAGCAAGACTGACACTATTCCTTGGTATTCTACCCAGAGGTAAACACCTGCTGCAACCTTTTTAGTGAAAGCAACATCCCACACCACATCTTTTCAGAAAACCCTCTCTCAACTGGACAACTGTCTCTGATTTGCAGTTTATTTATGAAGGCTAACCGCACTAAAATGGTTGCAGTGACTAAGGCTGGAAAGAGTCTACGGCTTGCAGCTTCCCTTGAAATGAATGGCTGATGCTTACCACATGATCCCTGTCAGGCTGCTGGTGAGGTGTTGAACCCCAGCTGCACCATTCAAGTTTCAGAACTGCAAAACAGCTTATACTGCTGTTAAACCATATTGTGAGAAATGAAGAAAACAGCTGTATCCAAAGAACTCCTATGTGTACTCAGAGTCATCTCAGGCTGGTGTGAAAATGGTACATTTTAAAAGATCTTACTTTTAACAAAAGGTCAAATTCTGCCATCAAACACATACACATGAATAATTCTAATAAGGAAAATGAAGCCATAGGCTACATTATACCTCATTAGCAAACTTCTGTATATCAAGAACAACATTTCAAAAATGAGGATTTCAGTGTCAAGAGAAAAAAACCTATATCTGAATTAGCATTTACTTATTACTAATACGCATACAAATCAAAAACACGCACATGCAACAGGTGACTCTTGTGTTTACACATTTAAGCTGTTTTCCATATCTGAAAATAACAGTAGTGAAGTTGCACGCATGTACGGTATCAGACCCAGGAGAAGTACAGGAGGAATGCATACTGACAATGAAAGTAAGGATAAAATTTAGAGATAACAGGGAAATGGTCAAATTCAGCAACTCAGAACTACTATCTACATTAGAGGGGAAGAGTGAAGAAAAGACTGGGAGAGTGGGAAAAAAGAACCAGAGATCTGCTGAGGTACAGACCTTTCCAAACAGACATTTCCAAACACGTTTGTTGGCATGTGTACCCACGTACACATTCCTTATTGTTACCTAATAATAATGTTAAAAAAGAAAATCTGTTTGGCTACAAGCCATATGAGATGAAGCCATAAGCTGTCTCTCTCCTGAGATCTCAGCAAAGCTGACAGCCTGAGTTAACAAAAGGAAAATTTCCAATGTATTTGGAGAAGAGACAGTTTAGGAGCAGCTTGGTTTTGGTGACAGTCAGAGGACAACTCAGAAAGATATGAGAGTCACTGCCACAAAGATGGCAGTGAAAAGTGAAGAGAAAAAAGAATACCAGTGACAGACACCTGAGGGATCCCAAAGGATGACAGCAGTGACAAATGACTTTCAAAAAAAACCTGGAATAAATAGTACTTCAAAATGAAAAAGAAAAAAAAAAAAGTCTTATTTACATGTTGTGAGAAGGTCCTTTAAATGAGTGCTTTTAAAAGAGTGATAGGTACAGAGATCCTGCTCTTCACTCCTCATGCACTGACACTCTTTCCAGTCTCTTCAGCTGGATCTACAGGAATTCTTAATCAATTCCTAAGAGTTCAGTGAGAATTAGGCACTACTGTGAAGAGACCACACTGAGAAGTACTTATGGGCTAGGGAGAAATACGCAGGCTTGAATAGCTACTAGAACACCTAAACAAGACACTCATAGATTTAAACATGAATTAAGCTTTTTAGTAAGAGTTGAGCGTACCTACAGCACCGAAGTCAAGGTTATTCTAGAGATTAAAAATACTTTTAAGTGCAAAGAGAACATGTATCAAATAGATCAGCATTACTCCTTATCACTGTTAGAATACTGGCATTTTACTAACAATAAAAATCATGCTGTTTCCTCCTACAAAATTCTTAGGAACCTCAATTATTACATGTGACCAAATAAGTGAGAGCCACAGTGTGGCGAACAGTGGTAAAGCTAGTAATAAGACAACAAAATACGTCAGTAATGTTCCTTAGCTACAAAGTGAGTTTCATCTTAAAACCTCAACAGTGCCACCACCTTTGGCCTGAAATAAAAATCCACACTAAATCCTGGCTGACTGTAGCCGAATAGAGCTTTGATTCAATATAAAATAGAACAAATTTCATAGACAATGAACTCCAAGTTCTTTCTAATAGGCATGAGAGAAACAACTGCAGTCAGATACCATCTAATGCTGAAGCCACTGTATATAATTGTAACCCCCAGACATGTAGAGAGCAGCAAGAGTTCTGTCTCAGCTTTAATTCTTTGGTTCCAGTGGTTTTGGTATGCTGGATGCCAAGGGAAGTTTGATTCAGGAGTAGATTTTAAAAATTCTGCTTAGATGGAGAAATCCTTGACCACTGTGATGGAAGAGCCAACACATTACACATAATCTGGTCAATAAAAGAAAGGAAACTAAGTGGTCCTAAGATACAGTATAGTGATTTTAGCATTTTCTGAAAGAGTCTCTGAAATGCATTGTCATTCCCCAGAAGACAAACATGTTATACTCAGTGTACCAACCTACAGCAAAATGAAGAGTTGCATTTGACTGACTTTGTTACAACCTATGTAGTATTTGGAGCTGAACTGACAGAAGGGACTAATAACCTAATGGTAGTTTTCCACGATAAAAAGTTGAGTATAAACAGCTGTGCATAATTTTTATGCTTGCATTTCCTTCTTACACCATTTCAACAAAGCACTTAAATTTGCACATACCAGTAGCTTAAATAGTATCTAGAAGCTTTTTTGAATTAGGCCCTAAGGTAAGTCCCGATGAGTAGAGAAGGCCCATATCTAGAATCAAAAGACAATTACATAGTAGACTACTTCCCAGACCAACATAATTCTTAAGCTCATTTTCAAAATAGCAACAATGGCCTCAACTAAATCACACACCTGCCTGTTACACATCTACAAACTTTTTGCTGTTTAATATTCAGTTTCCTCATATTGTCATGGAGCTATTTCAACTGGAAAATTTTAATGCCCACATCATCAGAAAGAAATTATCTGCAAGACTACTATTTTTTTTTAATGTGGCACAGAAAGTAACAAGTTGGTATTATTTATGCCTTTAAAAATTGCTAATTTATGAAAGACAAAAACAATCTTTCAAAGTTCTAGATACTACACAACAGTAAATAGTGTTTGCAAACTCTATTCACTAAGTAGAAGAAAAAAAGAGAGAAGAAAATATCATAGTAACAAGGGACACAGAAACAGCTCTGTTCTACTACCTACCTAGACACTTGATATACCTGCACTGTTGTGTTTATCACAGCTGTTGAAAGAATGTTTAACTTTAAAAAATACATCCCAAGTAAGGAATAGTTCATATTTGCATTGCCTAGGATTAGCGTAGGAATCAGAGGCTCGTGACCATTGCTCAGATTTCAAAATACAATATTTATCAGATCTACACTCAGTACCTACTCTCCTTCCCCAAAGCTGAAGTCATTCTATTTTTTTCAATGTCTCCAGATTTACATCTCAGAGCAGAAAGTGTCCCTCAGTCTCTGGTTTATCTGGGGCAGGGGGAGAAAGTACTTTCTTGCTACAAGAAGAATCACTTATAAGATCAGAAGTTTTTGGAAGTCCCCGAATCAGCAAAGCACTTTTATGGACATGCTACTGGCATTTCAGTATTGCACAATACAGAGCTGCGCAGGCCCAGGAAGCAGATTAGCCTTCTTAGGTGGTGCTGCACCAAGGCTGTAACTCCACATATAATTAAAAAAACCCCAAGTTTCAGGTGGTGGCAAAGCTAGAGTAAGAAGTTCCTGTCTTGTATCTGCCCTGCCACACAATTTTTTCCCACTTTTGTCCTCCTCACCATCTAAGCTGTGCATGTACATCTATTCTGAGATGGCTTCAAATGAGGCCAGTTCTTTACCTAGAGCTTTACCTGATCTGCTTTACAGCACAACAACAGTAACAGTAAATGGGAGTAATGAGTCAGAAACAAGAGGTCAAAGTTTAGGTCTCCTTAAGTCAGTTTTATCACCATAGCCAGCATCTCACAGAAGGACCTTTAACATTTCACATAATTCCAGACAATTCCTAGCCAGCTGCACAGCGCCAGAAGTAGCAGCCTAGCACTAGTCTTCTTGCCTAAGTCCAGGTTCTGACAGATTGCCTGTACTGGAACACGGCAAGATGTACACATCCCCTTACTCACCCCTACAGCCACTAATACTACAAAAATTGAAAGTAGGGTCTGCTACAGATCCCCCTATCTTCCTTTACGAGGTTAGCTGGAATTTCTTCTCTCATTTAATTGTGTCATATGTGTAGGGCACAATAGTGTAATGGATGTGTGACATCCATGCCTGTGTATGCAATAAATGCATAGTTCAGTAATTGTATGTATCTTGCACTCCATTTTCTTATGCTATCAGCATGTCTCATGCATATATGACCAGAAAGTACTGCATGAACAGAATCAAAATACCCCCTTTATCAGCTGAAAAATATTATGTTGGGAACAAAATTTCAGCTAGATGCTTTAACACTGTAAGATAGCACATCTAGTAATCGTAGTAGCAACAAACAGCAGGCATTATCTTGCTTACAGTACAGTACGTATGTTGTTTCAAGAGACATTTGGAAAAGCTTTTGATGGTTCACAATTACAATGCTTTTTAGATCAAAATGTACTCTGCAATTTCTTCTCTTTTAGCATGTGTTCACAGATGACTCGATTTTCTGACAAATACTTATTTAATACTTTTACTTAATAGAAAAATCAGTGAGAAAAACAGAAAAATACTGATGGGAGATCCATAATAAGAGTAAGGTGCATACTCCTTCAACTCTTTGCTTTCTGCTAGCTCCAAATTTTTGATTTATTGGCTGTCCATTTTGCATCATGGATGTTTTGGGTAGGTGTAATTTCTACCTATTTTTAATACTCTAAGAATATAAGAGATGTATTTAAAAGGGTTACACACCTACAGAAATAATGTCTTAGCAAAAAACTGCTTCTGGCTTTGCCAAGTGGAATATTTTGAAGACACTTCAAAAAGAAGTCAGGGGAAAACTTTAGTAGTTCCTCCTTCTGTATTTGAACCACCCATAAAGCACATGAAATTATTTCACAGTGCTTAAAATATAAGAAAAGACTTGATAAGCTTTAATTATGGCCAAAGAATAGACCTAGGCTACGAGCTTATGACCTAGATGAAGAACATTCAGTTACTTAAACTAACAGTTGGAAAGATGCTTAGCTTGTAAGACAACAAACATCAGCCTGCTCTGTTAGGGATCAGCCCTAGGAACAGGAATAGCGAAGTAATGGTATGCTAAAGGGGATCAGTAAAATAATCACCCCTCTTTCTTGAGTTTTATAGTCTGTCTTTGTTCTAGATGCAGATGTTGAAAAATAGCTGGCAGTGATAGCAGCTAGGATACCTGCAAATAATTCCCTTTATACTATCCCCATCCAACTTTCTGGCTGAATCAAGAGGCCACAGAGTAAGGCACCCCTCTTTCTTGATCAAAGATTAATCTGTCAGTTGCAGGAAAGACACGAAGTGGTAAACTCTGCATTATGCTAAGTAGAAATTAATAAACTCCTTTTATGTACGTTTACCGTTAGGCACACTAGTGCCACTTCCCTGGCTGCACAGTCATCCAGTTTCAGTCAGAAGGGTGGACCATACTCTCAGCCAGACTACTTGACAGTCTTTTCATTAGGGCATGCTCCTGGGAAATGTGGCTTTGAATCCACTTAGGCTGTGAAGGAAACAATGCGACTCACTATGAATTCCCCATGCAAGCCTCTCAACTCCTAGACTGCTACACAAAATGCAAGCACAGTTGTCTCTCCTTCAGCCACAGATTTGAGAGAAAACAGCCATAGTTTCCCTATTTTGGGCTAAAATCAGTGAAATTATATGCTCCGAGCATACCATTATGCCACTCCTGCAGGGGAAGTTCAGGTTTGCAAATAGTGTTAGCACCTGGATACTGAACATGGGCAATACCCATGGTTGCACACCAGAACTCTGAGGTAAATTTCAGTGCTTCTTATTGCACTTTGTGGAGATCATGGTAAAATTCAGGCTGGAAGGGACCTCCAGGGGTCTTCCGTCCAACCTTGTGCTCAAACCAGGGTGAGCTATGATATCAGAACAGATTGCTCAGTGCTTCTACAATCACATCTTTAGAAATCTTCAAGGATGGACGCTGCATGAGCTCTCTGGGCAATCCGGTCCAATGCCTGGCTTTCCTCATGGTGAAAAACCTTTGCCTCATATCCTGTCTGAATCTTTCTGGTTTCAACTTGTGCATAGCCTCAGTCCTTCATGTGCTTAAATTTACTCCTGAGCTCAGTTCTCTGTCTGTAAAATGGGTCCAATAATCAGTCTCTGCCTCTAGGGAGAGAAGACGCTGTAAGAATAAATTACTTAATATTACTCATTATTGTTCAATCTTTTAAGTGAGGAGCTCACATATGAGAATGCTGTAGGCCACCTATGTAGAAAAGGTACTTTAACACAGCATATATTTCACTGAACTCTCAGTCTGGAGCAATGTCTGCTAACCAGTTCTGCTGACATGATCTGTAGAGGGACTTAGGGGGGGGGAATAGTTGGAATGCGATCAATAGTTCATGCAAGAAGAAACCTTTGGTTGTGAACTCAGAACAGAAGAAATGAAGTGGTGACATGGTGTTCACTCCTCAAGATTCAAAGCACTTCTCTGTGTTAATCTTGAGTGTAATCCAATGTATGCATGGAACAGCTAATAATTAGAACATAGATCTTGTTTCTTTTTATACAAGCAATCTTTCTTTCCAATAGTACTGTTTCTGTTTGTGAAAGGGCATCCCCCTCCCACTATAGTATCAGTTCAAAAATAAGAAATTAAATTTTCTTCGAGGTCTCTGTTTAAGAGAACTCCAAATTCTACCTTCAGCACAGCCTGTAAACAACATGCTTAAATGCTCTCCTGAATTAGGGCCATAATTTGATTATGTATTGCATGAGATCAAGCTGGTAGTTGATTTAAAAATATTTCCTTAAAACATCTACAGATGCAGAATTATATAATTAAGCTATTTTAGACCATTTAATGAGGCTGCAAAAATGCACTAATACTGATTTGCCACTTGGAAGCTTGTGATGTTGGACTTACGGTTACTAAGGCAGCCTGCCTTAGTAGAGCAAGAGGACAGGAAAAAACATCTTTGTGAAAAAAAATACAACCTTCTACACATTTTACTTAAGAGCAGTTTTGCTTTAATATCTAAAGTAAACAGAAACAGAGTAGGATATGGTATACTATAGGTTTTATTAGCATTCACTTGAGATGACCTCTATTGCTCACTAGCATATTCAAACATTGGAAACACTAACAAAATGTTCACAAGACAAAACACAACTGTGTATTCTGCTCCTGCTTTGGTCACTCGTCACATGTGTACACATCAGTGACAGTAGGTATGTAACACACATCACAGGATCTCTCAGTTTGGCATCTTAGCCCTAGGGTTTTTTAGATAATTATGCCAGGGTAACATGACTTGCTCTTGCAATCTTGTCTTTCAGAGTTTAAAATTCAGAGTTCTTTCCTGAAGAAAATTATATTTAACAAGTGCTCTAGGGCATACAATTTACATACAAGTGTCTGGAATCATAAAATAATGCTGACCACTGAGTGCCTGAAAAGGACAGGCTTGGTTGCTGTTCCAAAGGTAACAGGACAGAGGAACACAGCTATGAGCACTGCTCTTGAGTGTATCTACTCAAATACTGTATGTTTCCATTTATTTTTATGAGTTTGGCTGGTCAGTCAAATTTCTATTCCTGAGCTACACTGCACCCATCTGACTGATAGGAAGTGGACTTGCTTCTCCCGAAGAGGAGAAAACACAGAACACGGTAGGACTATAAAGAAAGGGTTACAAAATATTTCAGCTTTGATGTTTCAGCAAACATGCATACTTACTTACAGGAAAAAATATAATCTTTGTTTTCTGGTCAAATACACTCAATCAGAACATACATATTACTGAACAGCCAGAACCATGTCGGTATTCATACACAGCACTGTGAGGTTATGGACATTCCCCCAGAAACGGGCAAAATAAATAGTAAGTGAACACGAGGGGGAGCTGTAAATGCAGAAGGAGAGAGGCACAAACGGCACCACATCAAACTCGTGATGGCCCAATTTCCTCGCGATTTCCATAAAATATACTCTCTCACTAACTTCTCTAGTTAAAAACAGATCCACACCACAATAAGTGCCCCGAGTTTATTACAGTTTGTGTTCTTTGGATGGAAGAAGCATTGCTATGCATGTCCCAAAATTATGAAGTCTAATTACTACCTTAGCTACTCAGCTGTAATATAACTCTGCAAGTGAGACTAATAAACAGTGAGACATGCAGAAAGCCTACGACATTTTAGTGGCATTCCACACAGGATCTAGCAATTATGTAACAGTGAGGATATAAAGACTGGGAATTGTTTAAATACAGAATTTAAAAATATATAATATATATATTATATATATAAAATACATAATATAAAAATATACTGATAATATAAATATTCTACTGATAGATCATGTGTGCATGCTCAGTAGATGAATTTGTCAAAAAATCCATTAAAAAAGCCCTCAAAGCTACACTGTAGAAGATAACAACCAGTAAGATGATGCATGATACAGTGTCTAAGGAACAGTCTTGGCTTCTGTAGACTCGGGCTTCTGAAGAATTGAATCCTCCAGTGAAGGTTTCAGTCATAAGACTGAGCTGCTGCCTGGGGCAGTAAGTGACAGCAGCAGAGGCAGCTGACTGCCTGACTGAAGGAACCTGTGTGACAGATTTGGCGATGAACAGCATTTGAGGAGTGAGTCAGCAATGCCTAGTTGGTGGCAAAAGTAGATTTGGAGCACTCTATATAAACAACACTTAGGGGGTAAATTGCTAGTCCTGGAAGAGCAAGGAGAGAACAAGGGTCCTAAAATACACCTTGTGTCCAATATGAGAGCTAGACCCTGGGAGAAAGAATCAGCTGGTGTTTTGAAATCACATTCTCCATATGCAGATAGTGACAGTAAGCACAGCATCGTAATTTTTACTTTCTAAACTCCTTTCCTCTACTACATGTAACCAGTAAGAAATTAATAATGGAAAGGTCCAGTTACACTATACATCTCTTGTCACTTGTTCTATGAGACAGAGCAGTAATGCCTTCAGCAACACAAATGAGACAACTAAACGTCCTTAGAAGTCACACATACACAAGTTCTTCCAAAATAATATTTGCAGTAGAAGGGTCTCTTAACAAAAGCAATTCACAAAAGCCTAAGACAAATCAAAGCAAAATGAAAAGTCATGGGCAAAATGTAAAGAACTACAATGCAATAGCAAATTAAGAAAGAAGTTAGTCATGATTCTACCAACTTAGCTGAGCCTTTACCAAAACATACTTAGAATTGTGTTTCTGGAGACTGAATCTCTCTCATATAACACTATGAAGGATGCTTGTTTTAGAACAGAAAAGTAAGACACACCAAATTCATCCGACCCTCAGTGTGCGAGGTATTTTGAATGCCTGTCTCCACTGAGGATAAACATGGTCTACATGACTAACAGTCTGAATTTTAAATGGCTAATGTCACATGGAATTTACTCTCATCATAAACAACCAACATGATATGCATTACAGGGAACCAAACTTTCAACGATGTGTTCACTGCTGTCTACAGAGCCAAATACTCAACAGTTTAAAAAAAACAAAACACTGCCATCACTGGTTTTGAATGGGTGAATATTACTTTAAATTTGCAGATACAACAGCTATAGCATAAGATTTGGCATGTCATTTGAAAGGTCTGTAATTTTGTCAGTAAATATTTTCAGGGAGGAGTTACTTCAAATGCAATGTTCAATTTGAGAAATAATTTAAGTGTATCTTGTCTATACATAACTGCCTAGTGTCAAGTATTCGGCGGTTATGACTGTCTGTCTGTTTGTAGTATTCTACAGCTTCCATTACTGTAGCATAGCACCTCAGTCTGACGCATGCAACTTCATTGTACTTTTGTGAGACAGAAAAGTACTTTTAGTCTAACTCTGTAAATGAGGCCTGCAACATGGAGGATTAGATCAGAACTACGGAATTTAGGGCTAAAACAGGACTAATACAGAACTTGAGTAAGTAAGTCTAAAGAAACAACCCAGAAAGTCTGCACTAGCAGTTACCTATTCCTGGAAGAAGCAGGAATTCAGCACCTCCCTGTTTATCTTGCAGGTTCCCTAGGCAATTTCACCCACGCAGAGCTACCTTCATCTGAGGAAAGAGGCAACTAGCTTTTACCTGAGCAACGCTACTCTCCAGTAACAGGGTAAAGCAGCATTAAAATTTGCCAAAGCCCCTAGAGAGACTTGATCAATTAGGTGTGCTCCAAGTACTCCCTTCATATCTCAGTAAGACTGAATTCAGCACAAAACACAGTTACTATGGCCATTTTCAACACAGAAGTTAAACATAAATCCTTCAATTCCCAGGCTAGCACTCTCACATCTCACTGGTTGCTAATTCAAGACAGTACCACCTCTCCCTCAAAAAAAAGATACAGATTATAACTATCTCAACTACAGACCTAACATTGATTCATACAGTATAACAGTTTTGCATCTTTGCACATTTACTAGTAAACGTAAATGTCCAAAACAAGTTCCAAACAGTTCCCAACCTGCTCCACAAGAACTAACTTTTGAACATGAGTTTTCTCCCACAGTCAAAGACCTTTGCCCTCTGATGCTTCACTGTCCCCCACCTCAAAAGCTCCTTGCGTTTAGTGTGAAAGATTCCATAGTGAGGGGCAACTCATCCAATCCTACCTGACATACTTGTCAAAAACCCATTTTGTGTTCAGAAGTCCTGACCAACTTCACTGGGAGTGCTGCAGGTATGATTTGGGGTTAGAGACCCACAGCACTCCAGAGAGAAAATACAGTTCTTCTAAAACATGGCAGAAAGTTTTGAGTTTTCCCCTGCTGTTGAAGTGACACGATGTCCAGGTACATAAGGATGCACTTAGTGAGATTGCCAAAGACATCTAACTCCAACTGAGAAACTTTACTCCAAAGATTTCACAGAGTATTTAGGTACTGAGGCCCTTAAAATTCCATTCTACACCCCATTTCCCTCTCCTGTTCAAGTGAATTTTCCTTACTGACTTTAATGAGAATCAGTTAGTTTTTAGTAACATATTCACTGTCAGAGAAATAATTTCTATGGACAGGGGTACAACTCACACTAGAATAATATGTTGCTTTATTAAGCTGACAGTATCAGTTCCATAGCTTTGGATGCTCAGAAATAGGTAATTAATTTTTAAGGGGGACGCAGTACTTTTGGACCACGCACAACATTTGCTAACGTCATCTGGTGCTTTTCCACAGGCCAAGGACAACAAACAGTCTCAAGCATAGAGATTTACAGTTTCTGCTTTACCACCCAAAGTCATCTACCATGATTCAAAGTGCTTCTATGCAAAAGATAGCACAAGAAGATTGCCTGGAAGTAATTAATTTTCATTGTCTCCCTCTCTGAGAGGGAAACCACTTCAAGCAGTGGCTACTTTGCTTCTCACCAGACAAATTAGTTTCACTGTGATCTTTTTCAGATGTATAACCCATGAAACTTAAGTTGGTTGTAAAAGTCTACAGAAACCCAGTTTATCATCTTCCATCTGTACTGATTTAAACACTCTTCTTGAACAGCAACAATAACAGTTTTGAAATGTCCTTTCCCTTGGCTCCTCTCCTTCCTCCTACTTATCTATATGCTCTCTAATAATTTTGATGGCACAGGGATATTTCAGTACTTTAACAATAAAATTGAGCATGTCAATGTTTTTGCTGTGTAATTAGCAGAGGAAATACAAACATCTGACAGCAAACTCTGTGATTTTTTTGATTTAGTATCAGAACAGATTTTCGCTGTTTAAAATGACAAATAAGCTTCACAGACTGCTACGTAATCCTGCTGTGAAAGAAAAAGTTTCACAATAAATTAAGAGAAAACTTCAAATTTTTTCTCTTTTATAAGGTGCATTAGTAACACAAATTAAGAATAGTGTCTCTGAGTACCAAAATAAAGGATACATCTCTTGTTGGAATTAAGAATTTAATACTTCGCCTTTGATCTGAATTACAGAGTATTCTTTAAATCCAAGAGCACAGAATTCCAGACTTCAGTAAATAACCTGGAGCTTGCTAGCACAAATCTGTCAGCTAACAAATCACTCTTTATCTCTCCTAAGGCTGCATTTTTAAAAGTCATTAGATGGTCATCTCACACACTAGCTTTACAGATCATGTAAATATCACAGAATCATCTAGGTTGGAAAAGACCTTGAAGATCATCCAGTCCAACCATCAACCCAACATTAACAGTTCCCAACTACACCATATCCCTCAGCACTATGCCAACCTGACTCTTAAACACCTCCAGGGATGGGGACTCCACCACCTCCCTGGGCAGCCCATTCCAACACCTAACAACCCGTTCTGTAAAGAAATGCTTCCTAATACCCAGTCTAAACCTTCCCTGGCGCAACTTGAGGCCATTACCTCTTGTCCTATCACTTATTACTTGGTTAAAGAGACTCATCCCCAGTTCTCTGCAACCTCCTTTCAGGTAGTTGTAGAGGGCGATGAGGTCTCCCCTCAGCCTCCTCTTCTCCAGACTAAACAACCCCAGTTCCCTCAGCCGCTCCTCGTACGACATGTGCTCCAGACCCTTCACCAGCTTCGTTGCCCTTCTCTGGACACGCTCGAGTAATTCAATGTCCTTTTTGTAGTGAGGTGCCCAAAACTGAAAACAGTAATCAAGGTGCAGCCTCACCAGTGCCAAGTACAGGGGTAAGATCACTTCCCTGTCCCTCCTGGCCACGCTATTTCTGATACAAGCCAGGATGCCATTGGCCTTCTTGGCCACCTGGGCACACTGCTGGCTCATGTTCAGCTGGCTGTCAATCAACACCCCCAGGTCCCTCTCTGACTGGCAGCTCTCCAGCCACTCCTCCCCAAGCCTGTAGCGCTGCTGGGGGTTGTTGTGGCCCAAGTGCAGCACCCAGCATTTGGCCTTACTGAAACTCATACAGTTGGCCTTAGCCCATCGCTCCAGCCTGTCCAGGTCTCTCTGCAGAGCCTCCCTACCCTCGAGCTGATCAACACTCCCACCCAACTTGGTGTCATCTGCAAATTTACTGAGGGTGCACTCGATCCCCTCGTCTAGGTCATCAATAAAGATGTTACACAGGAGTGGCCCCAAAACCGAGCCCTGGGGGACACCACTCGTGACCGGCCGCCAACCGGATTTAACTCCGTTCACCACAACTCTTTGGGCCCGGACATCCAGCCAGTTTTTTACCCAGCAAAGCGTGTGCCCTTCCAAGCTGCGAGCAGCCAGTTTCGCCAGAACAATGCTGGGGGAAACGGTGTCAAAGGCCTTACTAAAGTCAAGGTAGACAACATCCACAGCCTTTCCCTCATCCAATAAGCAGGTCACCCTGTCATAGAAGGAGATCAGGTTTGTCAAGCAGGACCTGCCTTTCATAAACCCATGCTGACTGGGCCTGATCACATCTGGTTGTCCCACACATGTTGTATGATGCTACTCAGGATGAGCTGCTCCATCACCTTCCCGGGCACCGAAGTCAAGCTGACAGGCCTGTAATTTCCCGGATCATCCTTCCGACCCCTCTTATAGATGGGCGTCACATTGGCCAGTTTCCAATCTGTCGGGACCTCCCCGGTCAGCCAGGACTGCTGGTAAATGATGGAAAGCGGCTTGGCGAGCACCCCAGCCAGCTCCTGCAGCACCCTCGGGTGTATCCCATCCGGTCCCATAGACTTGTGTGTGTCTATGTGATGCAGTAGGTCACTGACTATCTCCTCCTGGAATGTGGGGGGGTCGTTCTCCCAGTCTCTGTCTTCTGGCTGAGGAGGCTAGATTTCCTCAATACAGCTAGTCTTGCTATTAAAGACTGAGGCAAAGAAGGCATTAAGCACCGCAGCCTTTTCCTCATCACTTGTTACCATGTTTCCTCCTGCATCTAGCAGGGGATGGAGGCTCTCCCTGGTCTTTCTTTTGCTGCTCACATGCTTATAGAAACATTTCTTGTTGTCCTTGATTGCTGAAGCCAGATTAATTTCCAGCTGGGCTTTAGACCTCCTGATTTCCGCCCTGCATAGCCTCACAGCATCTTTGTAATCATTGTGAGTAGCTAGCCCCTTCTTCCAAAGGCCGTAAACTCTCAGTTTCTCCCTGAGTTGCAGCCAAAGCTCCCTGTTTATCCAGGGTGGTCTTCTCTGTCGCTGGCTTCTCTTACAGCACCTGGGGACTGCCTGCTCCTAAGCCATTAAGACTCTCTTCTTAAAGAGTGTCCAGCCTTCCAGGACCCCTATACCCTTCAGGCCCGTCTCCCAAGGGATCCTGTCAAGCAGGTGCCCAAACAAGACAAAGTCATCCCTTTGGAAGTCAGTTCTGCTTCCCCCTCTCCTGGCCTCCCTAAGAATAGAGAACTCTATTATTTCATGATTGCTGTGCCCTAGTTGGCCTCCAACTGCCACACCATCCACCAGTCCTTCTCTGTTCACAAAGAAGAGATCCAGCAGGGCACCTTCTCTGGTCGGTTCACTCACCAGCTGCATCAGGAAGTTATCTGCCACACATTCCAGGAACCTCCGGGACTGGTCCTCCTTTGCTGTGTTGTATTCCCAGCAGATGTCTGGGAAGTTAAAGTCTCCCACAAGAACAAGGGGAAGCGATCATGAGATTTCACCTAGATGCCTATAGAATATTTCATCCACCTCTCTGTCCTGGGTGGGTGTCCTCTAGTAGACTCCTACCACAAGAACTACCCTGTTGGCCTTCCCCCTGATGCTAACACAAAGACACTCCACCCTGTCTTCACTATACTTGTACTCAAAGCAATCAATATAACAGTCCCTAACATACAGTGCCACCCCACCACCTCTCCTTCCTCATCTATCCCTCCTAAAGAGCTTGCAGGCATCAACTGGCACACTCCAGTCATGGGAGACATCCCACCATGTTTCTGTAATAGCCACTACGTCACAATTTTCCTGTTGCATCATGGCTTCAAGCTCCTCCTGTTTGTTACCCATCCTGTGTGCATTGGTATACATGCACTTCAGATGGGCTGATGTTTTGCCCCCTTCCCCCTTCAAATCTAGTTTAAAGCTCTGTCAATGAGCCCAGCTAACTCCTGCCCCAAGATCCTTTTTCTCCTCTGGGACAGGTGCTTCCTATCCAATGCCAAAACGTCTGGCATCTTGTATACCAACCCATGATTGAAAAATCCAAATCCCTGCTGGTAACACCACTCTTGGAGCCACAAGTTCATCTGTTGAGTTCTCCGGTATTCTTCTTCATCCATCCCCCCAACTGAAGGGATGGAGGAGAACACAATTTGTGTCCCCAACCCCTTAATCAGTTTCCCCTGATATATTATAATAGATAAAGACATATAAAATCTCCATTCCCCATTTCAAGTAGCAGTGCTTCTCAAGAATGTATCATCCCTGATGTAAATAAATCAGAGAACCTGCATGCAGGCAATATCTGCAGGTAATAATAGCAAGATCCTAGTTTCCACTAGATACAGCAGTTCAATGCTGCATTTTCTGTGCATGGAGAAGTCCTACTGAAGTAAAGTGGCTTAGGAAGGGCCAGTAAAATATTCCTTTGAAGAAAAAAACCCACCACCTCAAAAACCCTGATTTCTGCATGAGTCTAAGTCCCCATTTTGCCTTAACACAAGCTAAAACATGAATGATCCTTCCTGAGGAATGCTCAATGTGTTGGAAATGTCTCAGTTTGAGAAAGGATCAACAACTTCAGGTTAACTACATGTTTAATTTTAAAGTTGTGCATAAATGCTGTACTAAATACAGAATGTTTGCTCAAGTGAACCAAGTAAAATAATGGATTAGATCCACTGTGAGTATACTTAAAAATCTGCCCTTCAAACTGAAGTGAAGGCACTGTAGTATGGGGTATTGTATCAAACTTCCAGTTCTAGACAGCTTTGTCCTGAGGCAAAAATGGTCTCCCCCAGGGACTGCTGTTTGTGTGCTAGTACCTCAACAGCAAAACTCCATTTCATAGTCTCCGTTTCCAAAAAGTGAACAAAAAAATGTCAATTAAATGAAAAATTAATCCAAACACCAGAAGTAAATAAATGCAAACCTCTTAAGTCTAGCCATACATTTAGACTAACTTTGAGAGATAGAACTATTTCTGTAATACTGAATTGCAACAATGTTTGTGGAGGTCATTTCACTTTAGCTGAGATGTCACTCCAGCCTGTCCTCAACACTATGTGGGAAGTTTACATTAATCAGCTTTTTCTGAAGTTAAATTCTAGCATCACATCAATAGCTGTTACACAACATCAAGAAATAGGAGTTGTGCTGATTTATGAAAGCCAACCTGGTCCTATTTTCAAGCAACTGAATTATCAGATATTTTCCCCCCTAAAAATATTTTACATCATAAAGCTAAATGTTTTAATTAAGAACAAATAAATACAATGATGCATCGTGCTCTAAAAAAGCCAGAGCTATTTTACAGTTAGCATTTACTTTTGCTAAACTGGGGGGGGAAGACAAAATTTAAAAAAAAAAAAACATTTTAGAGATTTTTATCATCAATAAGTACCTCATAACGGTATGATTTTTCTCACAACTTTAATTATGTGTTTCTATCTTCATACATTGGAGAGTGAACATTTTCCCAGAAGGGGGAAAAAAGCACACTCATTTCCCAAGTTTGTTTCAAATAAAATCAAATTATCTGAATTATATTCTCATAAAACAGACCATACAGCTCAATAGACAGTAAAGCCAAATTTCTATTCTTAGTTTTTGTTATTTTGCAGTGGTAAAGCTGCCTGATACTCATAGCAGCATCTGAAGGAACACCCATGGAATTTAAGCCTTTTAAACTCTTCGAAAATCTTTCAGCTAACAGAATTTTTCTCTAAAGGAAAAAGGAAAAAAAAAAAAGTGGGTGGGGTGGGGAAGAGAGAGAATAAAGTCAAACACATGTCCAGTCAAAGCACACATGTATTCATATATCAGACTTCAGGAAGAATTAAAGCACAGTGTAACTCTGGTTAATCTCATAATTACAAGAGGCTTTTATCTATGGCTATTAAATAATACGATTCAAGTTGCCTCTCCAAGTGTATAAAGTCACTGTGCAACTAAAATAGCAAGTCACTGAAGGGTATGCTACACCATTTACATAAAGAAGAGAAAGTTCATTTTTAGTAATTATCCTTGTAAAAGAACTACTGTTGTTTCCTTAACACACAAATAATATTTACTAGTAGAATACAAATGCATACATTGGGAACATAATGACTGTAAAACTTTGAATTTTTACTTCTGTAAATGCCTAATCTGATACACTATTTTAAAACAAGCAATCCATTTGTTTTTCCCATATTAAAGATAAATTTTACAGGCAGAAAAGGAGGAAAGGTGTTTTTGCAGAGGAAAAAAATAAATAATCAGAGCAATGAACTCAGTAATCTGAGGATAAGAAACACATGCCTCACTGACAAGCTACACTACATTTACACTCACTCTAAATCAGAATTTATACTGTGGCACATAAGTAGGTGCAAATCTACCACTGAGAAAGCCAGGATCATCTTCATTCTCTATGGAGAACAAGGCTTACTATTATAGAGATGCTTTTCATGTTCAGACCCCAATCTAACCGGATAATATTTGTAGAAGGGATAAAAGGATCTAGGTTCCCCACTAGTGTTCAATTAATTTTTTGCTCCCTGCGGGGGAAAAAAAAAAAAATCCTAAACTTTTTGTGAAGTGAAGGAATATAGGGGAAAATCATAAAGGGCAGTCACTGCTGCAGCCCAGCTAGAACTGAGGATTTCCTGGTCCCCATGCCATGCTGAAACACTGGATCTGGGTCTCTTGCAGTAAAGATCAGTGTATAAGGTTATTATGCAGCCCTGTACATTTCATGTCAAGGCACAGAACTACTGAACATAAACTTCAGCTACTACACTAAAATAGCCATTAAAACAAAGACAAACCTATCTATAACTTACAAAAAGAGAAGCAAGATTTTGTTGTAAAAACTCTAAACAACATGAACAAAGATCTCTTCACTTAGTACAGTGACTGAATTTAGTTTTCTGTACAAAACAGATGATATTTACAGTATCAATCAAGATGTCAGTTTGGGGTCATGTCTGTAGGCACTCCAGAATCATGAGATATCACTCCCTACTACAGCCTGAGCACAGTGAGATGTCACAGGGCTAAATGCATTACCACAGACAGGTACACAGACAATATTGTCCAACATAGCCATTTTCCACCCTACACTTTGGATACAGGAGGTCCTCATCTCTTCCACAAGTTATCAGATATGCTGCTGTTCACAGTTGAAAACCGTTTGGAGAAGGACAAAACTGACCCACAGACCACAGCTTGGCCCCTATCAAAAAGTACCTGGCAGAGGTGCAATCTCTCCTCCTCAGAGCTGCATAGCTCAACTCTAAGAGTCCACAACGGAGTCAGCGATGTGGTAGGACCAATTAGAATCAGCTACTGGATGGAAGGGAAGAATTTTGGTTGTGAAGATGATCATTTTATTCATTGAGTAGCATATTGTATACACATCACTACTCCCATCCCATCTGCAATCTCATCACAGAAGAGTAATGCTAGTGGCATTTGTATTAGCATTCAACCCTGCAGGGGCTGGAATGGGGGAGAAAATATCAAATTTTGGAAGTGTCAGCAAAATCAAAAGATTCTGCAAATAATTTAATGCATTCCACCAAATCTGACCAATTTCAAAAGCCACTGAGCTAATAGAAGCAAAGTACTTTTTAAGACACTCAAATGCTTGTATGATCAGGGCAACTGTTATTTTTCCAATGTAACATCTGTCTTATATGTGCAAATTGGTCTTGTACCTACATCTATGTGTACAAACTGGTGAAACAGTTACTAAGTAAAGAGAATTTCACAAGTAATTATTTAGCAGAGATGTAATTATTCTTTAGTCCACATTTTTTCTTTAAAACAAATTTGAATCCAGAGTGCAAAATGGGTATCATGATTGTTTCATAAAGAGTTATAAATACACCTTTCAATGTAAGCAATTTGTGCTAGTTTTGCTACCTCCAACACTACAATGAAGAGTAACATTATTTCTACTGTCACAACCCCATAACAGATGAGACAAACTCTGAGTTGGGTAGGTCCAGACTCTGTGCTCTACAGAAGATAACATTGAATGAAGTTGACTAATTTCCATTTACCAGTCTGTTGTCTTGCAGAGAAAGCAGCCCAGCTCCAACCTTTAATTACCTAAGTAGTACTTACTAAACTTAGTTGCCCTGAATATCCACAGATTAAAGCAGTTCTGGAGATGATCCGAGATAGTCTTTCCAAGTAAGAACTCTCCCATCAGGTGCTGTTACTAATCAATCCTGGACAACCAAATAACTATAGTAAACCCATACCAAATTAAAAAACATGATTAAATTCAGATCTGAAGTACTTGTTCCACACTCAAAAGACAGTTACAGTCAAGACAAAGCCTCCCCGCCCCCCAATCAAATAAAAAAACCCGAAATATTCAAAAACCTTTGAGTAAGGCATAAGCACAGGTTTGCTCACACATCAGAAAATATTGCTCAACTCTTTCTTTCTTTCTTTCCTCTTTCAGCCTGCAAGCAACAAGAGATGCTCATTTTATCCCTCGTATGGCAAAGGAGTGTTGGTATTTTATACAGTCCCTCTCACCCAGTGGTCCCAAGAAAATATTTTCCAGTGCTAGAACCATCACCACAGCAGAGACCTGCAACCTCCCTAGGCACAATTTTTCATCTCCATTCTCTGTGGATAGCAGCTGGCCCACAGATGGGCCGGCTAGGCATTTCCTCACCCTCTGGTTGGAGCAACCTGAAAAGACCTATACGTTCCAAGGTTCTTCCATTGGTCCTTCTCCCGCTAAGTGGAGGAGAAGGAGAAGTAATTGTTCTGTAATGTAGCATTCAGCTACCTGGTATAACTGGCATAGGTATAACCTTTAGGTATCACCATAAATCAAAAACATTCAGCATACTGAAGCAGTTCTGGGCATAGCCTTACTCCATTTATACTAGTAAATAGTCTTGGTGCCACATGTTAGGCTTTGTAAAAACATATAGCAGGGCAAAAAACATCTCTATTGTGAAAAGTTACGTTTCTCATTAAAAAAGCACAATAAAAGAGTCAAATCATTATGAGCTGATCAGGAAGGACAGCAGAGAGCTGAAGGTGGTAGCAGCAACAGCTCCAGTCTCAGCGAACTTAGTATGGCTAGAATTTATGCTTAAGGAGGGGGAAATGCAGCTTAGCTACTGACCTTCTCTGCAGACTTTGGGCAAGTCACTTTGCCTTTTTCAGTCATCTTTCCTTTTCCTTGTCCATTTCCATTAGGCACTCTTACAGACTGCCACTGCATCTAACAACAAACAACACTATACTTCTATAAGGACCCTCCCCCTCTCCCTCCACCCTCTATTAGCAAAGCCTCTGTGCACGACCGACTGATTAATATGCTAGCTTTAACTTCTCCCCTGTCTAACCAATCCTGGCTGTCCGATCTCCTGAGAGCACCATGAGATTCAAAAAAGGAGATAACTGTAATATTCCAGATAGTTTCTTTCACATAATAATCTGCAAGGGGCTACATAAAAAATAACAAGAAAAGGCAAATGGACACTGGAAACTCATCTCAAAGTTTCAGTGCAGGTAAAGGAAGCAGACAAAGGCTAGCAGCAAGAGGGAGGGGGAAGGTTTGTGAAAGGCTTAAGAAGGCAAGAGTCTTACAATTATGGGCAATAGTAGCCAAAGATCCTGTGGAAGGACTTAAAGAAGCATAACATAATCAAGCAAAGAATGCAACCTCTATGAAAGCATGAGAAGTATTTAAAGAAAGAAGATTCTCACCAAAGAACTAAACCAGAAACAGCATCTAGCCATCCAGCAACAAATCTGTAGGGCAGAACCTCAGCTACTGTAAACTGTCACGGCTGTAATGACATAGTGGAGTTAAGGCAGTGTACACCAGCACAGGTATGCTCCCAGAAGCCCTAAAGAACAAATGCCTCTCTCTTTGAGAGTCTATGTTTTCAGCTAGGAACTCACAAAATTCAAAGCATATGCTGATTCGCAGTAAATTTAAAAAAAAAAAAAAAATCTGTTTTCCCCATTTCAGTCTCTTTGAGCTTCTAAACATGAGTTTCACCCATTTTAATTTCACCATTCCCGAAGTTTAAATGTTTCCCACCATCTGTGAATATTTACATCTTGCTATTCAAAGGTTTAAATACCTCTGTGCAATAGATCCAGTCATATTACCCCCAACTCACTGAACGAGTGAGTATATCATATGCAGGGGAAAAATAATTCATCAAGTTTTGGCAATCTCTGAGAACAGCCCAACAAACAAGTATGTACAGAAACTGAACGGGTAGAGTCTAAGTTATCTTCTTTCTTGGCAATCTCTGAGAATAGCCCAACAAGCAAGCATGTACAGAAACTGAACGGGTAGAGTCTAAATTATCTTCTTGTTCGCAGGAAGGCACATTCGTCACTGTTCCCCACTAAGGGTAGAGAATATCATCTCAAGAATGTTAATGCAGCACCTGTCATTAACATTAAAACCGTTAATTTAATGTTGCAAAAAAGAAAACAATTGAACGAGCACATATACATGTATAGCCTGTGTTCTACCTGAAGTGTCTGCTCTGCTGTACTTCAACTAATCAGTGGAGTCCCAGCAGGAATGAATTTTACTCAGTTTCTAAGGCTATTATATTTTCTACTATAATGTCTTCAATGTCTGTCAACTTTAAAGACTAAAGGAAACCATCACTCTTTATTGCCTGAAGGTCCTGCCTTCCTGTAGAACAGAAGTGAGCCAGTTTAATTGTCAGCAGGTTCATGGAATATTTTCAGCCTGCTAGGTGGATAACCACATCTATTCTGTAAAAGTCATTGGCGTTAACAAATACAGTAATAGATATGTATAATAAAATTTTGTAACTTCTGAAAAAACAATTATGAGCATTCTTATCAGAAATATTAGCAGAACAAAGCTTAAAATTAATTTACTGTAATGAAATTGCACACTGTGCCTAAGTGTATTTTTAAATCAGTCATTTTGACCCCCAAAACAAACACTGAGATTCAGAGACAGAGTTGAAGCTCAGGAGGGTCTGGTTTTGGTAAATTGTTCTATATCTAGATGGTATCATTAGTACAAGCTCTGAAAATGTTATCTGTTGATACCAAATCCATGCTAAAAAAATAACATCTAAATAAATCAAAGAATGGATATAAATTGTGAATGCTTCCACTTTTATGTGCCAAACACAAGGCTAAAAGGTAGCTCTTTTGTATCTTAAGTCCTTTTTAGAGACTCCCTTTGCTTTTCATTCTAGATTCCTTGCCCAACCAAAACCAAATCTCTCACCACATTTTGATTTTTCATACCTCTTTTCTCCCTTCTTCTGCTTACTACTTCTCAGGGCCTGCCTCTTTGCCCTGCTATTCTCAGGCTTCTCCCATAGTTCATTATTCAAATTCAGCCTCCCCTCACTCATATCTTTGTGTCCCTTTCACCTATCCTCCAACTCCAGGCTCCATGAGTCTTTCTACCACACAGTTCCAAACCACAAGTTTCTCTATCCCTCCTGCAGCTTCTGATGACTGTTTTCTACCTCCAGGTGCTTTTCACAATCTACTTCCCTGCAGCCCAGTTCTGTGCCTGTCTAGTTTTGCCTGAATCCTCCACAATGGTGGTCCAAGCTATGGACTGATGAGACACTGAGAGCACAGAGATGAAGTAACAAAAGCAGAAGTTTAACATTTATTAAACAATTCAGTACCTTGTAAAGACTCTTAGGCGGACCCCAAAAGTATGGATTAATGCTCACAGACTGATCTACAATGCCTTTTCCACCCACTTCCTACAACAGTAAAGTGAGGTGTGGTAACAATTATGCATGATACAAAGCAAGACAGCAGCATTTTCTGTCTCAATTGCAGTACACAGTGACATGTCACAGACAATAAGGTAAAAATCAAGGACTGAAAATGAAATTGCCATGCATAAGGATGGGTAAATTTAAACACAGCTTTTATACCAACAGCACAATTTTCTGAGTGGAAAACGGAGCAGATTTCCACACAAAAAGGTCTACCTGCATGGTCATACTAGCAAAGAACAGATCTAAATACACACACATTATTTCACATTAAGGATGAGACAGTCAGCAATACCATGGAGATCTGCATGCCCAAGTCACATTAACTTTGATTTTGAAATCCCCAATTCAGGATTTCAAAGATATCCTGAGCGAAATGTCATTCATTTGGTTTCCGTACCAGACCACAGGAAACGCAGGTTGGACGGAACCTCAGGGAGGTCATATTAGTCCAAACCTTTGTTCAAACATCACCTTTGCAGAAGCCTAGATCAGGACTGAGGTATCTGGATTTGATTCTTTGTTCTACCACATATTTCCTCTTTGAGTTCAGGTCACTAATTTACACAGCTGCTGTCTGCCTGAGTTGTCTGCAGCCACAGAAAAAGAGATGTTGCACTATTACTACATTAACATTTGAGAAATGCTTAGGTAATGTGGTTTGAAATACAGGCAGACATCTATATATTAGAGCTGGGCTAATATGGGAAACTTTAGATCTTAGTCTAGCACTCCAGAGCATTCAACCTGGGTGTTTTGTTTCATTGAAAGAAAGTAAGGGCCTGTATCCACAGACCTTAAATTTGGTTCTGAAGTTGCTACATTTTAGAAATTCTGATTTTTGTTACAAGCCTGTTTCTAGGTTTCAGACCAAAGACTTAGCTTGGAAAAGTTGTTATCCACAGTGTGCTTCAACAGGACCAAACCCAACTGTAAATAAATCTGAGTCATATGAAATAAAGATTATATCAAGTAACATTTTTATTAGGTTTAGGAATATACAGTAATATATTACACAGTACTTATTTTTGTTTCATTTGCCCATGTTTACTACATCTCTAAATGGCATTTAGTCAGACCCAAACTACTTCCTGCAAACTTGGCGCCTAGACCTGGGGAAATGGATAAATTACCCTGGAGTTCATATTCTGTTCTCAGCTCTCCAGGGGATGCTGCTGGCAGGTTGAGCCGAAGCACGGAGAGATGTTTGTCTCCTTTCTTTCTACTATTTTGGATGCCAGTATTAACACACTGCTAGAAAATGAACAGCTCAGAGAGAAGGTTAGTTATTTGTTAAATTCTAGTTTCAAACAAAGCACATTTCCTAAACTGCTTCACAAAAAAATAAACAAAACACTTTTCCCAATTAACTTTAATGACATCTACCTGCCAGCTGTTTTAATACCCACATCAATAAGCCAGGAAAAGTGTGTCAGAAGTTCAAGCTAAATCTAGGTGTGAATTCTGATTAAGAGACCTTGGGAACCACACAAGAAAAGCTTGCCATTAAACATTTGTTATTTGCTCTCAACTAGTCCACTAAAAGTGGTTTTAAATTGTCACACATCTATCTCCCTCTGGAAACAGAAACCATCCAACTGAGATCACAATCAATAAAGCTTACTGCTCAGCACCTACATGGACAAGAGCGAGTCCAGAGACAGCAGGGCCGGGGGGGTGGAGCCAGCAAGGAACAACCCAAACCCAACAAAACCCCACAAGCATATGACAAGTGGCTACAGAAGTAAGCTACATGCTAGATGGTTAGTAAGTCTTTCCACTACATAAATGGGTATCTGTGCCTATTCACTGGACACTGCACCTATATGTTATGCGCATACCATACGCATAAAGGAACTAAGAAATTTTTTCTTAAACTTTTCCTCATTTTCATTTCCTTTTAGACCAACGCAAGAACAGAATAAGGCTGGTAAATTTCCTGGTCTTTAAGGGCATAAGACATTGGAGTAAAGAAACACTTTAAATCAAAATGTATGCACTATCAATAAGTCTATCATACTACAACAGTTGCACATTTTCTATGCATCAAGGCATAGAGCAATCTGACTAAAAGGCTAGGGGGGAATACCTGTGAATAACATAACACAGTTATTATCTGCATTACTTCAACAAGACCATAGTCTTTCTGTGCTAGGTACTGTATGTATACATAGTAAGAGAACCTGCAGGTCATGCTGAGCTTACCAGTTTAGACTATTCATGAAACAAAGGGTTAGAGTGAAATTATTAATACCACCTCCTCAAAAGTGAGGGTCTAAGGCATTTATCCCTGTTACAAAACGGAAGTTTAATCTAGGGAAGATCACAAGCACATTGTTTAAAAGAAATACATATTATCACATTGTTTAAAGAGAATTTACATGAGCACAAAATGACATATTCCACCACCACCAAAAGTATGTTTAGATCAGCATTTATTACACAAAGTTTATGATCTTATATATTAAGGTGTCTATAAGAATTAAGAAAAAGAGGATACATCAATCCAGCATATTGAGAATGATGTATTTAACTAAGCACTGTGTTTGTTAAATAAAATTGATGGAAATCAATGCTTCCTATAGTGTCTTTACTACAAATGTACAAGAAATAGCTTTTTCTATTCCTTTGGAAAATTATTCTGAAGAGACAGTTCTGTCTCCTCTAGTCAGCAAGAACACCATCATTGATTTTCGTAGAAAAAGTAACAGGCTCTTGTACTCTCTATGGTATGTTAACAAAACTGTCTAAGACTGTAGTTTCTTTACAATGTATTACATCCTACATGAGTCCCCAACGTTATAACTAACAGTGTAAAATATACACAGACTTAATGACTTTTGATCCTGACTCAGAAGTCAGTTATACATATGCTGCTGGGAAACTCATTTTATTTCACTGTAGAAGACTGATTCTTTCTCTCTCAATCCAAGAACAAAAAGCATTGCTAGAATGTGCCTTTTAAGTCTAAAAGTAAAAAGGCAAAATGGCTCAGAAAGAAATACTAACCCCTGCCTTTCCCCCAACCCCCAATTTATCTTTACCCACTGATAACAGTGGGAGGAGCACACTTGAACCAAGTCCCCAGCTATTTAAAATCAGTGTAGCTCATGAACTGTCCATGACTGACAAACTGCTGGACAGAAAACCCCACCGACTCTTTCACTTTCAAGGCAGCTCGCTGACTAGCATCAGAAGACTAATGGAAATATATTCCAATACATTTCTAATTCACAGCAAATAGTTTAAATATTCTTTGTACTGTATACAGGGATTACTTGAAAATATTCGCAACAGAAGGGAGTCCAGATCAGTTGCTTTAACACAACCCAGTGGAGTCACACAGTTAGAAACATCGCACCACCCAGTCACCCCAGCTTGTAATTGCTCTGCAAACGTTACTCAGAGTTCTGGAGGACATAGAGACATGGAACATTTTGAAACAAGAGGCGAGCCATTGGAGCAGAGAAGCTATAAATCAGACTTGCTGGGCAGATGGCACTGCAAGCTAGCAAGCCGATGGCAGATGGAAGTAAGAGCTTGGATAAGGCAAAAAAATTGGTTTTGCAAACTAATGAGATCTGTTAAGATGCTAGAGACAACTACTCTCCCTTTCTAATAGTTCTGCTTTAAGTGAGGGTCAGATCAACCCCTCCTCCCACAGACATTTACACAGGAAAAGTTTTCAGAGCCATGAAGAAAAGGTAGCTTGGTTTGCTTCAAAGAGAGATACCCACAGCAGCCATCCAGGAAGTTACTCAACATGAAATAACCATAAGATTCATAATTCAAAAATCCCATAATTCAAAAATCTCACAAAATTTTTGAAGTCCAGAGTCTTCTACATACAATTTGTAAGCCCTCCAGCCTGGCTTCAGGACTTGTATATTTTCATGGCAGAGGAGCTTCCAACAAAGGGGAAGTTTCCAGACAGGAAGGATCTTTAATGGAAAAATGCTACACGACCCACTAACTTTGGTGAGGATTTGGTCTTAGTCCAGACTAGAACTTCATTCTCACAAATGCTCCACCTCCTTCCTGCGGCTGACCGACAGCTCCTTTGCTGCTGTTATAGGATAGGTAGTATCCTGTAACTTCTTATGACTGCAGGATAGTTACTATCAGAAAAAATGTGTAGCACCTCTTAAGATATTCACGAATATCAGTCTCTCTAACCCCCAAATGTTAGAAAAACTTTTCTCCTCTACTTTTATATATATATATATATATACACACATACACACGCACTCACACATATATATTTTCCTTTCCTTTGCAAAGCCTCGGGGTTCTTTTTTAAAGCAGCATTGCCAAGACTTCAAAGTTTTTTCTGTTCTGATACAATGGCCCCAGAAGCATTAATAATGTTTCCAGAAGAACACAATACAAAAAAATCTACTTCAGTAAATTACAATCTCAGTGTAAACTATGTGAGCTTCTAGCAGATAGCAGCTTCCACAAGCTTCTAACATTACTTCTAGAAGCTTATGGAGGTTTTTCTCCCAAGATATATTACCAAGGGTGAGCCTTTCTTACCATTGTTGTAAACTGCAAGGATCTCATGGTCTTACAAACTTCTATAGCTGCAATTTCTGACAACTTGGGATTTTTTTTTTTTTTTATTTGCATGTAAGAAAAGGGGGTGAAGTGGTAAATAAATTAACTTTGTTGAAAGCCTTTGGGAAAAGGGAAGTAAAGCTGCAGACTTGTGTGGGAAGCTAATAAAGAGGGAGCACAGCAATAGCACTGCAATGACACAAAGGATTAACAGGCTCTCAGCAAGAACTTGCATTTCCCAAGGTATTATGAAGTTCTTGTATCCTAAACACACATAGAAAAACATCCACATAACATAAGAAAACTGCTATATACCATATACACACCCATGCATCTGTAGGGCCCCTAGTGCTTACGGCAGATACAGAAATGACATGGGTATGAATAAGTATTTCTCATAAAGGAGCCTACAGAGAGCACTGTATTCATACAACATAGATCCATATTAACTATCTGTTCTTAAGATTTAAAAAACAAAAACAAAAAACCCAACCCAGAAATAAAGTCCAGCCATTTAAAGTGTTTGACAGCACATTCCTGAGATTTTCATTACATTGGGATAAGTACATGACTGAAAGCTTGCATATTCCAACTGAAAATCCACATTCTCTCACCAATTTTCTATGCAATCTTGATCAAGTCTCATGACCTTTCCTGGGACTACTTTTTCCAGATGTAGTCATGGGGTTACACAAGCTACATTCCCATGGAAATGAGCTATGCTACTTGCTCCTTTTTGATAGGTTTTAGGTCATTGTACCTTCTTCTCAATACAAGGCAAATCTCAATCTTTGGCTACTAAATAAGAATGGAGGAGAAAAACAAACAAAAAAACCACCAGGAAAAACCCCCAAAACCCAACCAAATCTACAGAAGCAGATTTTTACTGAGCAGTAACAACCATGGGTTCTTATAGACCCATTCCTGTCCAACAAACATAAATTTCAGATATTTTCAGCTCTCTTTATTTGCAGATATCTTACATCTAGCCACTCTTGCAGCATCTAAATCCCCCCTTCAGCTGCAGAAGATACACAGAGATAAGTTGTACATAACTGTAGCATAACAGGAAGTGACTAAAAAAAAAAGCTACAATTGCAAACCTGTGACACATTTGATCTGTAAATCTGTATTCTAACAGAAGAAACACCTTCAAAAAGAAAGGATAATTCCAGCACTGTGACTAGAAATCACTAATTTAATGCAAGTCTCATAATATTTTTCTTAAAACCTCAGCATCCTAAGGCATATTTGAGCCTTTCTTGTGTCCAGCTCTTGTGGTTACAGAGAAACGTACACTTCAACAACCCAAATTTCAGAAAACATATCAAAACAACCGGACTGTATTTTTTTATTCCAATTGTTCCTACAATTTTAAAGGAATGGAAGGAGCTGAGCTATTCATTCTAAACACCTGGAGAAGTGAGCACTGCTCCTGGTATTCCAATTTACACATAAGCATACGTTTTCCCTTGGCAGCTTTATCATATCACTGTAAAAAAGTTCTCATTTATACTAAATGGAAATCCCCATCAAGAACTTTGATGGGCATCTTTCTGATCCAGCTTCTATGATTTTGTTGGCTTGGCTCCAAATGTGCTGCCTAGTATGTGTTCAGACACGATCACATTGATGCATCCACATAAGTGGAGAAAAATGAAAGAGAAGTAGGAAAAATAGTATTTTCTGACTATTCATCAAGAATAATTATGTTTCCAAAGTGTCATTTTTGTCTTCTTTCTTGTCTGTGAACAACTTTGACAGACAAATCAATATTATCATAAGGTTACAGATGCAGACAACAGCAAACCTCGAAGTTCTTAACAGAAGCACAGAGAAACTCTTGGACATCCACATGATACAGTTAAAGCTTTTGGACCACATACTTTGCACAATGTTCTTCCACTCCTCTGTCAAAAGTACGTAAGCACAGTACTGACCCTCAATCTACAAAACAGGGGCCTCAGCATTACAACAAACATGTAACAGGGTGGGGGGAGGAGGGGGGGAGGGGGTACTGCTCCAAACTCTTCTAATGCCTGGGGCTGACAGTATCCCAAAAGTCATGCTGTCACTGTTAGCAAGAAGGCACAGATTCTGCTGTCATCAAGGACTTGATCGGAGAATCATATTTAAAAAAAAAAAAAAATAAAAATCTGAACTTTAAATTAATTTGGCTAGTGCCATTGGCAAAATGTCTCATCTCCCACACACTGTAAACCACAGAGAGGCAAGGAGAGAGAGAAAGGAAATACACACTGGAAAGACAGATGGGAAGATGAAAGCATTGTGGACTAACACTGATATTAAAATGCGTCATCTATCCCTGCCCTCAATCAATTATTATCGCCTGGCTAGGCTAGATATCCTGAAGTAAAATGAATTCTAGGGTTTCCATATTACTTACCTCATCATCCCCCTCCACACAATATAAATTCCTACTCTGAATACATAGTTTATCATTAAACTAGCAAAACATGATTAAATATATAATGGTAATGAACACAAATTACTGTGCTCAGATGGTATCTCAAACACTGCATGTTTAGCTCCCCATAGTTTCAAGAAGAGGACACCTCTCATTTAGCAGTGCAATATACACAGCATCAGCTAGATAGGAATAATCACCAAAAGAAATAAAATTAGAGAAACCAAATTGTCAGCACAAGTTTCATAATGACCCCAAAACATCCTTATATCTGAACATTTACGTTTGATAGATAAAGACATGGCATTATATGGCACAATAAACCTTATTTCTACACAGAACAGTCCTGCTTTTTTTTTTTTTTTTTTTTTTTTTGTGTTTGACACTTTTACATTTACCCTAACACATCACGGCAGCTTGGTCATGACAGCACTATGAAATACAGCTCAAGAGCTTGTAAGACATGACAAAGTCTTCCCATCTTACCTGGTTCTGTACAGTTCTTTTCTTCATGTGTCCCATTAGGTGATGCCATCAACCTTCTATTCCTCCACACTTCTGACAAAACATGTCTGTCTACAATAGTTGATTCTCGGCCTATATTAAATAGAAAGAGGTTATGCCCACTGTCACTGATTTTTTCATGCATCATCTTAACTGGACTATATCCCCCCACCAGCAAGGAGCATAGACAGACCATCAGTACGTGAATGCAGCAAAATCATCTATGACTGGGGCATGTGCCAACGTACATACAGTAGGTGCTCCTAGAGACATGAAACTAGCTACAAATGTGCAGTATCAGAGCTGTTCCATGTTCTGGCTATCAGAATACCTGGCTGTGACCCACAACGGGAAAATATTCTGCAGCAAGCAACTTCTGAAGCCTGCACCTGTGAAACTCAACACTTAACAGTTCCTGTAGATGAAACCAGCCCAGCTATGCTGACATGAGCAACAATCACACTTCCATTTAGTCATCTGCACTTGCACATACTACATTACTGATTTCTCAAAAAACAAAAATGCATATGGACATGTTCCAGTTACATTTTGGTTTATTCTGAGTCTAGGGGCTGATCTTTTCAGTGTTGGGTATACTTGATAATACCAATCCCTAAAATAACTTGTCAAAGAAAATGGAAAATAACTGCACTGTGAATTCCCACAAGCTTTAAGAAAAACAAACTTCTTTAGAAGTCAATGGAGCTTTTGCCTAAACTCGTATTCCAGAAGCATTCTCAATAGAATTTGCTGAATAGAGTACAGAAGGAGCACTTGTGATAATGCAGAGTATGCAATTATAATAATCAAAGGAAGAATAGAACCTCTTAATTAAATCACTTCCATCTCAACCTTATCCATTTCAAATGAACATATTATAATAACAAAACTTCTTCCACGGCTGATCTTAAGAGCTTATATTCAGTCATCACATAATGCTTGTGCTTTGTTACAGTGACTCTTGCAAAAAAATCTAGCTTGGAAGTTAGTTTGGCTAGAGTATTTGCTAAAATATTCTGATGCCACAATTATAAGAAACATAGAGAACAGATGGTCAGTGTTTATGGATACAATATACTGTAAATTAGCCAGCTGAAAAAAAAATACCTGATGCAGCATACCGTCGAAAATTAGGTTATGAGAGATTTAGCTGATAACCCAGGAGATTAAAAACTTTCATTAGTCATGACATTTTTCATGTAAACCTAAAGAAGTTCTGGAAAACTGTTAATGTGCAGCAAAAAAAGACCCCTCAAACTACGTAAACATAATCATACCCCAATTACTTGCTTTCACAAACCAGTAACTTTATGAAAATAAATAGCTGGTATAAGGGAAAAAAAAAAAAAAAAAAAAAAGCATAGGCATGACAAACAGTTCTAAATAAAGAAAGCAACAGTATACTCTAAAACCACAATTTTAAAAAAATTTAAAGTTCTAAGATGAGCAATATGCTAATACGGTCTAAGACACTGAATTCTTATATGGATGGCTTGTTGCCATCCTAGATATATATCTCAAACAACCCAGGCAATAATTTGAGCACAAGAGCGTTAGAAAGTATGACAAGTTCCACCAGATTTTTCTTCCCTAAAGCACACATTCTGCTGAAGTCTGATTTTCTTATATTAAATGTGGACCTGGGCTTAGTTTGATTTTGTTCTTAATTCCTCAAGGACTGTTGGCAGTCCTACCTAGCGACTCATGTGCTGCCCCAGCAACCTTAGACTTCGTATCCGAGGGATGCAAAGCATATTGCAGGAAGAGGGCCTGAAGCTGCACACTTGCAGCCCAAACTGTGCCAGCAGGCGGGAAAAAAAAACACGAATGGGAATGATGTAGTTGATTATAAATGCATCAGTTTACCAAGACGGCACTTGCACAGAGGATGCAACAGACTCTATAAAACCTGAGATTAGCACTGCTCCTTGCCTAAAATACAGAATTTTCTGTCAAATCCACACTGTAATTTAGGGGGGGTGGGAGGGAAAAGATGGAGAAAAGAAGCAGTGGCAGCTGATGGAGGTTTACAACCTAGGGATAAAAACGAAAGGTGGCCCCAAGTTGCAGAGGGGACCACAAGCGGCTGGAGAGGAATCAGTCCTAAGGCAGCGGCGGGGGGAAACGACTTCAGGGCCGTTCCCAGGCACCTTGCTGCCCCGTGGCTCCCCGTCGATCCCCGACCTGAAGCCCCCCGAGAGGCAGGCGGGCGGGCTCGCAGCCGGGAAGCCCCTGGACGCCGCTGCCCCCTCTGCCCGGAGCTGCGGCCACGCACCCACCCGGCGCGGGGGCTTCTCCCGAGGGACCCGCGCTGCTCCCCGGCCTCGCCCGCCCGCTGGGGTATTTCCAGAGAAACTCAAAACGGCAACAGCCGCGGCCGCCAGACCCCGTCAACCCCCGGCTGCCCCCGGGGCGGCAGCCCCCGGGTCGCCCTCCCGGGGTCCGCCGGTTCCGCCGCCACAGCCACTCACCCAGTCGGGAGAGCAGGCTGGACATGCACCAGACGAAGAAGAGGATGGCGCAGATGAAGCCCAGCTGCTGCAGCAGCATCTCCCGCCTCTTGCGAACTTTCCTCAGCATCAGCAGCATGGTCTTCGGGGGGGCGAGCGGCGTCTCGTCCGGCTCCATCGGAGCAAGCGCGGGCGCCGAGGGGGCGGTCAGCAGGTCGCTCCGAAAGCGGGGATCAGTGCCGGCGGCTTCCCACAGGCGGCTCCATGCCGGGTGGGCTGCAGCGCGGAGAGAAGCCGATGCCCAGCGCCTCGGGTCGGCGGCGGCGAAGCAGAGAGGCGGGGGAAGGCGGTCGGGGGCGCGGGGAGGACGGCGGCGGCAGACCGGGGAAGGGGGAGGGCGAGGCGCCGCTCTCAGGGGCCGGGCTGAGCCCCGCGCCCCACACGCACCATGGCCGGCGGCGGAGGAGGAAGCGCCGCGGCAGCGCCCCGCGCTCCCCTGGCAGCGGCCGCCCCACACCGTGCCGCGGGCCGCGAGTCAGCACCGAGGGACGGCGGCATCCACGCGGCTCCCCGCCCGCCCCGGCCAAGTTTAAAGTTTGTCCTTTACCCTCCTCCCGCCGCCGGCAGCCGCTGGCGGCAGGTGAGCTTAACAGCCGCCGCCGCGGGATCAGCCAGCCCCGGGGCTCCCGGCGCGGCGCCGAGCGGCCACTCAGCCCCGGCGGGCGGGGGCTCCCCGCACCGCCCGGCCCCCTTCTCCCCGCCTCTCTCCCGCAACTTTCTGGGTGCTCCTCCGGCGCCCATGGCAACGCGCAGGCACCCTCCCCCCACCGCTTTGCGGGAGGCGGAATTCACCGGCCAGATGAATCCTTTCCCCCACGGGGCGCGGGAATTCCCCGCTCTGGGTTCGGCGGGGGGCGAGGAGGGGCCGGGCGGCGGCAGGTGCTGCGGGCCGGGGCCCGCGGGGCCGGCGGCAGGGCTGGGCTGGGCGCGCGCTGCCTGAGGCGCGGAGCGAAGGCGCGGGCAGGGGCCGGCGGGCGCGCGGCTGAGGGGCCGGCGGGGAGGGGGCCGGGGGCGGCGGGGTGCTGGGTGCTGGTGCCCTCTGGGCGCCTCCACCTGACTCTGGGAGACGCGTCTCAAGATGGACTTCCATGGGGGGAAAGGGCACTGCTGTGATCCGCGCTGTAACCAACGCGTGGTGTTAACGGCACAGAGTGAACGACCCGTTTTGTGAAACAGCGGTTAGTTCCAGACTGTCCCAAAGCAGACTTTTTTTTTAACTAAAATTTACTATTTACGTTAATTAAGTGGTTACTGATAGCCAACGAGAACAGTTCTGGGAACTTCCTACAACAGCACAGTCATGGGTTCTGTATTCCTTCCAGGTATCCAGAAATGCTGAGCATGTCAGGGAGCACGTGTAGACAAAACAGGATTAACTCATCGGATCTTCTTTTCAATACAGCCTTTGGTTTACAATGGAAGGCCTTTCAGGTGATTCCCTCTGGATCTCTGTCCTTGTACTTCAGAACATATAACACATCATATCTGGCATTATTTCTAATGGTGTCGTGATTATAATACAAATATCCTAGCCTACAAAAGCAAATCTTCACAAATAAAACATCACTAATCCTCTGTGTTTTCCCATCTTCATGCAAATGTGTTTTTTTCTTATGTTTATGAATTATATCTGCTACAGCACAGTGATCAGGTACACATGTGAAATGGCTCTAGATTCATGCTGAAGGCTGCCCAGTTGTCTCAAGTGCAAAAGAGATTACAGGAGCTGGAGAAGCAGAGAGAAGCAGTTGTGTTAACCTTGTTGCTTGCCTGCACACACATAGCTACAGAAATTTTGGGCTTTAACTGTTCAGGCTCCAGGGGCACCTAGGCTCTGATGGGCCTTTGACGTTCTGATTTATGTTAAAGCAGGAAAACAACTGCATGTTAGAAGAATGGCCCTAAGACATGCCCCAGTCCCCTCTCTTTCATTCCCTTTATAGCTGCTGAGAGAGGAAATGTAACTCTGAAAACTCTTGCCTGCTACAAAAAAGGTAGTAGAGAAGATTACAAGTCAGTTTGTGTCCCTTTATTTTTCTCCATGGCCATGTAGAAAATCTCACAGGTGAACCCAGACTGATAAAAGCCATCCCTGACTGAAAGAACTAATAGGCTAATTAGATGCAGAGGCATGAGAAGGTGGATAAAGGTAAGTGAAGCTCTTCAGATCAGGGCTGTTATTCATAGTGGACTGGGGTTTTTGTTGAAGGCCTTTAAGCTCCAGTGAAGTTCTTGGCTGGCCATGTCAGTAGAGGTGCTGTTGTGTAGTTAGATGCCACTGCATGCCCTGTCAGCTGTCATAATGCCTGTGAGCTAATTCTTCACGTGGCTTTTAATCACCTCTTTTCTGAGACTAAAGCCTCCCCTTCCACTCAGAGTGACAACATGAATATCGGTCTGCCATCCCCTTGTTCTGTGTTTAGTAAGAGTTGCGGTGCTGACAAGACTGTAGTTTTCTGTATGAAGATTTTATCTAGCAATAGAAGGATGGTGACACTGGAAGGGATTGCAGAGATTTGTTGTTTTTTCAGTATCCACTTGCCATAAGTTTATAATCTTCTTCACTGATAAGGCAGACCAGGGCCGTGACTTCAGAGAGGCTGTCCTGATGGTTGAGTCTCTCCCCACAGTTGACAGAGGTTGCTTGTGATTTTTATATTTACCAGGTTTATTCTCTTACTTGCTCTTTACACTGAAGACATTTTCAAAGCCATGGCACTCCTGATCTGAAGAGTTACTGATATTAAGATGTACAATGACAGGTTTGTCTGGAATTAAGGTAAATTTGGGTCTGGAGATGAGGCTGTGATTCACAGATACTCCATATTTGTGTCTATAGGTTGTTTACATAAAAGATCATGGAATTGAACCATTGTTAGAGATCCTGAGTTTCACATGTGAGGGATTTTCATTAATTCTGTCAGGTCTTGTGAATATCACATGGATCAAACCGAAGCACATGGTTAGTTACAGGAATGCAAGTATAATATTGCCTTTTTTGACATAGAGTTTTTTCTGACTGTTAAAAAGTTGTCTGTTTTAGAGGTAACAGTTAGTGACTATAGAAACCCTGGGGCCACCCTTGTGAGGAACTGAAAGCAAGAAACAAAAGAACCAAAAAAGTGAAGAGATCTTTTGTGAAGAAATCTGCTACCCATGAAAGCAGTTCTCAGTGTGATTGTGTGTGTCTCTCCCTCTCTGTGTCCACAATTGAGACAGCTCAAAGTTCAGACAGTACTAATCTCCTAATCATACAAGCTTCTGATTAGCATTTTTAATCAGTTTGGTGATCACAGGGCAGCTTCAAGATTGTTCTTGAATACTAAACTTTCAGACCAGAATTCCAAATCACTTTTTATTTTGGTGTGTCCTGTGAAAATATGCCAGATACTTGTGTAGGATGTCTCAAAGGGAAGTGGTGTGCTGCAGAATTCAGCTCCAGTTACCTCAGCCCCAACAGTGAGCAGGACCCGCACCTGGAGGGTCTGTTTGAGTACATTCAAGCCATTCACACGGAGGTCATTACTGGAATGATGTCCCAACACTTTTTTCTGATTTGAGACATTCATGCTGTGTATGAGAGAGTGGTGATACAATGTCAGAGGCAAAAAACAAGCAAATGCTTTTTGCATAAGGTGGCATTAGAGAAATTTACATTCATTTTTTAAGTCTTAAATTATTGCTATCTCTTAGTGCAACCAGAACAACTGTATATAGATTCAATGGCGTCTTTCCATTAATAGTCTCCAAAAAAAAAAAAAAAAAAAGACGACGACATACATGGTTTTCTGAGTGATGCCTTCACAGCGAGTGGTTTGGTGATACTCTGGATATTCTCTGTTTCCATTATAATCAGAACAAAATGTTTTCCAGACTAAATCTAGGAATTTTCCTGAAATAATTACATTTTGGAAATTAGAGATATTTGGGAAATATCATTAAAAAAAAGTGTAGAGGAAGAAAATATTAAATACACTTGTCCTAAACTAACCCAGACACAAGAAACAACCTTTCTTTCTTATTACTGTGTTTATGATTGTGATCATTTAACTATCGTGTGTGTCCCATGCTAAAATTTCTCACTAGAAGCACAGACTAATCTAGCATTGCCAAATTTGGTTGTTTTTCATCTCAAGCACAATTAGTATCTTGAACTGACTAACAGCCAAAAGGCTTTGAATTAGGGAAGCGTCTCACAGGAGATCCATGAAAGCAACTAATCTGAGAAAAAAATATTGATGCTGCTGAGAGTCAAACGAGAAGTTTAATGTTTGGATTAATTCTCTATGGCACTTCCTAAAAGGAGCAGAAGAAGCAGCAGCAGCACACCAGGGTAACTGGCAACTGAGACCCTGTTAGTTGGCCATGAAGACTGTTCCAGCACAGAAGAGCTGAGAGTGCATCAGCTGAGAAGCCTGGAGGATTAAGAGGTGCCAGCACCCCAGTATCATTTCCCCTGTCTGCAAGGTCAGGAGGTAGTATCAAAGAAAAGTCAACAATGTTCCCTCAAAAAAGACCAGAAAATCTTCCTGAAGCTATGAAAACTCAACTGAGAGGAAAGGCATTGGTGAGGGAGGAGACTTGGATCCTATGAAGGTGGTTCATTTGAGGGAGCCATGGAGAGAAGCTTGGTGCTTTCCGTAGTCACCTGCCTGTCAAGAAGGGGGCAATCCTGTGCTTATTTAGGACCCGGTCCCTGGAAGAGGAGCACACACAAATATGACTTGACAATACAAGCTTGCAGAAAGCAATATTTAAATGTTGAACTGTAACTCAGGTCACCATACATCCTTAGGTATATAGCCAGGTGTTGAAAGCCCCTTTGCTGAACTATACTTGAAATTTAGAAAGCAGATCCATTGTTGATATCAGCACTGAGGGTTCCACCAGTTTCTGTGGTGGGTAAACCTTGAATTGGGACCACTGGATTTATGGGGAAACTCCAATTGTAGGACCCTTCAGAGGACTCAACTTTGTGCTAAGATCCTCAACATCTTTCTACTCATTCTCAAATTTTTATCTCCTATCCATTTTCCAGTTCTGGTGGTCAGTTGCCAGCTGTGTTATATTGCGCTTTTACATGCTTCAAAGGCAGAAGTTTTCCTTAATACAGAGTTATTTTTGTAGTTTAACTCAGACCTTTGTTTTGCTTCCAAGGCTATAAATAATAGCCCTGAACTGGAATTTAAATGTTATGAAGAAGAAGTCAGTCTCACACTGTAATATGGAACTACATCTTCCTTTAACTTACTCAACTCTTCCCTTGTGTTTTATATCTTGCAGTCTTCCTAATGCTGATATCTCTTTAACAATCTTGGGTAATGCTGCTTTCTATTTCTGATGAGCATTTGTGGTTACAACCCACATTGAACACTTACCTAGCAGCCTCGTACTCACCCAGACCTTATTTGGGAGTTTAACAATCAGTAGTCACATAACAATAACAGGACTCTCCCACAGCATGCAGGAATGCTACAAGCAAGAGTTCCTCATATCCTACATGCCATAAACAACCTCACATGAGCCCAGGAAGGAGGCCAGGCTGCTAATTATAATCTTCTTGCTATACAATAAGAATAAAAGGTACCAACCAGATCTAGGCTCTTGAAGTGATCTACTTTAAGCTACAAGAAAACAAGATCAGTCGACTTGTGATGTCCCACATGTGCTGTTAACACATTTTAATTTAGGTGCATTGGCTCTATTCATTTCTCTAAGCCCACCAAAATGTCTTCCTGCAGAACGGAATGAGAGACATTATGTATATCAATAGGAATCAATGTGTTCCTCTGCCGATAAGGTTTCAATCAATATCTACCTAAAAAAGGGAGTTTCCTAGAAAAACCTCAATATTTGTCTCCTTAAATCAGTATTGTCTAAGCCCTCCAAATTCATTACAGCATCTATGTTTAACGCCCACTAGATTTCTCAGGGATATAGGCATCTGCTTAAATGCTTGCCAGATTTGAAGAACTCATGCACATGCATAAAGCCATACTGAAATGGGGGTTAAATTACAGGGACTCTGTTACACAGCATATCTTCCCCTACACACATACCATTTCTGTCTTTCTCAGTTTCTCCAGCTTGCTACCTCCACTGAATCCCAGCCTCAATTGTATTTTACTGGTTTTACATTTTGCCCATGATTTTCTATTCCTCTCTGCCCTCACAGTCTTTTCTGCCCACTTCTCTGCTTCCCCTCTGTTTGCTCTGTATGACTTTGTTCCCCACCTCTTGATCTTCTAGGCCTGGTGTAAATTTTTCATTTGTTCCACTTTCTGTAAACAGAATTCCTTCCTTCTCTTCAAATTTTCCCTTAAATCTACACATGGGTTTGAGCTTAGTATTGACTCTAAGCCCTGTTCCCAGAGGCTTGGGGAAATGTGAGTGTGCTTACCCATAACTGAGGAATGAGGTTAGCTGACGTGAGGGACTCTGTCTGGTCAAAGCTCTGCAGGTTTACTGCAGCACTCTCTTCCATCACTATACACCACCTTTGTTTGCGCTCCATAATCTTGTTCCTCCCCCAGATAAAGAAATAAAATTCAGTTCTGTAAAATACTTTTAATTTGTTTTCTTTCTGGAAAGTTTTTGTATGTCTGTGAAATAAGTGAAATTCAAAACAACTACTGAGGAGACAACTTCACACACCTCAATTAACCACATTTTTGTTCAGCTTTCATACCTACTGGGATCTGTTTCCAAAACCCTTTGCTAGTCCCTCAGAATGAGAAGGATCATTAACTAAGCAAAAATTGATTCATTACAGTGAGAAAAATTTTCAACAGCTATGTGTTGTTAGCCCAAACCACAGAGTGCTGTGATCTTATGAATACACAGGAGGAAGCTGTGGAGAATTCTCACACACAAAAAGCCTCAGATGATGTCAGTGCTTGAAAGCCTGGAGGCCGAAGAGGTTCAATGAAAGTCCTGTTGAGGTAGCTGAGAGAGATTCAACAGGGCAGCTCCTTTCCCTCATTAGATTAGTCCATCAGAATAATTAAGAAAAGAAGAACAAGCACTCATCCTTAGTGACTGTGGAAAAAACAAACTACAGACTCAAAACGCTATATAAGCAAGTGCAGCAATGTATGTCCTGGCAACCGATGTCCTTGAAACAACAATATTGAAAAGGTGAGAACTGTCTTTATTCAGAGACTTGTAGAACATATGCTTGACAGAACCCGGGGAGGTCATCCTGCTTACTCCCTTTTTCTAAGGCAATATTAACTCTCCCTAACGTTGAGTGGGCTTGCTCTGAAATTTAATATCCATCTTGATACTGAAATTGCTGTTTGACTGCCTATCAAAGCTTTTAAAATAAAATGATGGTGAATAACGTTAAGAAAATTTACACCTCCTACTTTGGCTGGCATCTTTTTTTAACAGTGTTAGTGAGCAGAGCTTGGAGAGTTCTGGGAATTTTCCCCCTCATCTGACCACAGATTTTCAAAAAAGAAAATTTATTCTATTGAAAACCTATAATGTTAAAGCTAAGCGGAATCATAGCTGTCAATCAGAGAAGGTGAAGAATATTCTTACCATTTATTTCTGTAAAGCTAGTAGAAATCATGTTCCTCTACAGACAGTAGGCAGAAAACAACCTTGCCCTGGGAAGATAAATGCAGTGTATAAAATCATGTAAAATGATAGTCTAGAGGGAATGGCAATCAGAGAAATCAAGTGAGCAGGAACAGTGCTCAATGGAGTGTTTTGTATGAGGAATTCAGGTCATTTATTTCATTGCTGTTTCATGTTGTCTCCTGTGGAAGGGATAAGAAAGAAGGGTTAATTTGCTCCCCATTATGATCAGACAAGAGAGGGGAGCACAGAGAAGGCTGGTTCAGAGTCCAGGTTCAGAACAGCAAGGGCAAAGGTGTTTGTCTAAGGAGGCATTTAAGGGAAGGAAGGGAGAGCTTTGGTACACAAGAACAGGGAGATGGTTCTAACCAAGTGGGATAGGCACAGACATCTGTGGGAGCAGACAAAGGAAACCTTAATCAAAGTGGATCGGAAGAGCGAGTGAAACGAGCTAAAACAGGGAAACGAGCACCACTACATCCACTTTGAAGACCAAGTCTTGTACTGCGGATTTGAAAAGGGTCGATGTAGCAGGAGAAAGAAACATTGCTGTAGCTGCAGTACTTTAAGAAGAATGTCCTCTATAAAAGCTCCCTTTAAGTTTACAAAAACTGCCACATCTGTAGCACAGCCTCCTCCAAACCCAGATAACCGATGTTCATTACTGTTAATGAAAAGTCATGGTCAAAGCACACAGCGTATTTTCAAGCATTGGCAGGAACACCTTTTACAGTATTTCCATGTTAACTTCCTAACAGACTTCACAATAAAATACTAAGACAATTAGTAGTTATTGTTGATTTTAACAAGAAATGTTTATCACTGGCAAATAATAAATACAGCACTCTTGCAAATTAATTTCTTTGATGTTTCTAACTCCCTGTAGAGGTTAGCAGCAGGCTATTTCGGCTAACCTTCATCATAAGTATGCTCAGCTGCCACTCACCACCAGGATAGCCCAGGTTCAGCACAGCTTCTCTGAGCTGGCAGCTCTTTTCAGCTTTTAGTAGGAGAACAGAAAAGGTAGCGCCACCCCATAGTCCAATAATTTAATAGCAGCTGTTGTGGGTTTCACCTACCTGTCATGTCTGACTCACTCCACCATCTTTTTGTTGTTTTCATTTAAATATTTAAACACTCAAATATTCCAGCCACTTTACATTTCACCTCCTCGGAAAGAAGCAATGTTTCAGAGGTGTTACCATGGAAACAATGGAGTGAGGAGGCAGCTAAACATGAAAGAAAGTCATCCAACAGTAAATCCAGAGACATGCTTTGGGGTAACTTGAAATTAAAAAATGTATAATTAATTGGGCTGCTGCTGAGCATGTGTTTGTACTTACTGCTTTCTTGTAAGTGACAAGAGGCCACCTTTTTGCCTGTGACAAGAAAATAAAGTTTCCCTGTGCAGAATTTTCAGTACCTAAAGTCCTTTTTGAGACAAGAGATAATACCACTCTTTTGAGATGACCACCAGAGTTAGTTATCAGCAAGGTCAGGTATTAAGGGTCGGCAACACCAGCTTCCTCAACAAATCAATCCTTATTGATAGCAGTGGGCTGTGAGCATTGGAGAGTTGTGATCCAAGATATTTGAAAAGTTTAATCAGACTATGGGAAAAAGAAGATTAGCATTAGTCGAAGCAAAAATGCAACTAGATATGGCAAGCCCTTTCCAATTATGCAAATTAATACACAGAGCCATTCCGCTTAAAAGAGGGTATTAAATTATCCTTGTGGATAAATATAAAAACGTACCTTTGTCAATCTGTCACCATATATCCTGAAATACCATAATTACCTCTCTTAAGCATGGGAAGGAACAACTCTTGGCTATTGTCTGTGTTCACATCATAAAACAATTTTCTGCAACTTTACACAGCCTTGGTTTTACTGAACTATATGTTGTCTGTAGTGAAGGTGACAAAGGAAAATCCAGTGTTTCAACTATGTGTTAGGCAAGAAAAGCTCAAAAAAACCGCTGTAATGAAGATCATATTCCCTTCACGCATTGGCAAATTGACCACAGAAACGATACATTTAAATACGCCACACAAAATGTTCAGAACCGATTCAGAAACAGAACATTAGATACTTAAGCTTTAGTTGCTCTTCATAACCCTTTAGATCATGACTAAAACCATTTCACTTGTGGGCAAAGGAAGGGTCCTGGGAGACATCTAAAACCTCTCCCTAGGGCTGGAACTTCTCTTGATAATTAAAAGAAGAATCATTCCTACCATCCATCAGTGGCTGCTACAAAAATCCTATCACTGTAGACTGGCAGCGTGGGATATATCTCAGAGACAGCTCTGGTTTGATTTGTACACTGAGCACCTGGCTGTTGCTGCCCAGGGTGGCCTATAGTATCCACTCCACAGCTGCCCTCCTCAGAAAGAGTGCCCAGCACCTGCCCAAAGGGTCACCCTTGGGACCAACTGAGTTTTTTACTGACTTTCAGTTTGTCAAAGGTCTTTCTCCTTGGAACAACGGTTTTCTTCTTCACATGAATCCACAATGACATGGAAACATTACTGGTGGAGCTTCTTGTTCAGAGACTTTGCAGTCTACTCTGTGCAAGTAAACAGCTGTCACTGCACATTAGGAGCACCTTGAGGAGCAAGAGGGCAAACCAGATCCTACGAGCCTGAACCACTGATTTAACCATGCACTATTGAGAGTGTCTCGCTTCTGGAGTGTTGGGTCAGATGGTAAATGAGATATCCACATAGCCCACAACTTAAGTAAACTATGAGGGAGCATGGTCTACTGAGTCTTGGGACAGTGGTGGGACCTTGCTACCAGCAAACCCAGAGGACTAGATCCTACCCCATACTCAGCTGGCTTGGGTGCACATGGAAGTGAACAGCCAAGCCAATTCACAACAGGCTGGCAGAGCATCAGGGCATCAGACAGGTTGTAATGGTCATCATAAAATATATCCACTCCACAGCTTTTGATAAAAGATAGCTTATACAATTCTCTACATTTAAAAAAAAAAAAAATCAAATCTCTTTGAACTACCATAACAGCACAGCTAAATAAACGTTTATGTGGAGAAAACTGATCCACTGTCCATTTCACAATCATTTAAACAAGGCACTGAGTTGCATTTAGCCTTGTGACTGATGGAGTCTCACAGAATTAGTTATGCTGTTGGCACTGGCTGTGCAAAGGAAAAGAAGAGATGGGCTGTGTTTTATGCAATTTGTTTTTCTCACTGTTGGAAATCTATCACACGTTTCCTGCCCAAATTATCAAGGTAGTTGATAAGCTGGAAAAAAAAAACATATCATTGAGGTGAATGTTACATAGCAAGCTATTGTGTAAATGAATTGTATTTCCGATCTTAGCCTTCCAAAGTCTAACAAATTAATTTAAAAAAAAAAAAAAAGGCAAGTATTCTGGAAGATTTAACTAGCCTTAAAATTTGTCTTTCAGTTTTTAAATTAATGCTAATTAATGAATTTTTAATTATATGCCAAGCAAAACCAGAAAATCTCTAGAGGCTTAGCTGTGACTTTGCCATGAAAATCAAGTGAAAGGACACAGCTTTGTTTTTGTTGTTTTTGTCCCCCCAGAGCAGATCAGAAGTTTCCAGAGTGAGGCTGCCTCCTGCTTTCCTTCTGCTCAGTGCCTGGCACAGCCTACCCTGCCGTGTGCCGCAGCTGCATTAGCTGCTATGGCAGACGTCCTGTCATGCCCACTTGCTTGAGGTGGGAATGCAGCAACCCCCAGCCTTCAGGATTTGTACTGCTCCATGGTTTGTGGTGGTTAGGAAGCTAATAAGCACATACACCGCTACTCTTTCTTGAACGTTTACATCAAGCACCCTTCCTGAACGAAGATCCATTTCATCTCTTGTCTGAAAAATTTCTTTACCCTTCTGCTTTCCTCAGAGTTTCTGTGTGAGTTGCTGTTCACTGACTCTGATGGACCCTGGACCAAGACTGGAGAGAAGAAAAATCTTTCAGCAAATTGTCAAGTCTCTGAGCAAGTCAGTCATCCAGAAAAAAACCACTTAAAGTCACTCACAGAATAATAATCATTCCCAGGGACTGATACTTTTTTCCATGTTTCAACAGGCAGATGAATCAATTAATGTGAGTAGAGTTACATGAAACCCAGATTGGGTTTTGCTGCCACTGACACAGTGCCCCTGGCTCAGAGCTTTGTGGAGGGAACTACACTGAGTTACTTGTGTCTAACAGACACCGAGCATTGGCACACTCACCAGTGATTTTCAAATGCTAATGTACAACTAGTAAGTATCCTAGCTGCTATTTCTCTTACTTACAGGCTGTTAAAACAGCTGTAACAAAAAAAATCATTACCACAGAATCCAAAACAGTGAAAATCTTTTCTTTGCCTTGATAAAATATCTGGCTAGTACGAATACTCATGATTTCTCTGGTGAACTCAAAAGTACTAAGGCATCATCACACTTTTAAAAATCTAATGCTATTTAGCAAGTAAAAGATCTGAGAGTCTCAGACTTTACTAAGAAGCAGTCTTAGAGGGGAGGGAGATAAAATATTTTAGCTCTAGCTCAGCTGTACTTTTAAACTTCCCAGTCATATCTGTTTTGCTACCTGAGGAATTTTAAGGAAGTGAAATCAAATGTCTATCTGATTTTAGGTGATGTGCAATATTTATTCTGAAGGCTCATGCAGCTTCTTTCACTCTTAAATTATTTACAACATGCACACACTGTCATGTCTCAATAGATCATTCTATAACTCCATCAAGTAAAATGAAAGTAATTCGCACATTGTAAATATATATGTGTGTGTATGTGTGCGTGTAGAAGCTTAGTAAGAATCAGTATTAATGATCATCCATCCATGTAAAGGATTGAAGAATGTAATTTATTAAAGACAGGGAGAGGCTTTGCAGGTGGAAACAAATACAAAATCCAGCTAGTCCAGCATCTATCTTGAGCACCAGTTAGTACTGGAGGTTGCAAAAGAAGGTGAAGAAATTGAGTCTCATCAGGAAGGCTTGTTTTTAATACCAGGCAGCTGGAGATTAGTTTAAATCCTGACCCTTGGAGGAGTTTGATCCTTCAGTAGTTTTTTTGGTTTGTTTATGAAAACAAAGGTATGAAGAAACCATTTATGTTTTCTAACATCTTATTTCCCTTTGCTGGGGTAGGCCAGCTGTGCTAAAAAAAAGAAAAACAAAGAACAGCCTCAAGGCAGATGCATTAGTCTCTGCATCAGTATCAGTTTCTCTGCTTCTCCAAAAGTGATTTCACAGTAGAAATTCCAGGAGGAATTAAAATACTTTCCTACAAAAGACACATAGAGAGCAAGAGTTGCGTGCTGCAGAATACAGATGGGACTCAAGAATCACTAATAAAGCTGGTATTTTCCTTAGTCCATACCATCACATATGCACCATATAGCCATAGAAGTCTCTCATTAGCCAGCAAAACAATGAAACTTTGAATGGCTCCCAGCCTTATATTACAAAATTTTTGAAGAACATAAAAACTGAGGAGTCATTTGTCAGTTCAGCAACTGTTCCAGCTCTCGGCATTTGAAGGTTATTTGTATTGTTCAATGCAGCAACTATTGTGATTGGGACCCTGACAAGGTTATGACTAAAATGGGTCACAGAACCTGAAATCAGCACCTAGAGAAATCAATGGGATTTTTTTTTTTTTTTTTTTTTTTTGCTTAATAGGAATCAGATCTTTTCCTTACACCATAGCAAGCCATAGAAAAGAGATGACAATGCAGAAAAGAGTGAGAGTAATAAATGAATTCTGCCCAATCATCATTATCCAACTATTCCTTATAGTCATTCCAGGAAGAATAGCTGCTTTGTATCAATTTGGAAACTGCTCTCTGTGGACAAGCTGAGAGAGATGAAAGGAAAGACTCAGCAGACCTCAGCTGATGTTAGTAACTGTGATGGATCCAGGCTTCTGAAATCACCATCTGATTAGATAAACTTGTACACAGGGCAACAAAAAATCAAAGATAATATGCCTCACCAAGTCTTCCCAGTGCTCTGTTTGAGTGTTTTTGAGGCTTGTATAACAAGACTATTTGAGAGAAGTGGGAAAAACTTTTCTGTACAGCCTTGGCAACATATTTCTAGATAATAACCCAGTATTAAAATTTGATTTTTTTTTTATTTGGAGAAACCCCAGCAAAACCAATAGAGTGTGTGTGGAGAGAAACTGCAGAATTTCATTCCCTTAATATATCTGAGGAATTCTCTAAACAAAGAGTTTTTTCATATCTGCAGAAAAAGATACTGCATGTTTATACAATAGATTTCCCTATGCACCTCTGCAATGCTTGTTTCATATTTTAGCTAAGAAAGCAAAAGTTTAATAAAGGTAACATTTCAGAAATAAAGAAATAGAAATCACATTGAGATAAACTTTGCTACAGAAAAGGGACCAAAACAACTGCTACAGAGCTTACACAGTTGGGATAGAAAGTCATATAATCCTGGGAAAGTTAAATGGAAAAAGGTGCTTAAACCAAACAGTGATATCACTGCAGCCCCTATTGAAAACGACTTACAAAACAGATTGAATTTTTTAATGCAAAAAAAGAATTAGAAAGAACAAACTAGGACACTTACAACATGAGTCTCTGTGTGAGAAGGAGCCTCAAAGGAAATACAACAATTCCCCTGAAAACTGGACCTCATTTATAGGATATGCCACTAATTAAGTCAGCAACTACAATGCATGAGGGGAACACGACTTTCCAAGTTGCATATATATAAACAGTAAGGGAGAAGGAAGTCTCTTTTGAGTGCACATCAGTTTCTGTTACATTTCTCCATCCCAGCAAGAATTATTAAAAGAACAGAAAGATACGTTTAAAAAACCCTAGAATATCATCAGCATGCACCAATGTGCTCAGCAGTGCAGAAAACACTTGACAATTCTCTAATTACCAGGGCACACCTAGCAAGTTAAGTTTTTGTATTCACATGCTGACTACCAGGCAGTAGGTGATACGTGTTTGTCTACGTAGGTCCATGGAAATATGGGTTGTATGATTACAAAGTGAGAACAGTGTACCATCTGTCTAATACTATCCATGCGGCAAGCACATCACTATTTTAAGCCTCAAACTCCTTGGTACCAAGGAGGCAGAGGACAAGTGTTGCCATTACTTTGTAGTTATATTTGTGATGTGTGTACATTTTGCCTGGGAGTGAAAATCCAAGACTAGTAGCCAAAAATATTCAGAGTTATCACAGTACTGATGCTTTGGACTTTTCACTACACCAGATGATACTTCATTATCCCAGGAAGAGCTAAATTGTTACCTAAAACGGGCATATTTGCAAAATGTAAAATGCAGAAGAAGAATTCTTGTCTATCTCTATGAAGATTGAGTTAAAGGGACATCAGTAAGAAGACCAGCCCAGTGGCTAGATGTCACATACATAAGAAGCCAGGTAAATACCCAGATCAGCTGACACAATATGCTGGGTTGCTAAGAGTATCCAGTGCCCAAAGGAACATCTCTACTCACTTTAGTCCAGAATGGCAGTTACTAGCCTGTAAATAGCAAAACTAAACATGAAGATCATGTCTACGAAAGGAGTTATATATGAAAGGAGTTAATAAATTCATATAGTGATCATTCCATAATGTGTATCATGAGGCATATTCTGTATCCATATATATGTGTATCCGCTATGAAAAAAGTGATGTTAACTAAGTCCTGACTTGCCTTAGCAACAGAGAATATTTTCCTCTCAGTTTAGAACAGTAGCTCTTTCATGCTTTATTACCATATAGTTTTCCAAAGAAGTTACTTGTGGCAAGAGTGCATGTCTCCAGGAACTGCAGGAAATCCCTGGCACTTGGTCCTGCCTCTGCAGTTCTGGTTTGAGTGCTACCTCCACCAGCTGTTGTTTGGCCTATGTCTTTTCTAAGAGCTGATGCTCAAATCTCAAGACAATGAATATTTCACCATCTTCCACCATCATGTTTTTGACTCGTGTTTGTAGTGACTATGCATATTCATGTTCCCACGAAATGTAAATCTACCCTTTTTCCCCAAAACAGTTAGATCCTTACATGACCCCACAGTTCTCAGAGTGCTTTAGTTTACTGATCAGCGTGTCTCTTTCATCTGCAAGCTGGAGCAGTGCTGGTACTGTAGTCCCAGCTACAGTACCAGCCATTGTGCAGAGTTATTTTTACCAAGAACTATTCAAAACATTCCTCTCTCTGTGAACAGCTTATTGCAAATTTTCTTTGCTTTTGCAGCACTCTTTAAAAATCTTAGCAATTTTATCTGCCTGTTCAGCTTTGCCCATTTTTGAGTCAACATCATTGCTTTGGAAATGTGGGGTATTTTTGCTACTTAACCTTTTGCATTTAAAAACACTTTAATATTTTGCCAGATATCCATACCCTAGATCATTAGATCTCTGCTATCTTTGCTCATCTTGCTTCAGGAAAGAACTTTTCTCATTTTCCAGGTACCAATATACCAATGTACCTGGAAAATTGATAGCTCATTTTCCACATATCAATGTTTAAGTGATTTGGAGGTATACTTGAAAGAATAACCTGGTTACGTAGAGTCAGTTGGGTTTGTAGAGATATTGTGTTTATCTCACTGGTTCATTGATGTTTCACAGGAAAGTGGTATCTGTATTTGCAGTTTATTTTCTGTTGCTGTCTTTTCATACTAGAAGGCTGCTCTAGATAAGACAACACTTGTCTGTCTGTCCCTGTCATTCCTGTCACTGTAATGTCGAGCAGAGTTGCAGTTCGAATTGCATTCATCAAAAACATTTAGGGTTCCTCGTGGCAACACTGAAGTGCTTTGGATTGCTTCCTGTCCTTAGATTTCTGAGTCTAAGTCCTAACATGGAAATACACTATTGCAGGATACCCTTCATTGTCTCAAGGGTAGTTTTACTCTGTTGGCAATACAGAACCTGATGTCTACAGTTCTCTGCTGAGTTCACGTAAGTTTTCTGAGCATTCCTAATAGTTTTTACTTGACTTTGATGTGAAAGCTACCCAACCTCTCTGTGGTCCAAAATCTATCTCACACTGTTCTCTCCATTACATAACTCATTTTTGCTGTGTGACAATTCCAGTTTCTCCTCTTGATCTTAAGGAAACTGTTTACTCTCTTTTGATGTTGCGCTACTTTTGCTTGTGTGTCACTGCCTGACCTCTGCAGTTAAGATCAGTCAGATGATTAAAAATTATTTACCTTCCATCATGTCATATACATATCAAATAGCACATTTGGAGTTTCTGCTTTTTGTCTTAGTATAGTGCTTTTTTATTTTTCAATTTACTTATTTGTTCAATTGAAATTGAACAATTACTGCAGATGATCCAACATGCACTAACATTTTTCACTCTCCATCATATCTTCATGTTTTCCTTTATATTCAGTTTGTTTTCTCTACCTTTTGCATTTGCACAAATATTGGTATATTTTCCTTGTTTTTCATGAGCAAACTAATTACCTCGGTCTCTTCACTGCTTATGCTCTGCATTTGCAGATGAATGTGTTCACGTGTACATGTCTATGGCTCTTAGTAAAGTTAATGTGAGCTCCCTGAACAGTCTTAGTCAAGCACATTCATCTTGTCTCTATCATTTCTGACACATTCACCTTTTTAGAAGTGACAATCCAGGAGCTGACTGTTTTGTGATATGCTGGTCTATTGTTTCTTCAGATCTTTTCTCACAAAGAAACCTTTTATTTATGATACCTTTTGAAAGACTAAATGGTTTTTAAAGCATCATTAGGATTTTACACAGTTTGTCTTGTTTCAATTCTCCTGCAAAAACATGTAGCAGTTTTTACCAATTACAGCTGATGGTGTGGCTGAGCTTACTCTGATCTGCATTATATCTACATACTAGTGCTACTAAACTGATCTTCCCTTAAGTCCAGCCCTGCAGGGGTAGAAAATCTATGGTGTTGCTATAATCAGGTTTCTTTTTTTGCTTCTTTTCCTTTGTGCTATTCAGAATTAAGAAAGACAGATATCCCAGGCCACGAAACAGGCTAGTCCTTTTTCCAAATAGTCTGTCCACTCATCTTGCACTCCCTGAAAGTAGAATTCCTTGAACTCTGAGGTATAAATCATTCAACAACGTCTCCTATATGAAATAGTGCCTATTGAAAACCACAGGTCAGTGCCCCACTCAGCTCTATACTTCCTGCATGACCTTTGATGAGTCACTCATCCTTTCTGTACCAAGATGAATAAATATTTAATTTAATTAAACAGCATCAATTGGTATTTATGCCAAAAAGGACTGCTCTATAGTGATACAGATGCACAGGGACCATTGGATGCAGTCCCTGTGTATACATATATAAGAATGGTCCATACAGATGGGATTGTGTGGTCACATTCTGTGCCCTTACCTGGCTGAAGTTGCTAACAGAAGCATTGCAGCCCTTCTCTTCCAGTAAAAACACTTTTTCCTTTAACTGTAACCACTGTGAAGTAATTACATGAAAATAACCTCTCTGTGAACAAGGTATGGGCTCCTGTCTTAACAAGATCAATGAAGAATGAGCAAGAGAAGCGACACTGTGAAGGTTTGATCCAGAATGCAGGTCTACACATGAACTGCCCTCCCAAAACAGAATGAGGAGGATGCTCGTAGGGTCACCTATGGCCTCAAGTACCAGACAGTTTTTGTGGGATGAGCCAGTTTTCTCTATGGTAGGCTTAGTTTTATGTGGAAGAGCTTGATTGGCTACATTCAAGGCATTTTTCCTAGCTGGTAAGCATTTTCAGGGTTTAACCCTGAGCAACACACAGACAACTTGAGTAAAACCATGCACCAATTTGTCTTTGCGAGTCATTTCAAGTACCAGCAGGGATAAACAATGTACAAGAACTTCCCAAGCAACCAAATGAACAAGGAGCTCCCTTTCCCCTGGCAGCTTTACATGTCTTTAAGCTAACTTAAATATAATGATAAAACTCAGAGTTTAGGGACTTTCATGGGATTTGTAGCAATCTCAGAAGAATCACAGCCTGATGGGATGAGGAACAGCTCATAGCCAGCCAGCCAGATAATCATGTCCCACATGAAAAGTCATTTCATCAACCAGCCAAGTAGAACTCAGCAGAAATTATGATTTTTTTCTTGGAAGGAAAAACAATTCTGTTTTATATAACATTTTCTTAAATGTGCAAGAGAGGAAAAAAGGAACTGAAAATGTAGTAGCTTTTGGTGACACCTAGCTTGTATGTCACATTTTTTCTAAACTGAGTAGCAAACACAATCCCATCTGAAGATGATTTTAACACTGTTAACCAGACCTACTTTTCTCTATCCTGTTAGTTCGCCTGAATTGAAGCAGGATTTATGCGCTAATGCATGCTCCCATCCAGTCTCATTTACCAGATAGTAGTTAAGGTACCTCGAAGTCAATGTCCAAGAATTTGCCAACCCTTATCCATTAGAGAGATAAAGCTACCACCCAAATGAAAGCTCATGTCAGTAACACTGTACAGAAGTACCTTGCACAGGTGAAGGGCACATGACACTTGTTTGCTCAGTGACACACAATTGCATTAAGGTTGCTTAAAATGCTGGCATTACGTCTGGGTGTTTGGCTCAGGGATCATATGAGTCATGCCACAGTTAAATTGGACTGAGAAGAGTCGAGGAGTTTTTAGACAGAAGAAAAAGTCTCAGGTGCAGGTAAACAGGACTCTGCCAGAACTGCAGAATGATGAGATGTTAAACTGTACAGATGCCCACCAAGAAGCCAAATGGGTGATCAGGGAGATACTGCACATGGACCATAGGGCCACTGTTGGAATAAGAGCCACAAAATAAAGAGCCTGTCACCTTTTCTGAGAGATTTATATTCATTTGGTTCTCTGTAATGGTAATTTGCTACTGACAATAGCTTTCTCATATCTTCCAGGCAGTTGTTGCACTGAGACCATCAGCAGTAAAGAATCTTTGTCCTTCATTAACTTCTTATGCAAGCATTAATTAGCCCACAGATTCTAGTAATAATAGTCTCAGGAAACTGATGTCTGAATGTACCAATAACCTCTGCAGTGAGCTGTACCATCCATCAGCAAATCCAGGAAAGTAAACTGGTTTAGAAGTTTCTACCAAGATCCCTTTTCCTCCTTCACAAGACAGTTGGAAAAGGGATTGAGGAAGCCTGTTTTCATTTTCCAGGCTCATCTTTTCCTTCACTAGCTTTTAATCACTATGAAACTTAGTTATTAATGTCTTTGAAGTCAGACTCCAGCTATTTAGTTCTTTTGAGACAGCATCAAGCACAAAAGATGCACTGTCCCCTCCTGCCTGTTTACTCTGTGGTAATACTGTGCTGGAACCTCTGGAGTTGAGCACTATTAAACACTGACCATCAAAGCTGCATGCCCGTAGCAGCTAGACAGCTAGACAGCTGGTGAGATACACCCAGAGAGCAGAGTACAGGGACCAAGGAAGCAGCACTACTCAGTATGACAAGCACTGATTCTAGCAGATGAGCAGTCCCAACTCCTAGACTGATTACTCATAGCCCTGGTCCTTGGAAGATGCTTTGCATGCCTGGATCACTGTATCTGCAAGTTGGCCACTGAGGCTGCTGGAGCCCTATGCAGATGCTGTGCTCTTCCCACAGGAAGCACATCTGAAGATCAGGTCTTCTGAATGCACAAAAATGCAGAAAATCTCCCCAATCTCCCCATGACCTTTAAATGGCACATTGTTCGTCAGGTAGCTGAAGGAGATGTTTCCTTGGAGTGGGGTGGAGAAAGTGCTAAGGGTGTTTATTTTCTGTAACCACACACTTGGGTAGGTGTCTTAGCCCACAGTGCCAGTTTTCCAGCAGTCCGCCAGGCATCCCTCCTGTAGTCAGAAAACCTGCCAGCATGCAGGTTCTAGAAAAGGAGTCCAGCAGAGTGTTCAGCAAACTAATCCTCCCCACCTGCAGGTATCATTTATATTATAGTGGCTGTTAGATGTCATAAGCTTGGAAGAGCACCACCTTATGCTCTGAACTGTGGATGTACATGTGATCCTTTATGCCAGCTCTCCTACTTCTAAAACTCTCATCACATCACAAGTTAAAAATACTTGAAGTACCATGGCCTGTCTAATCGTCTGTATGAGAAGCAAGTTCTCTGTTAGCACCACACAACAATGAAATCTGCAGTGTCCTTATTTTAGTGTGCTTCCTGGTTCTCTGTAATACAGACACTAATGAACTGTAACCTGGGTAACCACTGAAAGTCTGTTGGCTTAGTGCATGTGAGAAGTTTAGCTAGATTAAGGTGTCTTTCAGAAAGGAAACTGAAGACATCTTTATCCCCCACAACCTCATGGTCTTCAGACTGTTCTTTTAGACTAACAAAGTTTCTTGAAATTCATGGAGTTAGGTTTGGTTTGTCGGGTTTTTTTTCTACCTGCAATGAAACAACAACAAGTGTCTGGGAGTGAAAGAATCTCTACTTACCAAAATAACTTATGAAAAGTGGGAAAAATGTATTTGCAAGACTGGGGTAAATAATATTTTGCACTTTGAGAATGGGATCATCATACAGAGATTTCTAAGCACTGCATATGTATCAGTTAAACCTCATACTATCCAATTAACGCTACCCTTGCCTTATACAGGTAGCTGAATGACAGGGAGGGTAGAGGAGGGTAGGACATTCACTCAAACTCACACCATGAACTGGACTTGGACTAAAACTAAAAGTCCCTGACCTCTCCTTCTGGCCCTCTGTCCATAAAAATGCTGCCCTCCTTCTGTAGCACTTCAGTAGCACTTCTCCACAAACACTTCTGCCCACTCAGCTCTCTCTCACCTTGGTCCTACTCAATACAGGTACTTTCTGTAGAAAAACTTGCCAGGAAGACTCTCTGTTTTGGACAAACTCTGCCTTTGATCCCTCTCCTCTTCCACTGTCTCCTTCCAGCAATCAGCTGGAGAAGAAAAGAAAGGGATAACAGGTGATGGTGGTGGCAGGAAAGTGCAAGGGCTTTGCTGTGACAACTCCCACAAAACATCTGCTGTCTACTGTGGCTGGCTGAGCTCATGCCCTTAGGACAGCACCCCCTCTCTGCATGGAAAAAGACTTCACCAGATGCTGGTTCCTGCTAAAACACACCCAGCAGAACCTGGTGTGCCAGGAAAAAGAGGGTGACAGAGGAAAAAAGTATGGCAGCACTGTACTCACTGGGATGTATGGTTTATAGCACAGGTCAAGAAGTAGCTCTGAACCAGTCTTCTCCACTGCAACCTGCCAGTTCCTGCTGACCACTTCTCTTCATAGCTTTGCTTCAGTGACTTCTGATTCTCCCCTCCCTCCCTAATTGTTCCTCCTTTGCATCCTCTGCAGCAGCAGTCACCTGAGCACCCTTCCCAGAGCTGCATCCTTCATTGTCTACTCTCCATCAATACCTGTTCCCTGGTAATCTCACCAGTTACTAGCCAACTTGCTGTCTGTGTATAGGTATTTGACAGATCTATGGCTCTACTCCATCTGGGCCTGTCTTTCACTTACATGCAAATCTGTCTCTCTGGTATTTCCTTATACATATGTGATCTCTAACACAAAGTCAACAGGGCTACAGTCTGTCCCACCACAGAATCACAGAATCACAGAATCAACCAGGTTGGAAAGGACCCTGAAGATCATCTAGTCCAACCATTAACCTAGCACTGCCAGTTCCCATCTACACCATATCTCTTAACGCTATGTCGACCCTACTCTTAAACACCTCCAGGGATGGGGACTCCACCACCTCCCTGGGCAATCCATTCCACTGCCTAATAACCCGTTCTGTAAAGAAATACTTCCTGACATCTAGTCTAAACCTTCCCTGGCGCAACTTGAGGCCATTACCTCTTGTCTTATCACTTGTTACTTGGTTAAAGAGACTCATCCCCAGTTCTCTGCAACCTCCTTGCAGGTAGTTGTAGAGGGCGATGAGGTCTCCCCTCAGCCTCCTCTTCTCCAGACTAAACAACCCCAGTTCCCTCAGCCGCTCCTCGTACGACATGTGCTCCAGACCCTGCACCAGCTTCGTTGCCCTTCTCTGGACACGCTCGAGTCATTCAATGTCCTTTTTGTAGTGAGGGGCCCAAAACTGAACACAGTAATCGAGGTGCGGCCTCACCAGTGCCGAGTACAGGGGTAAGATCACTTCCCTGTCCCTGCTGGCCACGCTATTTCTGATACAGGCCAGGATGCCATTGGCCTTCTTGGCCACCTGGGCACACTGCTGGCTCATGTTCAGCTGGCTGTCAATCAACACCCCCAGGTCCCTCTCTGACTGGCAGCTCTCCAGCCACTCCTCCCCAAGCCTGTAGCGCTGCTGGGGGTTGTTGTGACCCAAGTGCAGCACCCGGCATTTGGCCTTATTGAACTTCATACAGTTGGCCTTGGCCCATCGCTCCAGCCTGTCCAGATCTCTCTGCAGAGCCTCCCTACCCTCGAGCAGATCAACACTCCCACCCAACTTGGTGTCGTCTGCAAACTTACTGAGGGTGCATTCGATCCCCTCGTCTAGATCATCAATAAAGATATTAAAGAGGAGTGGCCCCAAAACCGAGCCCTGGGGGACACCACTCGTGACCGGCCTCCAACCAGATTTAACTCCGTTCACCACATGTCGCCTTCCTCTTCTCTAGCTCAGTTGGGATAACACTGCCATCCTCTCACACCTGCCACTCTCTGTGTCTCATCTTCTGTCCCCATATCCAGGCAACATCTCAGCCAGACAGGTTGTTTTTACCAGTATCCCTGCTATCTACTTGTCTCATTCAAAATCCTTCTATAAAATAATTTTCATGTGCTGCTGCCTGGATCCTTCACTTTTTCCTTCTCTCGTATTGCATATATGTTTTTTCTTTCTCATTTTTCACTCCCAGCTCTTCAACCCTCCAACCCATCCTAGCTCTTGTCTTGTAGCCATTCTCCCAGGGATCCAAACATGCTTCTAATCAGGCTGTGTGTCAGGACTCACTGATTTGGAGCCCTAACAGGCATCATCTTTCTTTATCTTGTCCCTCACACAAGATAGGTGCTCTATGAAGTTCCACAGACATGCTTATTTGCACTTTCAAATATTCCTTAAATTCTCTTTTACCAAAATGCTACCAGACAGCTAGGCAACTGTTAGCTGGAGCCCCCTATCTCTGATACTAAGCATTATGTCTCAAATAGATCCCACATATTGCCATTTAGCTGTCTACATCCTGCTGGATTGTATCTTATTCTTAGATAGCAAGCTTGAGGTGAGAGGCAGAATTTGCCTTTTTGTTCCGTGTTTGCAACATACCTACCACAGCGGGAACCAAGTCTGTCATTCCTGAGTCTTTGGCGTTAAAGTGGAAATTACAGTAGCAGAATTGCCATAGGGAGAGCAAGCAGCAGGACTGACAACAGAGCAGTGGCATCCTGCCTTCCCTTCTTGGTGTTCATCCCTCACTATTCATTTCAGTACCTCCATGATTCTGCACCTGCACATGTGCAGCCAGTGGAGCAGTATGAATTGTCAACATCTAGAAGTCTCCTTCTAATTATAAGAGAAACATCACATGGCTTTCTGCCAGCCAAATAGTTGTAAGCTCTTCATATACAAGGAGCTTTCACTTGAACTTAGCTGCCACAATCCAATTTGCTCAATTTCAGTAAGGTTTAACTTGTTCTTCCTGCTCTTTCTACACTAACAGTATGTTAGGAAGATGTAGGAAAAGTGTCTGAGAGAGACTTTGAATTGGATGTGTTAAAATCTTCCCCTCTTTGCCCCTAAAAACGTCCTGCCAAGAGAAAATTACTAGTTGTAGACATGTGTTTCTGTCATATCTATCAGCAACCAAGCTAAGCTGATTTGCAGCCTTGGACACTAACCATCACTTCACTTTCAGGTTGCTGAGGACTTGATATATAAACATGCTGAAAGCTAGGATGCTCCCAAAATAGAATATGCTTTAGGATTCAGCATAGTTAAAGCAGAACATTAAGGTGAGAAAGCAAAGAGTTGATACCATATTTACAGCGGGGTGTAACAGCACGCTCCAAAGAAAGTCACCTGAATGTTGTATAAGAGAAGATCTCTTGTATTTATTGAAGATGAGGGCGCGGAGGGAGAGACAGAACTGAGACTTAACTGGTTGTGCAAAGGATAGGAAAAAGAAGTGCATTTTCCTCAGCTTGAAAGCTGTGCTATAGATATTAAATGGCCTCCTGAGCCTAAGCAGGCTTTATGTGTAATGAATATTTGCCTTTGATGTTTCTTCAGAACAACTAGTCAAGGCGGTGACCACTGTAAACCTCTTAAATTTCAAGTGCTATTTTTATGGCCTCTTTATGTTTGGAGTAACCTCACTTAAAGGATTACAGGGGTTACTTCATGTCTTTGTAGCCAAATGCATTCTGGTAAAGATCAGATTGATCTGAAGTCATTACCTTTAGCTTTCGTTGTTAATCATTCCCAAGACCTTTGTTCTTTGATTGTCAGTAGGGAATCTTAAATGCAGGGTATGTTAATTAGAACCTGGTTTATCATCAAGATGTTCATTATCAAATACAAGAAACATATCCCTGATATTATTAGGAAAAGTACCTGAAAGTAAATTTAAAACAATAGTATTCACCTGATGATTCCCACAATGTTTTGCTGGTTTGGCTTTAGTGTTTGCAACTGTTTGATAGTAGAGGTATTTAAAAGGGAAGGCAAGTAGGGGGCTCTATTTTAGAAGGGATGAATGCTCCCTAAGTAAAAGAATTCACAGTCTAGATTGAAGCATTTAGACAAACTAAAGTCAAATGAACAGGTTAATATATTTGCCAGATTACTCAGTGTCAATCTGTAGTAGAAATGATGCAGACGCTGCTTTCATATTAAATAGCATATCACAGCTGATCACTAGCAAACAAAACACAGTAGTGATTGATTACACTCTTGTACTAAAGCTCTATACAGCTTTTCAATGTAAAATGTAAAATTATGCAGAGTGTACTTTGAAAAGCACAGTCCATGTCATGAGACTTTTAATAGTAGTTAGTGTCTGTGTACAGTTCTGCCCTCTGTGAGACTGTGCCACAGCACCCTATTGTACCTGGGCCTGCTCAATCATCAGCTGTCTGATATTCACCTTTTGCTGAATGCCTCACACCTTTTACTTTTGAAGAAGAAGGATGCAAGATACCCAGTGCTGTTCTCATGTTGCCCAAGCCAAGGTGTGCGTCCAGAGGAAGACGTGGGTGGCAAAGGATGAGCATGATTATATAACATGTAATCTGGCACCCAGAAATGCTCATGTTCATCTGCCAAATCTATTTTTAGGCATTTTTATTCCTGTGGGTGCTTTCTTCCGTCCTAAAGGTCTCAGGTAAATGATTCCTTTAATACACTCCAGTTCAAACTGATCTGGGAAAAGAATTACACCAAGAAATTGCTCTCATATCTTAAGTTATCTAGAGCAAAGATGCTCAATATTAAATTTGAATCAAATGATAAGTTCATCCTCTGCCTTCACATCCTATTACAGGAAAAGGTCACAGAATTACAGAATCACAGAATGGTTCAGGTTGGAAGGGACCTCTGGAGATCATCTGGTCTAACCCTCCTCTCAAGCAAGGCCACCTAGAGCTGGTTGCCCAGGACCATGTCTAGATGGCTTTTGAGTATCTCCAAGGATGAAGACTCCACAACTCTGTGGGCAACCTGTGCCAGTGCTCAGTCACCCTCACAGCAAAAAAGTGTTTCCTGATGTTCAGAGGGAACCTCCTGTGTTTCAGTTTGTGTCCATTGCCTCTGGCCCTGTCACTCGGCACCACTGGGAAGAGCCTGGTTCCCTCTTCTTTACATCATCCCTTCAGGTATTTATACACATCGATAAGATCCCCCCTGAGCCTTCTCTTCTTGAGGCTACACGGTCCCTGCGGTCTCAGCCTCTCCTCATGGGAGAGCTGCCCTAGTCCCTTAGTCATCTTAGTGGCCCTTCATTAGACTCTCTCCAGTACGTGCATGTCTGTCTTTTACTGGGAACCCAACAACTGGGCACAGCACTACATGTGTGGCCTCACCAGTGCTGGGCAGAGGGGAAGGATCACTTCCCTGGACCTGCTGGCAATACTTTGCCTAATGCAGCCCAGGATACCGTCAGCCCTTCTTTGCTGCAAGAGCACATTGCTGGCTCCTGTTCAACTTGGTGTCCCCCAGGACCCCCAGGTCCTTTTCTCCCAAGCTGCTTTTCAGCTGGGTGGCCCCCAGCATATATTGGTGCATGGGGTTGTTCCTCCCCAGGTTCAGGACCTTGCACTTCTCCTTGTTGAACTGGATGAGGTTCCTGTCAGCTGCCTTCTCCAGCCTGTCAAGGTCCCTCTGGATGACAGCATGACCCTCAGGTATATTAGCCACTCTTCCCAGTTTTGTTGAGGGTATACTCTGCCCCATCAGCCTCATTAATGAGGATGTTAAATGGGATTGGACTCAATGCTGACCTCTTGGGTAAACCACCAGTTACTGGTCTCCAACTTTGTTCCACTGATCACCACACTCTGGGCCTGGCCATTCAGCCAATTTTCAATCCACCTCACTGTCTACTTATTCAGGCCATAGTTCATCAACTTTTCTATGTTCATCTTCTGGGAGACAGTGTCAACAGCTGAAGTCAAGGTAGACAATATCCACTGCTCCTGACAATCATCTACCAATGGTGAAGCCATGCTGACTGCTCCCGATGACCTTCTTGTCAGAGCAGCCTATCTATGGGATTAAAAGCTATAACAGCAGTATCAAAATCCATCAGCATCTTCTCAAATCTTGTCCAAGCTCAATTCAATTTTCTTTCAAAAGTATCGATAAAGCACCTTCCTTCACTAAGTATAGCTGGATCAGGCCCTTTATCAAAGATGTTTCCTTTTCTTGCATTCAGTTCTGTTACGTCTTCCATGCCATTGCTGTGTTTTCCACAAGACCCCTGTGAGCTATTCTAGTCTCAATGGCAAATATTCAATCAGAAAATTTCTAAGCAGTCTTTCATTTACTTAAGAGACTGTATCTTGGGTCAGTATGTATTTAGGTCAGTATGGGTTTATCACCCAAGATATGGAAGGGTTCCAGACTCACAGTTAAATATGTAATTAGGCAACTCTTAAAGCATACTTATCCTCAATTCACCTTGAGGGTGAGGGATAGTTCTTAAATCAGAAGTGTTTTGAAGTCTGTAGCATTAACATCAAGAGGTAGAAATAGGATCTTTACAACCTATACCTTCAATGGGATTGAATTCTGTGGGTTATTTATATACTTTTTTTGAAAGATGATCTCTATGTAATGAACAAAAATCTCATTTTACAAGGCACTTGCTTCTTGTGGGGGTCTGAGATCTGTTTGTGCAATGGAAACATATACAGGTCATGACAAGCTTTTCAGAAATCCCTGCTGGTAACATGAAGCAGTTGGGACTTCTACCTCACTGGCAAAGCAATCCACAGACTCAACATTAACATTCACTTTCCGAGAGCTAACCTTACTGGCAGCTCACCACAGAAATCAAATAAGTCCAGGTGAATGTAAACTCTTAACAATTTACTTCTGAGAAATGGACTTAGTCTGTCCTTGACCCAGCTACAGCTATTACAGTGGTAGCTATTACTACCACTCTGATTTGTGGTTTTATCTTGCTGCTCATCACTTTAGTAGTATCTGAATGTCTTACAAAATATGCAAACACTAACAAAGTCCTGAGTGAATTTAAAACTCCCACTGACAGCATTTAGAACACTTCTCTGGCCTCCTTCGAGGACACAATGCTGGCTGATCACTGCTCAAGAACCAAAATAATTTACTGCCTTTAAGTTTGAGTACAAGCTCCATAGATCATTATAATCAGTCTCAAGTGTCCTCCCAAGACCATGTGAGAACACATAATAAGGACATTTTCTACCAGGTTTTTGTCAGATTTTATAATTGTTAAACTACTGAAATAGTGCCTTTGCACCAAAGATATCTGAGGCCTAATAAACACCGTTCTAATTTTAAAAAGACCAAAATAAAAGTTTTCTTCTTGTCTTTTACTGAGGTCAGTAATTAGTCAGATCTGAGACCTGAAGGAGTTTTGAGAGTGCTTTTCTGTAGGGGATTCTGAGCCCATGCAATAAAAATGCTTGTAATTTTTACATAAATTTTTACCTATGTAACCAGGATATATACATTAGTGCAATACTTGCATTGGCTGTGGCAAAGAGTGAATCTCTTTGCAGCGCTGCCCGTGTCCTGCATGACTGGCCTATCTGAATTGTGGCTACAGCAGATGATGGTCTTCTGATGCTTCAGCTTTGTCTTGTGTATTTATTTTGTTCTTCCCTCCTCTTCTACCCTGCTCCTCTTTGCAGGCTTGTGCATGTCAGAAATAGCCTTTGGGAGAGAATAGGCAGAAGCAGTCAGCAAAGGCTGCTTCCCATGTTGAAGCTAATGCTAATGCAAGTGCCAGTCATTGCCTTTTTGCCTGGCATTCCAGATCAGCTGCACAATTTGAACAGTAAATTAAGTTGTTGAACTGTGGTCTACCTTCCTCACAGCAGCCTCCTCTGGAGGAGCAATATCTTGTCCTAACTGGTCTGCAAAAAGGTAAAGTTTGGTGCCTGGAACGTAGTAACAACAGAAGCTTGGAGATAACTGGAGTTCTATGTTTTAAAGAATAGGAGGAATTCCAGAAATGTGGCCCTGGTATGTGAAACCCCAGGAAGTAAATGACCTGAGCACATGAACCAACTGACTGCTTGATTTTGGACTGGGCAGTGGTAAGTGAAAATCGTAATAAACGGAAATGTTCCACAATGGATACCAAGAACTGGGTAACATCTGCTTAGATTAGAAGTGAATAAAATTCCGCTTAGTCTGCTGTTTACCCTCAGCTCCAGGAAAGTCTCTAGGGTGTAATTATTCAGGCCTTTCTTGTGTGAGCTGAATAGACTAAAGCTGCTCACACTCCCAGAGTGGGAAAAGCATGAAGATACCTGCAGCTCTGCAGGGCAGGCCCTGTACTGCCCAGAGACTGAATGGGGCAGGGACCAGGGGAAGCTGAGTCACACAGCACAGAGCAGGGCCAGCAAGCACAGTCTGATAGCCACAGACACTTGGCTAAACACTTTTTATTTAGTCAAAGCAATGCCTTTGCTGCTTATTAAATTGGTTAGAATTGATTGCTTTTACACAAAGTTATTGCTTTGATCTTAGGCTCAATACAAAGGAAATGAAAGAGGGAAACTGTTACTGTGAGACAAAATGAAACATTGGGCTCAATGAAAATGTGAAGGCTTCTTTTTTCTTGCTGTTTGATTAGGGGTAATGTTTCAAACGGAGGTTCACACATAAACAGTTCATTGAGATTCAGTAAGATAGCCACTGTATCTCTTTAAATAATGAATTTAAATCATGCTAGCTCTGTACTAACCAGGTCCTCAAGCTGTGCTTACAAGGTGGCACTGAATAGCAGAGAGTGAGGGTCCCTGATTTCCTCTACTGTAAGCAGTATGAGAACCAATGATTTCCCCCTACCTCAATTCAAAACCCGTTAGCTCTGCTTAGGTAGATGGGACTGCAGTACAGCCATACACCCACATGGCCTTCCTCTGCCTCTTATTCACCAAGTCCTCCCTATTGGCAGCCACATAGGAGTTCTCTGCAGCAGGTTTCCCATGTGTACTTTGGGGTAAAAGCATTTCCTTGTGTGGTGAGAATTAAATTACTGACATCCAAAAACAGCATTTAAGAGCTAATGCTTAAATCAGAGCAAGATTTAATACAAATGATCTTTTTAACATATGAATAAAATTAGGGAGAAGTTTATGTATACATATGTCATTAGTACATGGTTAGAAGGTGGACAGCATTGTCACAGGCTTCATATTATAGAGGCAGTTCCAGTCTCTAGAGGCCTCACTGTGCCATCTGATGCATAATTACTGTTACAGCCTGAGGAGCAGTAAACATCATCCACAAGCTTCATGTGGATGTGCCAAAGAAATTTTCCATCAACCGACATATGCAGACCAATAACAGAAGCTTTCAACCAAACAAGAGATGGAGAAGATGGAAGAGAAATATTACTAGCATATGAATCAAATCTGTGTTTCCGCAAGATAGCTGTAACTAACACTCTGAGTATCAACTAAAGATGCAGTGGGTCTAAGTTACCTTCAGGTAAGGTACAGACCAACAAAATAGATATAATCAAAGTATTTCAGCTGTGAAGTTTCAGTTCCAGCCTACTTCTGCCTTTCAGGATAATTCAACTTAAACAAAAGTATTCACCAAGTTAATGTCACAAAGGTTTCATTTTTCTACCAAATTAGAAGAGAACAGGACACCCGTCTGAGCCACCGGTCCAGAAGGGGTGTGTTTGCTGATCCTTATGTAGCAGCACATGTGCCTGATCAGAGTCAAGCAAAAGGGCATGATGACCCCAGAACAGGTACTTATGCCATCAGGACAGGTTAGGGTGTAGGAAATATGACTGGATTAATTGGAAAAAATTAGCGGCATTACTGAGCACTGCACATTCCCAGAGGGAGGGACTCAAGTCATACACAAAATCTGAGAACAAAGTTTTTAGTTAGATACATTACTGCTGGGAAAGTGATAGCAGAGATGGACCAACTGCTTGTGCTCATCTGATCAGCCACCAGTGGCTGAAAAGTAATGTTGTTTGCACTGGTTTTCACGCAATCTGTTTGGGTTTTCATGTAGAGAGAGACATTGCTGCTGAAAGAACAGAAAACTCAATACTTTAAAATATATTTTATGGCTTTTGTGAGTATCTGAATAATTGATGATTGCTAAAAAGACAACTTCAAAAATTAATCTGAATAGGCTATAAGTAGCACCTGGGACTCTGGTTATTTATTCCAGTGATAGCTGCTTTACTGTCCAGCTCTTCATGACTCAGAGGAAACTCACAGAAAATATACACTTACTACTTCAACAAATGGTCTACAGTCGACAACTAAACTAGACTTAGGAACTTTGAACTAAGACATGAAGAAGTTAAAAAATCACCCAAAAAACCAAAACAAGCCTGCAAGCAGCACAGGACCATATCCTCACCAGACTTGGCTTCACAGCTGATCAAAGAAAGATGAAACTGGGATGATACGAGCCCACACTGCTGAGTTTCACAGAAAGTCTTCACAGTGATTTATATCCTCATAGTGCTACTGCCGGGCTTGCCTACCTGGAGAGGAAAACAACCACATCTGGCTACTCTGCAGGAAGAACTGATTCAGTTTAACCCTTCCACATACAATATGCCTTTTCCTGAGCCCAAGTGCACCTCTACGTGTGATTGAGTAAATGTTATAAACCATTGAGCTAATTAAGTAGATATTTCCTAGTACAGCCATGGCAAAAGTAGTTTATTAGCATACCTTGTCTCCAGGGGAGGTTTAGACTAGACATTAGGAAGCATTTCTTTACCAAGAGGGCAGTCAAACACTGGAACAGGCTTCCAGAGAGGTGGTCGATGTCCCAAGCCTGTCAGTATTTAAGAGGCAATTGGACAGAACCCTTAACAACATGCTTTAACTTGGTCAGCCCTGAATTGGTCAGGCGGTTGGACTAGATGATCATTGTAGGTCTCTTCCAACTGAAACAGTCTAGTCTAGTCTAGTCTAGTCCATTTGCTTTATTTTCCAGGAGTGATGGTAATAGAAGAAACTTGCCTTTTCTCTACGAGAAGACAGTTGATCAGGTAGTGCCCTGAGTATTGAAATGCAGCATGGTTAGCAGAGTATTGCTGGGATTAAGAGGAGCACAAGCCTCCTGAGTTTTTAAAAAGACTGTGTTTGGATTAGCACAGGAAGAGAGGACTCAGGAACGAACTCTGAGAAGGCTCTTAGGTCTCTGCAAAAGTTTGTGTCAGATTTGTTTAGCTCAGAGGCTGCAGTCTCCAACCTGCCCCTGCATAATGTGCAAAGTTAGATACAACACACTGTTTCACCTTTCTAGAGACCTGGTTTTAAAACTAGGATCAATCACCAGGAAGACAAATTTGATACTTTGACATGAGGGTTAAATCCAAAGAAGAACTGAATTAGTCAGATCTGGAGAGACCTCACAGTCCTGGGTGGGGTGTTTGGGGCTCTCCAGGTCATGTCATGGAGCCATAGAAAGTGGCTGGCTTCACTGGAAATGGGTCAACCAAGCAAAGGGCTGTCTGAGCCTAGCCAACAGGGAAGGCCACCAAGAAGAACATGTAGTTGTGTCCACTTGGAAATGTCAGCTGTGAGTCCACTTCTGAGATTGGCTGTTTAAAGCCAGAGAGAAACAAGTCCAGCTGATGGTTAGATAATTTCAAATCACCACTTTTGTCTGATTTGGAGCAAGGACTTGAACTCTGTGATGCAAGCCTGCATGATCTCTTTGAGATCTGTAGATTTGCTGCATGCCAAAGACACTTTAGGAAATTCTAGTCCCTGGAAGACAGAGTCTTTTTTCTCCAAATAATTCCCCTGCATTAGTAGCTCTCAAACCAAAGACTGACATAATTGAATCCCCTGAGAGATAAAAAGGGAGTACAGCTCTTTGGCCTGCTGATCAGATCCATTAGGGTTAGGGTTAGGTGGATGAGGGGATCCCCCAGATCCTGATCCCTGCTCCATGGACTGTTTATATGTTTCCTTCAATGACTTGTCCACATGAAACAGTTGGTCAGGACAGTAGCGAGCATCAACCTGTCAAGTCAGTGCACCACTTACTCTTCCCTACTGTCTCTGGTTGAGCCAACATTTGAGCCTAGTGCATAGCCAGCAGGGCAGGGTGGTAAGAATTTGACTCCTTTTAAGCAGAAGAAGGGACTGAACGTATACCATGGGCAAACAGTCCACTCACAAGAGGAGCCAGTTTGGCAGAAACCTGTTCTACGGTTGTATTTTAAATGCGCTCCAAGGATGCTACCTCTAGTGGATTAGCCTTGGCCAGTGGTGACACTCCCACCCAGCTGCTCACTCTCCAGCCTCATGCCTTCAATGGGATGGGGCAGACAAAGGAAAAAAAAAAAAATCTAACAAGAAAACTCATATGTTGAGATAAAGACAGGAAAATCACTTAGTAGTTACTGTCATGGGCAAACCAGATTTGAATTGGGGTAAGAAAGGGAAAATGGGCACAAAAATGGTCAGCAGGATGGAACACTCTCCAATTAATAAAGGCTGAGAGAGTTGGGATTGTTCAGCCTGGAGAAGAGAAGGCTCCAGGGAGACCTTATTGCAGCCTTTCAATATATAAAAGGGGCTTATAAGAAAGATGGAGAAAGGCTTTTTACCAGGGCCTATAGTGACAGGGCAAGGGGCAACTAGACTATCTTTAAAGGTCCTTTCCAATCCAAACCATTCTGTGATTCTATGATTCTGTGATTCTAAATTAACTTAATTTGTTGCCAGTTAAAATAGATATTTAATTACTGATTTAGGTAGTGAGAAACAAGGAGACAGACATTAAACCAACACCCTTTTTGCCCCCTTTCCCAGGCTCAACTTTACTCCTCCACTCCAGACTCTTCCTCTCACCCCAAGTGGAACAGAGGAGTTTCTCTCTACTGCTTCTTCCTTGTCACACTTTCCTCTCCCCAGCTTGGGTCCTTCCCAGGCTGCGGTGGTGGATATCTGCTCCAGCACCATGGACCACCTCCTCCCCCTCCTTCTCTGACTTTGGTGTTCCATTTGCTGCTCCTCACACTTTTTGTTCCCTCCTCTCTGGCATTTTTTGCCCTTTCTTAAATATGCTTTCACAGAGGTGCTACCAGCCTGGCTGATGGGCTCAGCTGGGTTCTGCTGTGGGTCCATTTCGGAGCTGACTGGAACCAGCTGTGTCTAGCACAGGCACAACCTCAGATTCTGCTCACAGAGGCCACTCCTGCACCCACCACCTAACCCCTAGTATAAAAGCCTTGCTATCTACACCCAATACACTACCAGAACAAGCCTCTGAGCAATCTGGTTTTCACAGCAGCTCCATACATGCTGCTATGAAGAAAATTAGCTCCATCCCAGCCAGACCCAGTACAGTCTGTCACATAAGCAAAGCAGTTTTCCTGCTTGGACCTACCAAAAGTAACTTTTGAAGGTATCTATTTGAAGAACATCTTAGTAACAGATGTAGAAACCTATGGAGGTTAGAAACCTCCAAGGTTAAGAAGGAATTGTCAGGGAGAGGGAACAGAGATGAATCCCACCCCTGCAGATTGGGAACTGGGCAACAAATTGGTTTTGGTCCTTTCTGGGTCTTGTTCCTACATCAGTCTGTATATGGAGTACTAGTCATTACTGGATCTTTGTATAAATGGAATAAAACATCGGCCAAAGGCATTTGCTAGCCCGGCACAGGTTAGGGCTGAGGCTCTTGCAGGTAAGGCTCAAAAATGGTGGCAGAACCGAGCAGGGAAAATAGATGAGTTTTGCTCAGCCTCATCCGGTGCATGCTGCACTGGTGGAAGGTAACCGCCTAAACCCCCTGGTCGTCCCTAGGCCTCCGTGCTGGCAGGCTGCACTGCTGAAGCAGGTGGCTCTGGTACAATATTTGATCTACAGATGGGCTGTGTCTGCGTTACATAGGTAGCCCTGATGTCCTATAAAAACGTCTGTTTGTTACAGTCCTTTCTGGCTTCTTTCTGGGAGCTTGGAAAACTTTGTAGCAATTAGTAAAACAAGTTCCCTAGAGAGGAAGGATGTGAATGTGCAAAATTCTAACTAGAAATGAATTTTAATTTTTCTTTGCAGGTGAAATGGATGGCTATCACTTTCTGTACTCCTGGAGGATGCATTTCTGAAAAGAAGATAATTTTCTGAATTGTCTTAAAGGTTTGAAATAAATTGCTCAGTTTCAGGGTTTATTATAGTCTTGAGGCTCAGTAGGAAGTTGCTAAAACATTTGAGCAATTCTGATTAAACATTTGAGTGAGCCTAGTGGAATTCAGATTCCAAATAAAAGTCACATAAACATTACTCTCACTCAGCTTTTACGAAACAAGCAAAATAAGGGCATTGGCTTTTGCTTTGACATTACGGACTGCATTCAGAGGGAATGAACTGCTGCTGTATCTAGGCAATGAAGAGAGCAAGGCACATCCAAAGAGCGATTTGCTGAGCCTATCACTGGGCTGAGCGGAAACCCTTCTAGAGTCAGCTAAAAGATAATACTCAGCACAGAAATACAGGTGCGATCAAGGCTGTCTCATATGGCCCTTCCCACTTGGTTCCCTTTAGAGGAATGCTACATGCAAGGGAAGGAAAGGACAAGCCAGCCGGTACAAAACAAGAACAAAGAAAAGGCTTGCTCAGCATGTGGGCAAACAACCATATCCTCAAGTTGTAATCTAGTTCTTCTCATCAGTGGTTCTCTTCTGCAAGCATGATCACCCACTGTTCTATTTTGCAGACAAGGAAATGGAGTTACAAAGGTTAAACCAGTTAAAGAAGGACCTTCACCACTGCCCAGCATTGCAAGGGCAAAGCCAGGAGCAAAGCATTAGCATTCAGTGACCTGTTGACAGGGTCTAACTCTGCATTCATTAGTTGGTCAGCCTCCGTAATTTTCAGCTGTTAGAGCCTAAGGCTAGTGGCTTACTACTGAAAATTTCAGACTTACGCCTCCTAGTGAGCCTGATGAAATACAGCCACTGGGTTTTCATACAGGTTGTGATCTACGGAGGTCATGTCTGGTTTATCTGCAAGATCTGCCACCTGAATTTCCTGTTAACTCCCTACACTGCAGACATATATACTCAACTCCTGCCAGTATTACCAGCTATACCAGAGCTTAGCGCATGAGCCTCTGACTTCACTAGCTGGTTTCAAAACACTGCAAATCTGAAGCAGTACATTATTTTTTCCCCTCTACTTTTATTGCACCACTTATATCTAGGTTCTAAAAATAACAATAGAAAACAGTAACCACTTGTTGCTAACTACAGTTGTAAGGAGCACAAACCACAGAATTTACAGAGTACATGTCTGACCAAAAAGTACTTCCCATTTTCTATTTCTATTTCTGTGGGAAAAAAGCCTTGCAGAGTTGCATGAAGGAAAATTATCAGAAATAACTGCCACCTTCTTTTTGCTATTCTGAGAGGCAGATATTCACACCTGTGATCAAGTTCATTCATCCTAGCTTTGTTCTAGCTGTCAGTGCCAGAGCTTGGAGAAGTGTCAAATGTGCAGAAGTTCCCACTGGGCACAAATTCTGCTGCATTTAACTCTGGTACCAAATAGTGTCGGGAAAAAAAAAAAAGCCAAAACAGGCTCAGGCTGCCAACTTTCCCCAGAAGACCCAGCACAAAGGGGAGAGACATTCATCCAAGTGCAGTTGTCTACCTGATTTCAGAGTGTGTTTTGCTTCACTAAGATCTAAAGATCTTTTAGACACCTAAAATAGGACATATGAATCATGTGACTTTTGCCCTAGACTATGGGCTGGAGACCTGGACAACTAGCACAGATAATTCCCAACAGGCAACGGCTGTTTCAGCTTTCCCTTCACAGCATCACTTTTTGTCTGCACCATCAGCTTGCATAAATCCCAAAATGACATTACTGTTGGCCCAAAGAAGAGCTTTTGGCCAGTCCCTCTGTGCTGCAGATGGCTCTTCCCTATTTGTCTTAAACACCAGGAGCTTCCTCAGCTCCAGGTCTTACAGTCGGCACCCCCATCACCTGCCCTTTCCCCACAGAAGTACCTGACTCCAGACCTCCAGCCTCCCTGCCTATATCTGTACTGCTAAATAACAACAGGACCAAGACTGAGGCCAAGTGACCCACAGTGGATCACATCCACGCTGTATAGACTTGGCCCTGCATGTCCTCTGGGGCCCATGTAATGCTTTGAGGCCTTAAGACATTAGTGGGACAGGGGACGGTGTTTAATTCAAAATGCCTGAAATCATGGGACTTAAACACACCATGTGATTTCAGCAGAGTGATAATTTTATAGCAAGTGCATGTGGAATATACATGCCATGTGGCATGGCATAAGGGCAAACAGGAGTGTTTAGGGAAGCAAGGCTTGCTAGAGTGTGTCAGGGGACTGAGGAGGGAGTCAGATGCTGCACAGTGTCTTCCATCCTGCCTGTGAGGGATGGCCTCGGGAGCATCATCTCCCCTTAGCCACACAGACTGTCAACTGACACAGCCCAGCCACGGCAGGGAGTAACCTGCCAACTAAGTGATATGGATAATTACTGTCCAGTGCTTAAGCTCACTACTGGATGTTGTTTTATTTAGCTACATGGACACATAGTCTTATACCCAAACACTTTCCTGGAAAAGGGCTGTATCTCAGCAAGAGAGGGACTAGCCCTAAAAGTGCAGATAACCTTGCTATCTAAGAGCCCAAATCTCATGGATATTTTTTCCATTACTTTCTCCCTCCCTCAATTTCCTATCAGCAAAAAGTGGACTGTAGCAAACCAGGGATGGGACAATTGATTCACTGCAGTCCATAGAGCATGGAGAGGGCAATAAGAGTCAGGAAAAAGCCTGTCCAGAAAACACTACTTCTGCTTTCAGAGGGGGCTCAAAGAGCACACAGGAAATACTGCTCCAAACTCTACTGTGAATAACAAGAGCAGCCTCCAACACACAAGACTGGGTCCTGTGCTCTGTGATTCTGTTTTTAACTCCACTACAGATGCACAAAGGGCATGAGGCAGTAACCTGGATTCATCCCATCACACTTCAGACATGTAACTTGAGTCAAACAAGTTAGGAGCTCAGTAACCCCTGTCTTCTACTGCTAATGAAGAGAAATGAGGCACAACTTTGTAAGACCCACCCAAAACCTCAATTAGATTAGTCATCTACAGTGGAGAATGATAAATCTAGAAGTGCAGGGCTGATTTTGCAATTGAAATTATCTTTTCAGGTTGTTTTTCTGAGAAGGGTCATAGCTGAGTGATGCAGAGGCAGCAGCATGCTGTATATGAATGTGCCAGTGTATATAGCCCTACAAAGGAAAGAGGCAGCAGCGAGGCTATTTAAAAAAATTAAAGAAATTTCTTAGATTTTTTCCAGGCAAAATGTAAAAGGCGACCACAGAAAAGCAAGTGAAAGTGTCTTACACAATCCCTTTTTCCACAATCTGAAAAACTATTAGCAATTGCAGGCAAGGAAGGCATTTACAAAACCCAACACTGTCTCTGATAAAAAAAAGCAGAAGTTACTGAATAGCGTTTGCAGAAAGTTTTGAGCCGTTCTTTATTTAAGAACAGGCCCACCTCAAAGCAGGGCTAAGTAGGTTGCTCTGTTGCAGGTCGTCACAGATTTCTTCACCTGGTGTCACTTATAAAAAGACCAAAAGAGGGTATTGGTATTAACTGAATAATATATGTGGATGTTCCCTGTCATCTTTTTGATACTGTTCTTACAAAAAGGTTTCTAGAAAACAACAGAAATCTTTTCAGAGGCCATCTCCACTCAACTGGGGCACTAAGTAGCTCATGGCTGTGAGAACTATTAGTGACGCACAGTGTTTTGGGTGTGATGGCTTTTTAGGTTTTTCTTTTTCTCTGAATGCTCTCAACAGATTTGTGATGGATTAAAGAAATTATTTAAAAGATGATGGGGAAGAAGAATAAAACAATTACTTTAATTATCATAAATAATCTATCATTTGTTAGAAAAAATATCAAGCTACTAAATTTGTTTCAGAATATATGAAAATGTCTTCAGGGTGTCTGTTAAAGGATCTGTTCATCTATTCAAAGATTAGCTGCAGAAAATGTCCTTGTTTGAGATCAGTGATGCAAGACCTTCATCAACAGTGACGTCACACCTCAAGAAAGACAGGATTGTGTTTCTAGACAGCATAAGCTAAATGTGTCCTTTCACTCTAAATCACGTATTTGATGAAAATACAAACATTAATATAAATTCCTCACTAAAGAGAGAAGCTGACCTCATGGCTCTCTTACTGAGTTCCCCTAGACTGGATCCTGGCTGCCAGTACCTGTGCACAGCTCCAGGAACACAAACAAGTTGTAAACTTGTTTCAGGAAGCAGGTACACATTGTCTCTGCATGGAGAAACCTTCAGGTATTGTTGAGAAGACAAAATAAACTCTGTGTGCTGTTAATGCCCAAGGCATGCGCCCTGTAGGGAGAAAGTGCTTGCAGAAGGGCCCTGGGGAGATCTAAGCAGCGTAAGCATGCTGCTGGGAGTAATCATGAGCCAGGCCAAGTCAGAGCAGCACTAAGGCTGCTATAACATTTTCTGTGAGAACAGCAACACCCTGGGAATCACAAAAGCTGTGCTGGGCTCTCTTTATGCATGCTAGATTCCTCTATCAAGTATAACTCAGCCTGATGCCCAGGCCTTAGGTTTTTATTCTCTTAGGAAGCCTGCTTTCTTACCTTTAGAGACACAGCACTTGCAGTGCTAGCTATATACAGCACAGGAGAGATGCTTTGGTAACATGCAAAGCTGCCACATGCCAGCAACTATCAAGACAAAAATATTCAGTGAAAAACCAACAACCTTCAGAAATGCTGAAGGAAGGTCATTTGCAGCATCACTGCAATTTATGCTCAGTCTGATCTGAGGCCTCAGACCAGCTGCAGTACTGAGTACAAAGATTGAGGCTGGACAGAAATTTTGTTTCAAAACTTCTTTTAAACAGCCAGTGTACAATTTATATGAAAGATTTATATGATCTGAAGAGAAACTAGAGCATGTTTCAGCCAAATACTTTTCTGAGTAAAGCTCTTTTTAAAAAATATATTTTTCTTTGGAAAGCCAAAATAGAGATAACTAGTGAAAAACTGACAGTTTTCTGGAGATCATTTGCTCAGAATGAAAAACCCCATTGATTTTTATGAATTTTATTTTTAATTAGCATTTTCCACAGAGGGAAAAGAAATTCTCACTATGTCTAAGTTGGCATTTTACCTAGCAGCCTTCTGGTCCTGTTCTCCCCCACTATAGCCCCTCTTTCTCTTCTCCTTCCACAGCTAAGATTGTGACATAAACTTCTAGAGAGTAGAGACCAGTAAGAGACTTAAGTGAGGGCTTTCCTCTGAGAAGCCATGTGTGATCAAAAGTAATACTGAAAATAGCAATAATAATGGGAAAAGAAAGAAAAGTACTTGCTTTGGTCCACAGTTCTTACATGCCTCTCTTACCAGCAGTCACCATGCTAAACTTTCCTAGGCCATGTATCTATTTGCAGCTATAAACATTGCAGCTCCCCAGGTTCCTGGTGCGTATATGTAGCTTCCATTTCTGTAATTACCATTTGCAGGATCTGTGAAGGCATTCTGGCACAGCTTCATCACTCAAAAGTGTAAGTACAGGGAACTTCAAGTACTTTTCAAGGATTCAAACAGTGAAAGCTATAGGAAATAGGAAGGATTTAAAAATCTGCAGCAGTCTAAAATATGCAGAAAGTTAAAGTGCCAATGGGGCTAAATGTTGTTCGGATGACAAAACACATGTAGAGCAACTTAACATAGTTTGGAAAGCTACACTGATTTTGGAAGAGCAATATAATAAAATATAACATGATCTTTTTACTTATGTTTCACGTGGATGAACAAGCAGATGGCTTATGAAACACCACACAAATCTCATGATCTTTCAAGTGGTCAGTCTCTCTTTCAGCAGCATGTGCAGTATTACATCCTGACTGATGTCAGGTCCCCAGGGGCATGCCATTCCTTGCTCTTTCTTTAGTAAAGCATCTTCCATCTGATACCAAACTGTAAAAGAAATGTGAACACTTTCCCAGTGAAGAGAAAAAATATTTGCTCATGACCTGGGTCTTGAAAAATTAAACCAGATCAATCCACCAAGCCAAGCCTCCTCCCTCAGGAAAAGGGTAAAAGACATGCAGGGTTAAAGACTGTTTCTGTTGAAAGCAGTATGAGTTAGATCCATGGTATTGGAGACTACCCCCAAACAGTGATATTGAGGAGCGATGAAACTCTAAAGCACAGCATCAGAGCAGTAACATTTGGTGCTACCTTCCCCACAGAATTTATTACCCAAGGTCCAAGACAAAGCTTAGCCATGAACATATTAATGATAATTTTTTCAAGATTTTATCACCCTCATTTTCCAAAGTCTTCATTTTTTTTTCAATTGTCACTTTCTCTATCAAGGAGTGGAACAAAAAACAAAACTATCCTTTTCTGTCACTTAGAAGATAACTATATCTTTGAATGTACTTTTATTTAATTTTCATATATAGCACTACTAGAAGAATTACCTAGCTTAGTATTGGGAAGGTGCTGTATTAAACTGCAAAGTGTTATTAAATCCACTCAATAGCAACAGTGGGATGAAATTCAGCAGTTCCCATTTCCAGTGGCAGAATGTCAAATGAAAACAAGCCAGCAAAGATCAAAGTTCATTTATGGTGATGAGGTTCCAGTTAAAGGATGTTGATGCTCAGCAATGATGTGGCCTGGAAAGGTTTATGCAGCCACTCAGAACATAACTGAAAAAGACAGATTGCAAGCAGGGACTAGCACAGGCTTTGGGGCACTAAAATTAATTTCCTTTACTTGATCATATGAGAATCAGGAGACCATCCTGTGACTTGTGAGCCAGATACACCACCCGTCACTGAAAAATACCAAACAATAATTCAGATCAACAAAAAACTGACTGAATCTGTATGTTTGAAAGTAATTGCTCACATGTTAGAGGGAACACACACACAAAGGACAGACTTGGAATAGCAGAGGTGAAAAAACAAAATTGCAAATTGCTGATTAGCCCCTAGACTAAACACTTCTCAGTTACCAATATTATTGATAAATATTTTGACAGCTCTTCAGTACAATAGATTTCAAAGGGGAGACAGCAAACCCCTGTCATCAGATCAGCCAGAGCTCACAAATAAAGTAGCAGAGTCAGTAAGTGTACTATAGGAAGCTCATGGACCAATTTCCGCGCTTTGTGACAGCAATGGCAGAGCTGAGAGATTCCAACAACTGATTTTCATGGGCACAAGAGGAGAGGTCCCTTGGGAGATCTGTACTGGAAACACTGCTCTAACCCTCCTTCCCCTTCTCTGTTTTCCTAGTGGAGGGAAAAAGGTGCAAAAGATTAAAAAAAAAAAGTCAGGCAGATATAACTGGATCCAGAGTGGAGGCTGGTGATGAGAACCTGCCGACAGAGAAGAGTTTTAAGACATCTATTAAAAAGGAGAGGAGGAGGCTAACAGAGAAGTAAAAGGAAGTTTGAAGTGTGAAAATTTGCATGTCTGTGTATTTATATAGATTATATTAGCAGGATCTAAAAGGAAAGAGTGGAAGCTGGAAATTCCTGCACACATTTCAGAATATCACACATTCCCAAACATTATACTGCGTGTGAGGTTTTGACACCTTTAGCATCTCCAGCAGGAAAGAAGTTTGCCATAAGTATTGGAATCTGCTGAAGATCCAGTCAACTGACTAAGAGCAAATGACAGCTGGTTTTCTTATTAAACATTATGTAAAACATGAACACACAGGCCTGCCATGTTAAATCCTCCCTCGGGGTACTTGGCCTCACGTGTAAACCTAAAGCAGCTTTTGCCGGAAGTAAATGAAGTTAGCAAATCTATCCTGCAACTATGTCCAGAAGCTAAAATACTAATGAGGCTCTAGCAGACACTGCAATCAGCTACAGCAATCATCTGGCTGCTTGGCCCCTCTTCCATTCAGGATATGTTTTGGCTGTAATAAATTTATGTGACTGGGAAAAAGGTGGCAGGGAAAGCTGAAGGGACTTGTCTGCAGCAGCATAAGTTTTCTGAAGGAAGAGTCCTCCTGCACTGGTGACACAGCAAGGAGGGTAGTATTGGGACACCTCCCATCACTCACAGGTCTCAAGCTGGCAGAGGAGAAGAGGGAAAGGGATAGCAATCCTAGGTGCTCAGAGGGTGAAAACAGCACTAGGAAACCTACCACACTGGAGAGAAAGAAAGTAGGAGGAACTATCCCAGCTCATTCTTCAGAGTAGAGAAAAATACAGAGAGGTTAAAGCCAGGCATCAAGGGAGAGAACAGCAACTGAGTTTCCACACATGCATAAGGAAACTGTGATCCCAGTCACCTACGGAGGCACTGGGGAGGAAGGCACAGGCCCCTTCTGGGGAACACCCATAAAGGGTCAGGACGACCTGCCACAGACAACTTAGCAGAAGCCTGTGAGGTCTCCAGTCATTCCTTTGACAAGTGGGGGAATCTTACCCCTATTCCTCCTTTGTTGCAACAGTGTTTATGTGGGGTCACAAACACTGGCAGCAGCGGTGGAACAGAGGCTCAATCTCCCCATCTGAAATCCCCATCTTAAACCATAACAGTAAGAATATTAACGTGTATTTTTCATCAACAGATCTCAAAACTTTTTATGGAAGGAAAACAACCACCTATTCTCAGTTCACAGATACAGGCATGAATTGGTAAGAGACTTTCCTAAAGCCAGACAGCAAGTGAGGAGACAGTAGGAGAGCCCTGTTTGGGGACTGCCAGGCCTCCTTCTTCTTCAACCAGGGAGGAGGCCACAACTCAAGAAAAGACTCCCTCCTCTTCCGCTTCTGCTCGCATGACAGTTTGCATATTGGAAGTGACCAAATGTGGCAACAGCAGAGCCAAATTAAGCACAAATTGGTTTTGATATCAAGGATACACCTTTTGCAGAGAACTCATACTACCGCTTCGCTGAGCAAATATTTGAATGGAGTGGAACCAATTGGCAATTGTCATGTGTTATTTGCAAGTGAATACACCAGATCTTTTACTGCACTGAGAAAACAAATAATCAGACCCCCAAATTCATGTACTTTCCCTTTAGAAAGAGCCACATTGTGTTGTTACATCAGCAATTGAAATATGACAGGGTGCTTGTGTTTATACTCAGAGAAGTCATATACAGATTCCATCTGTTCAACATTTGGAGCAAATTTGCAGTGATTACTCAGGCTGAAAATTGCTTTGGAGTTTTGTCTGCTGTTGTTTTATTTGAAATAAATCACTGATGTGGTGCCTCACTTCTGAACACAGACACACGTGTCAAAGCAAGAGGACAGCAGCTGAACTTTGGCTGTTCTGATTTGCAAGACATTCAGGTGTTGTTGACACTCACAGGGTGGTTTTCTCACAGGCTATGGAGAGCTACTGCTGAGGTGAGGAATTAATTTCCTGGAGTTTCGTCTCTGTAAACTAAAACTCATTCCGCTTTGGACAAAGTCCATCCCATGCCATGGACTCTGGGACAGAGCAGTCATCAGTGAATGTCACATCAGAGTTGCAGCTGCATTGCTAAAAGTGGTTGCCCAGTAGCATGATAGAGGTATCAGTTAAACTGAGGTGCAGATGATCCCCAGCCATTCAAGCTCATTGGGTCCAGATTTACATCCAAGCTTTGAAGCAGCAACCTCTTTCTGATCAGGACTAGACTCTGAACAGCCAACACTCTGGAGCTCAACAATATCAAGGAGAATTAAGAATCTTTGGAGTTTCCTCTAGCTTTGCTGATTGGGGTCTAGATCAGAGCAATAGAGACATGAATTTCAAACTTGATCCTTAATATGGCCAAAGGGGAAACCACAAAGGAGAAAAACTAATTTCAGTCATTCAAATGTAGTTGAATATGCTCAGCTGCAACTTCAGGGAAAAATTAGAGAGAGGAAGAATTGAGATGATTGGATTTTGAGACAGAAACAACTCCTATTAAAGTGCCAGATGTTCTACAGTAGTCACAAATAATAAGGGTTAAGCCCTATATCACCATTATCCAAACCTCCAAAATCATTGACTGATGGGAGGCTTTTTATGTGAAGGTAGGCTATTCTTCCAACTAAGCCTAGCTTGTGAGATTGAGTGGAGTAAAGCAAGATGACTCGCTACCCCAGCTAACAAATTAGTAGGATGAGAGAGCGAAAGCATGTGTTGCTCTAAGAATCAGGCTAACTATGTAGGTGGCAAAGAGATGGGAAATGGGTTGGAGGGAGTCAGTATGCATTACAGCCCCTGCTCCTCTACAAAACTTGTTGACAATGGTACTGCAGCTAGGCAGCTTTGGAAGATGAACAGCTTGGCTGGTGGAAAAACCTGTTCTCTGGCCACCCACGCCATGGAAACCAGCAAGCAGTTGGCTTCGGATGGATAAAAGGTTATTTTGATGGATGAAATACACTCAACAATTAAGGGTAAAGTGGCAAAGTTAGACATCGACTGAGCCCTAGCTAACACCCAGTGACTGCAGCATGACTTGTGAGACACTGACACCATGACACCATCTGTTTATGATTTATGCTGAACAGACTGCATATAGAAACAGATGGGAGGTGTCAGCTTTGATCAGAATTGTTATGCCAGTAATTCCACAGCACATTATATAGCCAAGAGCCTTTCTTTCCCACATATTTCTATAAAGGGGAAGGTGTTTGTATTCATAGGAGCTCCATGTTACTCGGGGAATTAGTCTTACTGAATACCCACTGGACAGAGTCCTAAGGTTACACTGCTGGGACAGATCTTTGTTATTGTACCAGATATGTTCAAGACAGTCACTTTGTCAAGTCCAATGTTCCTAAAATAAGGTCCCAAAGTGTCTTTTTTGGGCTAGATCTCAAGGTCAAATCAGAAACTTTCTGAGACTGTGTTCAAGTTTGTTATGAATCTCAGGCACCACTCTCCTTTAGCACTGCCATGCTTGTTATTTCAATTCTCAACATTAGGTTTCCTTTATGCTTTCATGACTTCATGTAATTGTAAAAGTTAATTTTAAGTTTTCATGACTGTGGAAAAAGCTGATAAATATAATTCAGATTCAAAACAAGAGAAATGCCCATTGGAAGATACCCCTGCACAGCTCTTGTCTAATCTCACTTGAAGTAGCATCATTTCCAACACTGAAACAGGTCAGCCATGGCTTTGTCTAGCTGGGGCTTGAAAGCCTCCAGATTTGGAGATTGCACAACCTCCCTGGGCAGCATGTTCAGAAGCCAAAATGCAGATATAAAAGAACCCAAATCGTGTATTTGCCAAGCCCGATTTATGATTTTTATCACAAACACCTGGCATGGATACCTTCAAGAAGAGTTTTCTAGCATAGATAATAGAACATAAGGCAAATTTTCTGTTATCACTGTCTATGGACTTTCCTGAGATCACACAGTTATTAGGAGACTCTAGTCAATAAATGTTTGATCAAAAAAGAATGCTACATATGAAGGCAACTGTTAAAAACTAAACCAATTAAAAATTTGAGTATCATTTTTGTAGGAGTACAGAGGCTTTCTAATATTTCCAGTTAGCTAAACTGGAAAGCCACTGTTATGAGAGGCTTTCAGTCAGTTCTCAGAAGTCTGACAGACTTTTTTTACCTGATTTTTCAGAGGTGTTCTCCAGCAGCAGTGTGTTCAAAACTAATCTCACTTAAATAGCAGTTAACTATGTCCTGAAATGAACAGGGCATAAAATTACTGTGAAAAACCACACCAGTGGGCAGTACAGTGTAATAGCCTGCCATTGCTTTCCCAGTTTCTGATCAGGATTTTAATGGGTGAAAGTAAGGTACAAATGTCACCGAGCGCCATGGGGCAGAAGGGAAGCCCCCATGTCCGCTCACACACTTACAAATCTGGTGTAGTCCTACCACACCCAGTGGTGCTGAATTTAGGTAAAATGAGCACAAGAGTAGGACAAGCCCTCTCATCCTACTTCCACTGATCACTGAGAATGTAAAATGTCTGTGCCTGTGGCTATCAATATCTGAAACACTACACACTTTTTTGCCAGTCAGTGTAAAACAGCTTTCTGAAATGCCAAGGGACTCAGTTTTTCACAGATTTCCCCAGACCCTGGAGGAAAAAACCCACTATAATTCCCAAATGCTACTGGCTTCCCACAGTTTGCACTGCCTCACCTACCTGGTGAGGACTGATCCTGAAAATCACCTGCCAGATCAATCACATTAACTTGCCAGGGCAAGATCCAATTTTGCACAGTAAAGATGCAGAGCACAGGCTGGCCTCAAGGCACATGGATACAATGGGAGCTGGGTCTGGTGGGGAGGACACTCAGTGAAACCGGCTAGGAGCTGATTTCTCAGGAGTCAGCACAGTGAATGGTTTGCAACTAGGGACAGAGCTATGGGAAGTAGCTACCGACAGAGAAAGTTTCCCCATATGTTTAGGGCAGAGAAGGAAGGCTGTGGCCTTTGGAGACGTGCCCTCCCTTTCTGCTGCTTCTGTTCTCAGTGCTGCTGCTGGATTGCTTCCCCTCTGCTCAGCCACCGGGCTGGTTGTGCTGGCAGGCTTAGAAAAGAGTTACCATCCAATGATCTTGTGGACACTCTCGAGATAGCTGGGTGTGCACCCAGTTGATGAGTGGGAGCAAAGCACCCTCCCATTCCTCCAGCATCATCCAATTCCCTCAATTCAGCTTTACTGGGCCTATACTCACGCATACAGACATAGCACAGTCCCTGGACACCCAACACAAGGACGGCCAGAATTAGGCTGTGAGAACTTTTCCCAGCCTCATCTACACTTCACAGGCATCTTGCAGTGAGGTCAGCAGAGCGGGAACCCAACAGGGAGGGGTTTTAAACCTGGCCAAGTGTTCAAGTAGAGGGGAAACGCTTTCATTTCTTAACTTTCCCTTAAAATAATGCGCACGATCTGCTCTGGGAACACCCACCCAGTGAAAATCCCTCTGGAGGCTGCCTGCCAAAGCCTGTGAAAATCCCTTCTGGGAGCTGTGTCCGCTATTTCAGACACAGCCTGCTCACAGGAACATAAATCTGCTGTCCTCACTGTTGAAGATTATTCGAGCTGGATTTAATGTGCCTAGGCACATCGTTCTTAACTTGGCTCAGACAACCACCTGCTACTTCACGTGCATTTGTTGCTCAGTACAGATCTCTTAATAGAGTCATCCATCCTGCTGATAGCAGCTGCACACTTATCTTTTCCCCACTACCTAGCAGTCTATGCATATAACTGGTGCTAGTGAAGAAGCCATTGCTCTCTGCTCTGACAGAGTATTTTACCTTGGGATCCTCTCCAGTTGCAGTATTATTTCAACACATCAAATCTGGGGCAGAGAATACCTGACGTTTAGAAAAGAAAGTAATAGAGTATGGCACAACTACCTAAAAACATAATAGAGATGACACTTAAGGAAACTTAACAATATCTGCAGAAAGTTAGTTGAGTATCTCTACAGTTTACAAGAAAGTAGGTTTCTTTTACTCAACCTCTGTCTGGAAGTCCACACCAGAGACAAAGTGTCTCCTGTATTTCATTATGGGGTCAAAAACACCTGGAGGAGGATTCTGAATTCTATAGGATATCTCTCTCCATTACTGTAATTCTTACAGTAAAGCAGCGAGGTGGGGGGAGCAGAAATAAAACCCGTATTTTAGCACTTCTGCTGGCAACTTGTTGAATTGTTTAAAACCAAAGGAATCCCTACATTTTTTTGGGACGTCAGAACATTGGCACACACAGACCTTTGTAAGATTTGGCATAAGACGACACTGTTTTCACTGGTACCCAAAGAGTACTGCATGCTGCCAGCCACTCCAAGCACACTGCCATTTCAACATGCTGCTGGCACCAACTCCACCTGCTGGGAATAACCTAACCCAGCTAAATTCAAGTTTCCTGAATGCAATTAGAGAACTTGAGTCTGCTAACACCCTTGGCGATTCCTCAATATTATCTCCCAGAATCAACAAGTTCCTGGTGCTTTAAGGTTTCATATCTTTCTGAATGAACTGATCAGAAGTCAATCCTTGTTCTAATGCAACAGTTTATGTTCTTCATCCTTCACCCCTGTATCCATGTATATCAGAAAAATAAAAAAATATGTCAAAAATAGAAAGTTTATCCTATGCTCTCAGTTTTTAGATGATTTTAAAGACAGAATCAATTCAAACTCATTTAGTTTATCTAGTCTGATATAAAGTAGATTAAATAATCGCAACAAATGGTTATTTGTAGCTCTCAGCCAAGGCTCCAGGAACACATTACAAGCATTAGGCATAATAATTCACATTCACAATTCCCTGCTAAGGGATAATCAGGTACCCACATTACTATCATCTTCGGTACAAGTACTCAGCACAGAGGATTTCACATGATTGTTCCAGTTCCGAATCCACTATTTATAAGGCTCAGAACTCTTGAGTTGAAGCAAGCCTTCACAAGACATTTAGCTTCAGTTTGAAATTCTACCCAGTGGGAAAACTACCCTGTCAACTACTATTACACTCAATTGTTAATTACCTTCACTGTTAACGTTTTGCATCTTACCTCCAGTGTAATTTCATTTCCAAGAGATGATGGCCTATTATCATCCCTTCAGCTGCCAAGCAAAGCACACTCTATTAGTAGAAGTGTCACAATGTGGATGTTTATCAGCTGAATAAATTATCACTTAACCTTCCCTTTAAGCTAGCCATGTTTTTATCACACTTGCACTCCTATTTTCCAGTTGATAAAGAGAAAAAAGGGATATGGCTGAAATCTAAAAAAGGCAATAGCAGAGTCAAGCATGCCCTACAGGATCTCGATACTCAAACCTCTGTCCCTGATACTAGTTTCTTCTAAGAACAAACTGACATATCTGCTTCTCTCCCAATACAGAATAGATACTTTAAAGTCTTCTCAAAACAGCAACAGAACAAGTTGGTACATGTTGGAAATTCTGAGCATACAGAGTGCAAGATGGTAGAAGAATACACCCATTATAAAAAAAAAAATTAAAAGCTAGGAAACTGTTCACTCAGATGAACTAACACAAAGGTATCTTGGGATTCAAAGGATAAGAAATAATCATTATTAGTTTTACTGCATATTATTGTCAAATCAAATTTAATTATTTGTAGAAACAATGGTTTGATTCATCTGAGAATCAGCAGTAACATCTGCTGACTTAAATCATCCAGTGTGCTGAATCCACCATTTTCTAGGTGTTCTACAACATATTTGCTGAAATCAAACACATTCAATCATCGGGAGTGTCTGGAAAATACCGAATTTTATTTTTTGTTCTCAGCTTTTCAAAATACATTAAATGAACACCCAATGCTTACAGTTAAAATCAGACACAGGAAAGTTCATATAATGCTGTGTTACTTAGTTCATGAAATCCCTGGCACTTTTCCTAATAATTTGGTGAATTGATTTTCCTAGTATACTTTTTTCTGCAATAGACAGATCAAACTCTTACTCTGAAGATACCATCAAAACACCTTCATTAGCATTCTGTATGATTCAAAGTTTTTCTTGTGACTATATACCACTGCAGTAGCTATGATGGTCTAACAGCATCAGAGATAAAATTTGTTGGTAAAAGCAGAATTTTTTAATTAGAAAACATGATGTATTTATAACAAAAATGTTTATATTTTCAAAAGATATCACAATCTCATAAAAGAGCTGCTCTCTATCAAATTTTCAAAATGTCTTTAGTCAGTTTTTGATGATTCAAGTATCACAAAACTTCTTGCAAACATATTCCTCACAACATTTCTACCTTTGTTCACATCAAACTTTGCCTTCAAAATTATATGGAAGTTACTCTAATCTTATACTATTCTCAGTGTGTTATGGTTCCTAGAAGATATAGGCTGTAAGTTTGACTCAATATTAGGAACGTTTATCTGCAGTTGTAGTGCTCTTTCATCAACACTCAAGATGTCACCCATTTACTATGTGAGTGGAATGACTAGGGTTTTTTTTAATTTAAAAAAACCAAACAAGCAAGCATGAAGTCTCCAAGAGCAGCTTTAAAAATAAATTTCCTTTTGATTAGTCTGTCACTTTTGGAAAGGCATTTCAGCTTTATGAAGGTGTGTCAGGTGATAATCTCAGATGTGACAATCAACGGCAGGAACAACTTTGATCCAGCACCTCACATACGCAGCAAAAGGGCTTTTTGATTTTGTTCCAACAATTAAAATCTTCAGCCTTTTGCAGGAGCTGAACTGCTGTGTGGGTGAGCTCAGGACACAAAAGACTCAACAGCTGAAGGTGCACTTGAGTGAGATCTTCAACAAGCTTCTACAGGTTTCATATCAAGTCAGGACTATCCAGTTTATGGTTTTGGTGAGACCACTGTAGCAACACCTGCCATATGAAGTCTGTTATTGCATCTCTTTCAGTGTGGGCATGAAATAATTATGTACACTGACTGCTGGGACTTCTGTCTCTGGAGTTTTATCAATACTGAGAAAATGTTGACAATTTGATAATGAACCATTATCATTTGGGAAAAATGAGAGAGAGATTGAAAGTAAACATCTGGCAAATGGAATTAAACATATTCTCTTATCACAAATTATATGTGCTCAAATCACACAGAGTATCTGCTGCAGATCTGCTGCTCAGCATACATGTTTCCATCATGGGTTACAAAACTTTTTTCTCCTTTTATTCTGATGCAACTCTGATAACTCCTCTGAAATGATATGCTTACCAGCCACTGCAATACTGCATCACATGTATGTCAAAATCCTAACATCATGTGGCACTGGACATTTTTTTCCTCCATATTTTTAAGCTCAAAACCCTTTCCCCTCTCTGCAATGCTCACCTAGTGACTTCCTTTTACAACTCCAGCACCAACTCCTCCCCCTAGAAAAGGGCCAAGATCTCGAGCATAATAAGTCATACTTCATGCCTGTGGGAGTTTTGTCATATTATTCATACCATACCTACTAAAATCAGTCTGGAACAATGTATGAGGACATTAGAACAGGCATTCATTGAAAAGACTTTAAAGTATCTATTTTTGCACCTGAATATCAGATCAAATTCTTTCATACCATAAAGATAAAATTTTGCAGTCCTTCTCAAAGTTATGTTTATCAACATCTGCTAGTTAAGTAGGAAAGGTCTATGTAATTTTTTCAAACAGCTGCTTTTTGCCAAGCAACGTGCTCAGTGAGTTTTAAGTTAGTTTGTTCATGGAACTATCATGAAGTATCCACTCACTACTTTAAGTTCTTAAAATCCCTCAAAGAAACAATAAAGAACAGAAAGCAGCAGATTTACATTTTTTTCCCCTCCCATTTTTTGGAGGTAACCTACCTGATAATAAGCTTCCATTAAACGTTAAAAGGTTACGTAATTCACTAACCAGCAAGGACTAAGCAGGATAAAACCAGATACTAATGATGGTTTGTTTGGGATTAATGATAAGAATTAGATTAGTTGAGGGCTTCTTGGTATCTGCATGGTTTCCCATCTCTCAACAAAAACTCCAACTGCAAAAGACTAGTGCCACCTTTGGATGAAAATTAGTATTAGATCTCTCAGTCAATCTGATCTGTTCCCGACAGACTGTTTTTTAATTAGATATTTTGTCACACTTTCAGAAAGTTTAGTAAGATTTCATCTGAAAAGCCTTTTTCCCTTCTCTCCCTCACCTTCCTTCTTCCTTTTGCCTCCCATTCAACTTTAATTTTTAAGCAATAGAGTCCTTCCCTCTCCTCAGTGCTCACATGTTACCTCATCTCTTCGGAGTTTATCCTTGGAAAAGTATCAGAAAGTCTCCTATTCATCATCATGACGTTTGATTAAGACCCATTTGTAAGCTATTTCTACAAATTGTTAAGCATTTGAGGGGAGAAGAGGGGGGAGAAAAATTAGTGAAACTTTTTACCTAAGTTTAGCTAAAGGTTTACCTAAAAAACTTGGGGTAGGGAGGTGGAACATATTCCAACGTAGCCATTGCTCAGAGACTGACTGGGCATCAGTCTGGTCATGAGCACTTTTGCAGCACTTTCCCCCTACCCTCTTTCCTTCACTTTTAAACTGTTTTTACCTTGATCCAGGCATTTTCTTGATTTTGTTCTTGTTATTCTTTCCCCCACCCCACGGGGGGAGGTGGTGAATAAGCAGCTGTGTGGGTGCTTAACTGCTAGCAGGGGTCAACCCACCACACCAGGATTTTGAAAATTTCTGTCTCTGAGATAGGCACACAGAAACACGCAGTGTCTTATTTCTTAAGGCAAAATGGTATAGCATTACTGACAATCAAACCTACATTCATGTTTGGTATTAACAAAGAGTGGAGACTGTAAGCTAAAATCCTGGAAAGAGGCAAATGATACCCTTTGCTAATTGGCTTTAGTTTTCTATCTCCATGTGGGTTTTATAATTACATGTAAGCTTCATTTCATTTCAAGGGCTCTGCTTTTATTTCCAGCAGTAGCACTTTCATTTCTAACAGTAGCACTTTTCTGTTTTTATTGGATGATCCCCTGGAGACCTTACACTATGAAAAAAAAAAGTGATCAACCAAACGCTTCACTTCATATGTTCAGGCATACTTTTACAGCAAAATGAAACAGATGCCATTTAATCTACCACACACAGAGGCAAGTGACAACATGAGAAAGATAGTCTGGAGTAAGTCAAATCAAAAGAAGGGACTTTTCTTGATGATTTCCCAATGCAACCAATTAAGTTCACTCCCTGCATACTGCATGGCCTTGGTTTTCAATTTTTCATTTCTTTTTTCCTAACAATTTCCCTTATCCCCTTAGGGGTGAACAGACAAGTGTCTGCCTTCTGATGAGGAAGTGCTCTGACTTCAATGCCCCTGTATGGCCATCCTAGTTTTAAAGCCTCTGATTTCAAAGCTGAGGAAAGTTTGGCCAGCTGACTTTCTTCGCTCTCTACAAGAATCTCCTACCACTTTAAGAGAAAATTCAGGCTCATCTGTAAAAAAATTGTTTCACACATCAACACATAATTGAAGTGATATCACTGATACCATGTGAGCCACCACGTAACAATTTACTGGGGAAAGGGCTCATGTTCCCAGTTTAGTTCTTACTACTGTTCTTCATCTCATCTACGTGTTTGGCTCTAACATGAGTTGCAGCGAGATGTCTGCTTTGTCAGAGGCTATCCCTTTGAACTCATCAAACCTAATTTTAATTCCCTGCTATAACAAGAGGAATCAGGGACAACAGTTATAGTCTAACCTTACTGTAACTCATCCATGTGGGTCCCCAGTGAACAATTCGCTACATAGTCACTGTAATGAGGTTTGATAACTTGCTCCATCAGAATGAATACCTGACTTTAAAGTCTTGTGGAAAGAAAAGTAAGCAAAGGAATTAAGAGAGAAAACAATCCATTTACATGCTAAAAAATAAAAAACCCCACTTGTATCCCATCACTATAATCACTTTGATCAGGCTAATTTTCATCATTAATATTTTTTCTGTGATCATTATAAGCAGTTATATTTATGCTGCACTATCAATCTCCTGATCTGTGAAGGCCATTTACAAAGGCCATGGCTACACAATTTAATGCACTCTAAAAATCCAGTTTCTCCATATGCCCTACACTAATGCATGAGTGCCTATAACTCACTTACCACTTGTGTCCAGGTCAGGTGAATATTAGGACAGCCTATGTCAGAAGATTCCTGGAACTCCTGACACATGCGAAGATTTACAGAGTAGCTAGAAATCACATCATTATTTACGTTAAAGTCAGTCAAGGAAGTATATGTGCAACTCTCCTACTAACTCTTATTTCCCCCATTTCTATCCAAATAAATTTAGTACACATCCCAGAGGAACTTTGGAGCTGCATGTCTGTGTACACTGAATAAAATGAAAGAAAACCAAGGTAGATAAAAAACCACCAAAACAAACAAAAACTGCTGCTCTTTCCTCAGTCCAAGCCCTGTTTCTCAGCCCATCTGACACGTAAAGCCACCTTTGCACTTCCACCAGCCCAACGCCATATGAGCCCAGATTATATCCCAAGATAAAAATGAAGGTGAACAGCTCGAGACTGTGAAGGCTAGATTAAACCATTTGACATGTACTTCATCCCTGTCCTGCCAACATAAATGCAGCAGCAAGCAGGCCCTTTCTGTCAATACAACCCATTTATTTTATCACTAACCCACCACAGGTCTGCAGTTCCTGTCCAGTTTGCTTACATTAAAGCTGACATTCACTCATACAATTTGATTACACCCAGCTTTAGTGTCATGGTGGGACATACTCAGTGACTGACACCTGAACACATTAGTATTCACAGCAGCACGGACCATGATTAGTTGTTACCTTTATAACTGCCGCCAACTAGTCTTAAAAGCAATTACCTTGTACCCAAGTCAGAATTTTGATGCTGAACACAAAACTTAGCAGAGGGTAGAAAATGCAGCCAAAAAGCTGAGTAAATATTTGGCCAGAGGATCCAGCCCTGGCCTCCCAGACTAGCTAGTTTAAAACATCAATTTCAGCAACAAACATCTGTAGATTCTCATCAGGTAATTCCTCAGAACATGTAGCTCACAACCCACAGACAATACTCTACTAGACTTACAATACCTCAAGCCTAAGCATACATGATACCAAAATCATGACCTTGTGACCATATCACAGTATCAAAATTTCTGTATTACCTTGCCCAAAAAGCTCAACACCATCCGCCCTAGCTAGGATGCTAATATAGGCAGAAGATAGTAGGCTGACAGTGGGCCTTACCCATCTTTTCTCTCCCTGACCAGGTAGAATTCTTCCCTTTCTTCAGCAGACTGCTAGAACTGATGTGACTGCTCTGCTATGGGAAAAGGTAAAGAAGGAATTTTGTTCAGACTGGGGGTGGGGGGGACTCTGTCACAGCCAGCACCATCTCACCTTGCAGTCTCCCTGGGACAGGCCCTGGCTTTCCAGCAGCCAGATTAATACCTCCCACCCCACATAAACAAACTCTCTCCCCCATCCACCACCCCAGGAAACCATTAGGCCTTTGTCCAACAGGTTTAATAACAGCACAACTGCAAAGGGTACAATACCAAAGAGAAGCATCAGTATCATAAAAGAAGCAAGAGATATGTAGCTAAATGTATTCGAATGTTTAACAATACATTAACAATGCAATTCTAAAAGTCAGTAAGACGCACTGTAATACAAATTTAGTCACACAGAAAGACACCCTCATGTCTGAGGCTGTAAGCATCAGCTGAGAAAAAAAAAGATCTTTCTCTTGCAACTCTATCAGAAATCCAATGTCTCCCAAAACTTCAGTGCTACTTCTCAACTCTTGATGTTTTCTTCTAACTGTTTACCCCAAACAGGATCACTCCATGTGCCTCCTCCAGAGCACATGGTGCAGCACACCGCTCAGCTCAACAAGAGCAAAGAGAAAGTCACGACTGACACTGTAAAATGTTTGTTCCACATATGGTTGCAGCTTATACTTTGTTAGTCTCTGTTCCTAAATGACAAGTTTATCTGTTGCTTTGATGCCAGCTGTCTCATGCCTGCCTAACCATACCACAAGCAACACAACTAACCCATCAGCAGTTTGGTTCCAAAGAAATTCCACATTCCATGCAATTTACTTATTTGGTGAAAATACATACACTGCATAAGCCTTTTAAAGGTGTCCATAGCAAACAGGATGTTTGATGAGGTCTATAACATTGCTAATCAATCACTAATGGCTGACACCATTTTGAACATTTACACAAGACTGGAATTGACCCTCACACTCACCAGGTCAGTGGGTCTGAAGGGACCATCTCCGGGTGAGCAGTCATAGGCCTGTCACAGGCAGAACAGCCAGGGGACTCAGGGATGTTTTCTTAGTGTAATTTATTGCCAGTTGACACCAACTTCTCATCACTGGTTGGGGGGGGGGGCACGCAGGGGCGGGTAGTGGAAGAGCATAAACACCTCCATGAACAGCTCTCCTCCCCCTTTCTAGTCTCAACTTCTCCTGGGTCAACAGCCACCTATGGTCAGCCCATCCCAACTCCCTGTTGAGGCTACAGACAAGGTAGGTGGTCAGGGTGGTGTGGTAACAGCCTCACCTGCTGCTCTTTTCTTACTGGTTTTCCATTGCCACTGAACATCTTTGTGTCTCCAACCCAGTGGTGCATCCACAGCCACTGTCCCTCAGGGGGGTCCTCATCCTCCCATCCTGGTGTGGGGCACCCACAGCCAGCGTCCCTCGGGGGATGCCTCCTCTGGGGTGGGTCGCCTTCTTCCAAGAGCAGCCCTGCCCTCAGCATGGTGTCTCCGGTCCCTCACGGCTGCCGCTCTTGCTCAAACATGTCAGTGCTGATGGCCTGGGCTGCCCACACCGGTCGAAGCCGGCTGGCCCTGGCATGGAGCAGCTGATGGCTGCCTCCCCGCTAGGGCAGCCTGCAGCCCCCGCTGCCCAAACACTGCCTATTGCCATACAGCGACAAGCTGCTCTGCATCACACAGCTTAAAAGGGTTAGAGCCAAACTATTAAAAAAAATAAATAAATCTCAGTCTACCCTTGCTCTTACACCACTGGATAAGTCAAAATATTGAAATAATACTAAAATAGAACAGCACTAATACTTCAGCAGTCTTTGACATGAAATTGTGGAAAATCCTCTTGTGATTCACTTTGGATTTGTTTATCTGTTCTAGATTTGGGATATTTTCCCCCCCTTGCAGATTTCCAATTGTTTTAGCATACCAAAGTATGCCAAAACTGGGCTGCTATTGCTATGCAAATTGTTTAATTCAGGTTTCTTTTTATAGCTGCTTTTGTTTCAGAGGCTTGCATAACTTGCTAAGGAACTCATGCTTTAAAAATATACATACTGAAAACAAATTAGCATTTTCTGCAGGACATTTCAAATACCTGTACAAAGGGGAGTTAAAAGGGTAATGATAATTTTTTCTTTAAGTGGGGTATCAGTAGAGGCTTTTTAAGTTACTTGGAGACTATAATGGAGGAGTTTGCTCAAACACAGCATGCAATTTCAAACACAAAAGTATCATTGGTTCTATTTATGTAGTTTCCCAAAAAAAGACTTTATTCTGAGCACAGACATGCATACATCCTGCTTCTCCAAAGAAGCTTCTTTATGACCACACTGAGCTGCACCATTGATGTCCTGCTTTGAACTTCAAAGCTCCAGCCTCAGACCACCACTGAGGCACAACATGTGCCCTGAGCCCACAAACACAGGCTTTGCATTACGGTGCTGTACGTACTGCAGCGCAGAACCTGAAACTGAGGAGATGAACGTGACAGGCAAGACATCACACCCAGACACAGCATACAGACAAATGAGTTGGGTTCATATGACAAAGGACTGGTCTTCACTAACATTAGCCGCACCAGTTTTTATTTCTGGCCAACTGTAGGATTGGTATCACAACTGCCTTTTTTTTTTTTTGAATTAAAATTACTTTCACTTGCAGTCATATATATTGGGATTTCTTTTCAAACACAGGAAAAGCACAGAGAAGGTGTTTGCACTGAAATTCTTCAGTTACTTTCACCTGACTGTAGCAAAAGAACGTACTTTTCATCTCTGAACTACAATGCCTTCTATCATATTCTTTAATGACATGGCTAGTAGTAACTAGCAAAGAGGATTCTGAAATTAGTTATTTCTACACCTACTGGATATGATGAAGAACACTCAAAAAATCTAGAACCTCCTTGATATTTTATCATTCAAGATGGCAAAAGAAGATTCCACATTGTCATTAGGAATGCTGTATTCTGAAAAGACAGTGTTGGTTTTAACCAGTTCTGCACATCAAATTTCACCAGAAGTCATGGAAAACAAGACGTGTTTTTTCCTCAGTTATGTTCTTCAAGGCATTAAAGACTTTATGGTCCAAACACTGCATGACAGTCTTTGTAACTTCTACAGATTTTATGACTAGATTAGTGGGATGTTTATTCCATGAATTGCACTGGTTTAATCAGACAGCAAGGTTAAAGAACAAGCAGCAGTGCAGAGGCAGACAACTTCCATTAGCCTAGTATCCTATTTCTTTACTGAAGAATTCAAATTGAGAACAGCCTTGCCCCATACAGGCATCCATACCTCCCTGAAGAACAGCAACTCCTCTCCCAATAAACAGTCAATACTCCACAAGTGTTACAAGATAACCCCCAAGCTTTCTGAGCTACTGAGACTCTACATCCTAATTTAGGCTTGATTTCAGAACTGCCACTTCCACAAGCTGAAAAGCTTAGAAAAGTGGAAACAGTAAAGGATTGTTGGTTGAGTAAAAGAGTTCACAGAAAACACAAAAAAAGCAGAGCTGCTGAGCATGCTAAAGGAACCAAAGAGATGTCTGAAAAAGCCAGAATGTATGGAACTGTAAACTGGAGTAAGAATTCAAGTGTGCTGCTTTAATGTACTCTTCTCTTGAGCTTAGTCCCCCTACTAAAAAAAAAAAAAAAAAAAGCATTTAAGACAACCATCCATCCACTGTATCCACAAATGAACAGAGACTTGCCCTAAGGGGAAAAAACGCACACTCAGGAGACCTGGTGCAGTTGATACCAAGGGAAAAATCTCAGATTCTCATCAGGTTCTCATGTTCTGAATTACATCCTCCAGTTTCCATAGGCAGCATGGGAACAGTGGGCTCCTATTCACCTAAACGACAAATCTGGTGTTAGTAAAAGTAACTGCTCTTCTCACACACTGTAGCAGATCAGAGAGTGGAAGACTTGTACAGATCCAACGTAGAAAAAAGAAAAAGACCCTGTGCTTAAGAAAACAGTTATGCTAAAGCACAGACTTACACACATAAATCACAAATAGCATGAAGCTGATGATCCAGAAAGTAATTCTTAGGCATATTCCACAGAAGTATAATTAGATGACCAAGTAGGAATCTGCCTGTCTTCACCACTTCCTTCTTTTCCCCCTTGTCTTTCCTGAAGCACACTATTTTGTCAGCATAGATATATGTCCAATCAGACTAGACATTAAAGGTGCCTTGCTAGCTAAATCTCAGCTGCTTGCATAGAGTCATAAGTTAGTTACCAACTCCAGGGCTACAAATTTGCTAGACAATGAAAAAAGAGACCCTGGAGTCAAAGCCAAGCAGGTGACTTGACAGTTTTCAAAATAATGTAAATAATTCTGTACTTCAGCAGTTGTCAGTCACACAAAGGAAGTCAAAGCTCTCTGCAATAAGAGGTGTGCTGGCAATGCTGATAGGAGAGAGACTTTATACTTGTACATACATCAGCAAGCAGCAGACTTTCAAAACGCAATACCCTGTTCAGAGACTTCCATGCATCTGCCCTTTTAGAACCACAATACACAGAAGATGTGGCAGAGCACTTGCAATAAGAAATCAAGGCTTACAGAATTATACATTTAGGAAATTAGTATTGTTTCAAACACAACTTTAGACAGCTCAAGGAATTTAAAAAAGTCAATATCATAATGAAAAGTCATTGAATACTAGGAGCATTTAGGAGCCCAACTATAAAAGTTCCCTTTAATTCCAGATTTCATAGAATTATATAACATACCATTGAATTATCTAATGAATTATTAAGCAGCAGAACAGTATGATCAATACAATGAAACAATAAGCAGAAATAAATATTGTTCAGTTCAACAAGTTACACACAAAGCTGTGTATTCAAAACCTTACACACCAATGCTTTGATCAGTGGCAGTGAATGAAGTGCTGCATGTATTAAAAGCTTATAAATAGACAAGAAATAAGAGTCTTGTAACCTTGTTGTTGGTATCAGTATCAGCTGATAAGGCATAAGCTGCCAGGAATACTGTGCTGGTTTGGGCTGGGCTAGAGTTAATTTTCTTCACAGTAGCTAGTATGGGGCTATGTTTTGGATTTGTGCTGAAAACAGTGCTGATAACAGAGGGATGTTTTAGTTCTTGCTGAGCAGTGCTGACACAGAGTCAAGGCCCTTTCTGCTTCTCACCCCACCAGTGAGGAGGCTGGGGGTGCACAGGAAGTTGAGAGGGGACACAGCTGGGACAGCTGACTCCAACTGACCAAAAGGATATCCCAGACCATATGATGTCATGCTCAGCATATAGAGCTGGGGGAAGAAGGAAGGGGAGACATTCAAAGTTAAGGGGTTTGTCTTCCCAAGTAACTGTTACTTGTGATGGATCCCTGCTTTCCCAGAGACGGCTGAGCACCTGCCTGACCATGGGAAGTGGTGAATGAACCCCTTGTTTTGCTTTGCTTGCATGCACAGCTTTTGCCTTACCTATTAAACTGTCTTTATCTCAACCCATGAGTTTTCTCGCTTTTACTCTTCCAATTCTAGTAAGCAGCTGTGTGGGGCTTAGTTGCTGGCTGGGGTTAAACCATGACAAATACCCATGATTTACCTTCAGAGCTCTATTCCATTCATACTATCAATACCAGGCCTCATTCTAGCTTCACTCACCACAAGACTGTACAAAATTTAGATTTTTAACTCTGGTGCCCCTAACCCTGTCCTTAGCCATAACCTAAACTATAAATCAAATAAGCCAAGCCACCCAGCACAGAACATTCCATAGACCACGTGCAGACATCAAATCTAGACCTGCAAACCCTGCTGCATGATCCATAAATAAACTTAACTCCTTCTGATACCATTCATAATCCTAACCTAATCTTATACTGGAGAAAAACATACCATTCTTTTCTTCTGACATGATAGGTTTACAGACACCGCCAGTAAAACTCTCCAGTTCCCCTCCCAAATCTTAAACTCATGCCTAATTCTATGGGGAACAGTTGACATCTATAACCCTCTCAAGCAAAGCAGAACATCCCCTCCCTACAAAAGTCATTACAGTTCTGGTTCTTTCTTCTTACCTTCCATGTTGCCTAAAGCTCTTGCTTCACTCCATCCATACCTTATTTCCAAACCAAGAATACCAAGGCAGATACCCTTCCCCTGTCTCAAGGAGATGGTTAGCTTCTTTAGGCAGCTCAACTTTAAATAAGTATTCCCCCTGTAGCTAGAAAGGTTATTTTAGAACAATTTCAAAATTGTTAGATCACATGGTCTAACAAGCAAAGGAAAATTCCATTCACAGATCAAATAAATAACTGTATAATTTGGAAGCTCTTTCTTTCTTACAAAACAATCAGCTGAATAGTCCTGCAAATGTAGGAGTAGAATTACTGGAAATGTGAAGCACTCAAGTTCTGTACTCTTAGGTAAATATATATTGACTAATGTATATACAGCTCACACAGTGCAGTCTCTAGCTGTTTTTGAGATCACGCACACAGGCATTAGAAAAATAACCTCCAATTTTGTATTTTAAAAAAACTGCATAAATTACCCATTTCTGTACATCAGCTTAAAGGCATTCATTTTTATATAAAAAGAGCAGCTAGGCTACTAGTCAAACATTCAATCTTTCCAACCAGTTCCTTGAACACCAAGCTGATGACTTCCTTCACTATATTCTAATACCTCACTTACCAATGCAGTCTTTTTTAAAGCTGGCTTTTCACAACAAGCAATCAGTTATGACATAAAACTTATGCACATGTGAAATTAAGACCATGCGTCTCAACTGACCAAAGACAATGCACAATGGTGCAGGAAGTAGTCATTAGTATATCATGGCATGACTTTATGGCTTTTTCACAATAAAGTTGTTAAAACAGTAAGAACAGGCTACACAGAATGAACAAACAGGTGCAGTTTTGCAGGATGAGGCTGTCATGCAGGTATTTTACATCTATTCCATTTGGAAGGTATGGACATGGCCTCAAGTTGTGCCAAGGAAGGTTTAGACTAGATATTAGGAAGCATTTCTTTACAGAACGGGTTGTTAGGCGTTGGAATGGGCTGCCCAGGGAGGTGGTGGAGTCCCCATCCCTGGAGGTGTTTAAGAGTCGCGTTGACATAGTGCTGAGGGATATGGTGTAGTTGGGAACTGTTAATGTTGGGTTGATGGTTGGACTGGGTGATCTTCAAGGTCTTTTCCAACCTAGACGATTCTGTGATTCTGCGACTACATACATGATTTTTACTTTTTCCAGTTTAACATTTCTTTTTCTTTTTGCCTGTCCCTATAAGAACCAGAAGAATTTAACATAAGTTAATATTTTAACAGTCCCCTCCCTCCCAACCAATGGGAGCTGTAGACTATGGGCTACTCAAACCACATTTTAAAAAGTCAAGAATTAATGAAAACAATGGCCAAAAGTAATTAAAATCTTATTTCACACAAGAACACTTCTGGAAATCAGAACTACGAACAGTTGCTACTGAATTTCTATGATTATAGATAGTACAGTCTTCTATGATAGATAACACGATGTTAACTATTCCAAGTCATCAATACACAGGAACACAAAAGTTGCACTGAAGAACTGTTGCCATCAACTCCAAGAGGAAGCAGATTAGGATCATGGTTTGCAATACCAGGGTGTTTTTTGACTGCAACAGAAACTAAATTTAGATCCAGTTACATAAAAAATACTAATAGCCTTAACGCTTTTAATCAGCATAAGAGGTTTAGAGATACACAAATGATTTAAAGTCTGTTGACTAGTTTTATACTGCATTTGCAATATTGTGCATTAGGAAAATCAGGGAGATTATGAAAGAAATACTGAAGCATAATAAAACATGAAAAGCAGGTTATACAGAGTGACTCTAAACTTGATATTAATAGAAATGTTACCAGACTACATCCAGAATATAATTTCTGTATAAATTTCTGCAGCATGGGGACAAACCTACCCAGGTAATGCAACACTAGTACCTGGTAGGTTCAGAAAACAGGTTGAATTCTTTATAAACACAGTATTAACTCATGTGATCCTACAAAGGGCAAAAAATAACACACTATCTTCATACTGTTGCACATCGCTGATCCATGGCTAGCACAACAGCACAAAGCAATCTGGCAGACTTTCAAATGCCAAGTCTGGCATGGTGATGGGCAATATGCTCTGCCAGCTGTGCAACTCCTTCAGGAGCTGCAAAATGGCAAAAAATAATTCCCTGATGATTTTTAAAGATAGTTCATTATTATGGCTTATAGAGCACCTGCCAATAATTCATGAAGTATTGATCACATCACGCTCAGGGCTTTTTCTCCATAGCAGCTAAACAAGTTCCCTGAAAACAATGGAAGACAACAATATTGTCCTAATGCAATTAATTACTTGGATAAGCTACAACTGTTGCCCCAAGCATGTGGTAAAACTGCAAAATAGGTGGCAATGTTATCATATGTCCCACCTCCCACTTTGTGATATGTAATCTATACCATGAAAACATTTTCAGGTTCACATCTTGAAGCATATGCATCAGGTCAGCTAGCTAAATGTGGGTAATTTTTTTTTTCTTTTCTTGCACAATGTCATCAAAAAGTATTCCTTAAACGCCTGTTTCTATCACTGCGTACTAGCAGATACAGAAATTAAACAGCTGACCATTAGTCCTGCTGAGTTTTAGTGACAATTAAGTTCTATCCACATTCCCTTCTTTTCTTTTAAGGATCTTCCAAAATCCTCTTGTACAATTTTTCTGTACAATTGAGTACAATTACTACTGATAAAGTCATACTACCTACCCCCTTCAGAATTATTCCTGAGAAATACTGATAGTAACAGTTGAGATGAGCATACTATAAAACCTATCCAGAAGGATTTAAAAGAGGAAAAAAAAAAAAGAGACTAACTTCGAAGCAATTACTGTAAAATATACCTTAAGGCAAGTATTATCACTGATACCTGGCCAGCCACTTCTGAAGCCAGTGTTCCAAGATCTAGAGAGGAAGCAAGAGTTTCTCCACATTAGATTAACTGCAATAGTTTTACATAGAACTACAACTTTTAAAAAACCCCAAACAGTAGAAGGCTAGCTTTCAACTTCTAAGCTATTAAACATTTTTTCTTCATATGAACTCATTCTCGGTGATCTAAGGTGGCTTGCTCTAGACTGGAGTTCTTGTTCTGATTTACATAGCTGTAAAGCAGTCTAGAAAATGACTGTGCTCCGTGTCACATTATGGTTTAGAACTGGTGAGACAACTAAACCAGACTCCTTGCAGACAAGGCAACTGAACTAAGCAACAACTCTAAGAAGGTATCAGTGAAGCCACCAGCTTGAGAAAGTAATCACTCCAAATGTTGTTGCATAACAATTGTGTTGCTAAAAGTTCATTCTTCATAACTGACACCTAAATACACCTATAAACTGATTAGCCACAAAGGAAAAAACAATTTTGGTTGTATGCAAAAAAAATCCTTTAATACACTGGAGATGGAATAGTTACTTAGCTGCAAAAGTTCTGACATTGTTACTTTCATTTTCTACATATTTTCTACATTCTTAAATACCAGCAAGGGCACAATAGCCATTATCATATGATAAACTCTTTCCATTGATTTCCCTGTGTAATTTTCCAAAATCGATTTTACAAAAACTGGTGCCAACCTTGGGCTGAGTTGGACAGAAAGTTTGTGGTTTGGGTTTTTTCTTTTTTAACCAAAATTACCATCATTGCAAATGCTTTAGAACTGTTTGTCCTAAGTACCTTTTAGAGAAGTTTTTAGCACTTCAGAAAAACTGCACTGAAAGTGAGAAATATTTAAGAAAAGCCTACACAACTGAAAGAATTTATTTGCTTATTATCAAAATTTGTGAATACCAGATTGCAGTAACAAACTATACTTTTTGACAGATGCTTAGCATGTTATCATTCAGCTGTTGAACCAAAGATCCAGCTTTCATCACCTAAGAGGATTATGCAACAACAGACAGGTTATTACTGCTTATAGCTCATCGAGTTGCTTCTTCATAATGTTTTGAGTTTCTATGTATCCTTCTTTTTCAGGGAAACAGCTACAGGCCTTATTGGAAGTTCTACTCAAAAATACAATTTTTTCCTTTTTTTTTTTTTTACTTCCTATCACAGTGGTAATATATAATCTATAATCTATCAAGACGACTAAAATTCAAAGTGCACTGCATGAAACAATCTAGCACTTACACATCTTCATATCTTCCTTATTTATCAAACTTCCACGCTCTCACTACGCATAAGAAAACACACTTGTCAGTTAATAGGTATTTTAAATAATACTACTACATTCCTCTTCTACCACTGTGAGCAAGCATTACTGAGCTGAAAGGAGTTATCAGTTCACTTACTACTGAACTGCAACCACTCTTCAGAATTTCTCTGCCAGAAACACTAAGACACCTTTGAGGACAAGAAATTAAGAATTTTACTAATGTAATTAAAGTAATTTAGGTTGATCCAAAACAACATGCTCTTTCATCCCTTGGTTAATACTGGTCAAGCAGTGTGATGTACACTAACAGTTCACAACATATACTGCTTATCATGTAGGGGACACACAATTTTAGATCATTCAAAACATTAAATGAAATATTTGCCCTGCTGGCAAACTTCATAGATTATTTTCTACAAATGCTTGTGTTATTTTAATGGAAGCTTTCAACTCCACTAGAAGGAGTAAAAGTACTCTTTTTTAAGATGAATACTGCTCACATCAACTTGCTAACTACCCAGTTCTGTACTTGCAGGAGACAAGCCATGCAACAGAGTCCCATTTACAAAATAAAACCTAGTGATGCAAATTTTGATCTGTTTCATATCTCTTTTCCAATCAGAAAGTGTCTCAGAGAAGGTAAGACTTAAGACTGTTTAAAGTATTTTTAAAAATAAATTTCAACAGGCAATTTTAAAGATTCTTTTCATCTACTTTCATTATCCCATTTTGAACTACCATCGGTTCCTCATAGTTTTCAGCTCAAGACCTAAAATTCTGTTTACTGGCTACATTTCTTTAACCTATTTGACTGCAAGGTCATCTTCCCCAGCACCTTTTTAAAACTATGAAAACATCTGTAAAAGCCATGAAACAGAACATTATCGAATGTTGAGATCCCCACAGTAAGGATTTCTTTAGCAAAAGTGTCAAAAAATTTTAGTGGTATATGTGTTTTCCCCAGACAGTACATTCCCCTTTCCCAACGGAAATGTATTAATACGTGTCATGCTTTATCAAAGAAATCTTGATTCACCACAGTGTAAATGGTTTAGGGTACAATATAACAATTATTTATATGGGGGGTGGTAGGGTGTCTCTTTGCTTGTTTATTCCAAATGAATAGTGTTTAACTGCAATTAAAAGCTAGTACAGACGCAGAATTCCTACCTTTCCAAGCAAGTTTTTTTACCAGCAAATAGACCTCTAATGCTCTCATGAGACTGAACATAGGGCATACTACCTTTCCATTAACAGTGTATTTTGAGAAGTGGATCTGGTTAAGTCTAAATATTGTTCAGGGAAGAGGAGGAAAGATTTCCAGCTTCACCTCACCTCCAATACATACTGTCAAAGTGAAATGATTAAAAATGAGACTCTCACCCACATAAAGTTATTTAACTTCAGGGTGAAACTATGTTTAGACAATGGGACCAGCTTAATTCTAGAATTATTTCTTTTATTAGTAAAGAGTTGTTCTTCTACATTCCCTTAATCTTTTGAAATATGTCTTCATATTCTACTACAGAGGCACAGGAAGTAGAGAATACAAAAGCTAGGATTCACCCACAAATACTTTGGGGATGGGAGAAGGCAGTTTCTGCCTTTCCTGTGTCTCCACACCCCCTTAGCTCTTCTTAGCTGAGGAATCTGAATTATCCAAGACCCTTAGAAGGAAATGTTTTTAAATGGTCAGCAAGTACCAAAACTAGGTTTGACTTGAAGTTAATGTTCTTGCCTGCAAGAGCAATAGAGCAAAGAGTAAGAAACGGTACTCCTTATCAAATTTTTACTGCTAATGAAGAAAATGCAAAGTCAGAAAATAGTTTAGAGTCCATGGCAGCACTGACATTTTGTGGAGGTAAGGGGAAATGAATCTTTCATTTCAGATACAAACAAGAACTAGATTAGTAACTCTGAAAATTACACAGAGAAGTTCAATTGTTGTTTAAAGCAAACCACAGTTAGAACAAAAAACCCAACCAACCCCACCCCCCTCCAAAAAAAACCAAATCAGAAAGAACAATAATCTATCAGAGAACTGATAGCAGACCAGGCAAAACTCATGGGGATTTGCTTCATTCCACACTGTTTACAGATAATGAATGCATAGCTGAGAAGCACACCTGCCCCACAGCGCATCTGCTACCTGGGATATGTTTACTACAGGTGTTCCACATTCCCCTTCATCCCTCTCACCACCAGAATTGATCACAAACCCAGCCTTCCCCCAGTCCCAGCACTCAAACGACTCCTATCACTTTGCACATCAGCTTTCTAGGTCTGATTTCAAGCCACAGTAATGCTGAACAGACTACAAAAGAACAGTTAGCTGTTTTGCTTATACTTGAGTCTTTTACTTTGTGATGGCACTAATTTGGGGTTCTCTTCTTTATCAGAACACAGGAACTAAGTGATTAATTAGTGACACTAAACTTCTGTTAGATTTAGCTGAATTTGCATCAATAGGTTAAAAAAAACCCCAACAAATCTAATAGAAAGGTTTATGATCAGACTGTCTTGTCTTTATCCCTTTCTTAAAAACAGTGCTATTTTTAGTTTGACTTCCTATGCGATTTCGTCTTTATTTTTACATTCCATGCAGGCATGTGTGATCTCTGCCCACCAAAGGCCCTCAAGTTAAAAGTCCTAAGGCCAATATGATTATGTACAAAGTAACTCATTTTATAAAAGTTCATTAGTATCAGCAACAATAGTAATACAGTAGTATTCACTAACAAGCATCCAGTATCATATAGATTTACATAGCATCGCTACAAAACAGCTACAAAACCAGAGCATTTCTATGCAGCTCTGTCAATACAATGGAAAATAAACATTTTTCTATACTGTTAAAAAAACCCCAATGTGTTGAGCCATTCAGTCATTTCTAGCCAAGTTTTTCTTTGTGTAACAAAATACATTCTCACTTAGCATTAAATTTTCAAATTTTTTTTTACATTTTTAGTATATAGTTCTAGCAGGTTTTAGTTTTTAATGCGGTCTTCAGTTTTAAGTTACTATTTTAAACAGAATAAATAATCTGTAGATCAGATAGAAAACTATTTGTCAAGAATTAATTGCAAAGTAAATTATCTTTCCATTGATAGCCCACAGGGCTATTTTTTCCACTTTTTGAAAAGGTTTTATTTAAACATACACACAGAGAGCACATATTACATTGCTGTTGTATGTAAAAACAAGCAAGCAACCCCCCACTGCCAAAGCTGGTGGTTCACATGTGGACAGGGAAAAAAAGGATTAAATAAACTCTCAAGAGGCCCTTTGTTTGCATAAATTAATTTCTGAGAAATTAAGATGTCCAAAACTGTGCTAATCTTCACCTAAAAAGTAAAGTCAATTCCTAGCATCAGCAGCTACAGTAAGTCCCACTGTCAAGTAGAATGAAAAATGGCACAAAACATGCAACTAGAATGAAAGATGGCACAAAAGCACAAAATACATCACACGAACTCAAATTTCAAGACAAGATCTTCCTGAACTTGGCTCATGGCACTCTGGACAAACAGGAATGCATGGATAAAGGCTTTGGACTTTGAAAATATTAAAATCAGAACTCAGAATGGATTTTTATAGTTGGCATAATTTTGCAAAAGCGAAGTTACAAATTCTGTAAATTTGTACAGAAGTTACTCTGAAGCACACAATTACTGGATTTTAAACTGCCTGTCAATATTATCCAGTCTTCTTAGAGTACCTTTCCAAAGTAATTTTTTGATCCTGCAGATTAATACTTTATATAGAATATGAAATGCTGTTCTGGAACAAATCAGTAAGATGGAGCAGATATAATGTTAACATGCAGCCAGATTAACACTGGGGGAAAGTTTAGGTAGTCTAGCTTTAAGTGCACTATTAAAAACATACTTTAACTAACTTCCATTGCAAAAAAAAAAAAAAGGGCTCAATACTGTTCCCTAAATAGAAGTTATTTAAAAAAAAAAAAAACAACCCGAACCAAAACCAATCACCCCAAACCCAAAAAGAACAAAACCAAAGAAGCCCATAGTTCTCTATCTAATCTTATTTTAGAACAGAAGAATGACTTTTATATACTTGTACTCTTTGGCAGGGAATCTATGAAACCAAAACATGTCCTGACAAATTGAGCCTTTCCTGAGAAGGGTTCATAGCCACTAGTTCATTTATAAGGTATTACGTGGGAGACAGCAAGTCATAACAGTTTGAAAGTCAACAACATGGAATGTACCAACATATTTATGAAGAATGACAGTAGCAGTTATTTACATGTTCAGGGTAGTTAGTTGTTCTTTATGAATTAGGTTTCCCCTGTATAAATTAGAAAACTACAAAAAGTCAAAACTGGGAGGAATCCCCATTGTCTTTAAAAGTTCAAGTAAATCCATCTTTGCAGCACACTCCTTAGACAATAGCATATTGCTCGTATAAAAGGTCTCTTATCCTATAGAAGTCCTGACAGAGACAGCCTTCCAATCCAATGCGCCCTGTTTCAGTCTGAAACAAAAGACATGTTTCAATTTGTTATCTTTACACAAATGAGAAACTTAATTTACAATATTATTTACCAAAGAGTTTAAGACACAGAACACCTACCCTGCGAACAGCCACCAGATTGTTGCACACAAGCACTCCTCCTACAAATTCAGCTTGTATACCTTCTCGCAAGAGAACTTGCTTGAAGTCAGACAGTCTTGGCTCATTCATAAACACAGACTGATGTCCAAGAACCTTTAAACAACACAGATAATTTGAACACTTCTGCTACTTAATACATTTCACTTTTCCAAAGATCTCCACTGTGTTGGCAGCAGTGTGGCCTAAACTACAGGACTATAAATGAGAAGATTGGTTCTATTTCTGTTCACCTGCACCAAGACATTTCCAGGATAGGAAGGCCTTAGAAGTTATCTGTCAAGTAATGGACAAGTTTCCTTCTTTGCTCACATATTGAAGATAAATGGAAAGCTGCCACTGGAGATCCCTCTTCCAGGCCATGTTATGCCAGGGACAGAGCTGCAGTAAGCTGTACTGCTGATTAGTACATAGTTCTGTAACAACTGTCATGAACCTGAACAGACTTTAGAGTTGTCTCCACATTTATCTAGCTCCTAGAACAGACTACATTTAGGACTGTGCAACAGTATTTTAAAAAGCAATTCTGGGATTGGAAGGCATTGTAATCATTCAATGAAAAGATAAAATAATATCTACTCACATGCAAAGTATTTTAAGAGTAAAGATAAATTTACAGAAAAAGATTAATGAACTCTCAAATCACTACTATAGAAGCAGAGATGTATGAATTTCAAAGATCTATATCTCAAGTATATAAAGTATTTTCCATAGCATCAACAAAACAACAAAATCCAAGAGTGACTAAACACCAACTAGTTTCCAAACCTGCAAGTACTAACTACAAATATGAAACATGCTAATTAAAATCTTATCTTCATACATAGATGGTACTGTATGTAGGCACTGTTAGTGGGTACAAGATCATCCTTGCTAAAAGCATAAAATCTGAACAAAGAACAGTACCAGATTTAACAAAGAGAAAACCAAATCTGAAAATCGGTTTCAGTTAGGCTTTCATTGGGAGTAAGATCAGAGTATCAACCTCTAAGCACTAGAAAAAGACAAATTAATAGAGAGCTCTTCAAAAATGAAGTCCAGATCAGCATAATTTCTGTACCTCATGAGGTGGCAGAGGTTCCAAGGTAGGAATGATCTCACTCTCCTCACACATCTCCTTGTCGTCATCACCAAAGAGGCTTTTCATGGCCTTCTGTTGTGCAATGACACTAGAGTCTGAAGAAGGCACATCCACTTGCATCTCTAAGTCTTCATCTTCCCTCAGCTCTCCCTCTTCCAAAATAACTCCAGTATCCACTTTTGAAACCCGCATGTCCAGAACGCCATCTATCCAAGCCAACTCAGCATCCTTGGCTTTACAGAATTGAAGGGAGCTGACAAGAGAATCTTTTAACCTGACCTGGGTTGCACAAAAATAAAAGCACTATTAATTTGATGGAAAACATAGAGAGAGATCTTACTTCAAGCTTTAAAAATTATCCGTTTTCCTTTCACTGTCTCTCCACACAGGTTTGAATCCTACTCTTTTGGGGAGGGCAAGGAGGGAATTGGTATCAGCAAGGCAAGATGTTCTATACTTTCAAAACATAATTTGTATAACCCTCATGTCACTACTCAACCTAAAAAGCAGCAGAAATCAATTTTTTTTTTGCCTTGCTAAAAATAATAAAAAAAGAACCTATACGACTGCAAACTTGAGTTAAACCTACAGCCAGAGCAATCAATTCCTTTTAAAACATCAGAAACCTTTTCTGCAGCCAAGGAGTTCCTTAGTCGGCCTTAGTAAATTTAAGGCAAGTTTTTAGAGACACATTTAGGTTACTGAACAGCAGTTCCAAATTTCAACCCTCCACAAAAATTGTAACTAATATTTTACCATAAGAAGGGAGTTGTAAACATAGTTTTGAAAGTGGCCATAACATTACCTTATCCTGATTCCTCTGGTGCATTCCAGGACTTTAACCCATTAAATAAAGCCCTACTCTAAAAGACTGTTATCCACATGAGATTGTACAGGGTCCCCATAGCAGAATCAAGGCTGCAACTGTATGAAGGATACTGCAGCTAAGTATCCACTTGCAGCACCCTCCACTCAGAAGACACTGGGATTCTAAAGCCCCACTCACATCTATTATTTTCTAATTCAATGTCTCCAGTGTACTTCACCTGTTCAGAAAGTTTCAAACAGAAAAACAAACTAAAGCTATGCAGTAGACTGAATTTCCCTCTTATATTAAAAAAAAATTGAAATTCAATACAGTTACAATTCTATTCAGATATTTTGTGAAAAATCACAATTGTGTCATTTCTTAAACACTAACAATCCTCATATCTTTAAAAAAACCAAAAACCCCAACAGCCAACAAACTAAACACAGAAAACACTGCTGCTTTAAGACCGTCAGAACATTATAATTTTGACTAGCAAGAACTTTCCACTTCCTACAGGGTAGCAGATTTTTCTCTGGAAAGAAGCAAAAGTACCTCTTTCAACAATTCTACTGATGTTTTTCTATTAGCTTTAAAAGGACAGAAGGAATAAAGGACTAATGCCTAAAGTGCATGTGAGAGACTTTCCTCTGAACAACTTGAAAAGTTGAATCAGGACCATACACAATTTTCACATACTTCACACAAGTTATTCAAGTTTTCTTATTTAGAGCTTAACCATGAAATTATGTGCAATACGTTAGCACAGTGCAACACATCATAACCCCACTTTCCAAGAGCCATCACATTAACTTTTTTGGGGGGTAGGAGTGTATTATTTATTTATTTTTAATATTAACTTGCTCCTAACTTTACATGTTCATTCTCAGGTACTACTTAGGTACAAAGGATCTTTTTTTTTTGTTGTTTCCTCTGTGCTCTCTAAGGCTCCCTTTTAGATTCCAAAAAGAATCCCAAATCGCAAGTAGCGTACAGTGGTATTCTAAATATAGGCATTATAAATCTGTTAAGACTTGAGTAAAGCAAACTGATGCTCCCATGGACACGAACGTCACCTTTTGTACTACAGGTAAACATACACTGATCTCATGTTTAAGCTTTAAATACTTCTTATGAATAACCATAAGAAGAATGCTTACCTAGAAGACAGAAAAACGCTACTGTCTTTATCACACAAAACCAGTGTATGCATAGGTAATATTATCTCTCCTCTCCCAAAGAATTGAGGGCCAAATTAGAGTGCCAACACAGCTCTACTACAGTTCACAGCAGTTACGTTCCAGTACTTTACCTGGTAAATGTGAGTTTCACTTGTTGCATCTACAGTTTCATGCAGTTTCGGCATGTAAACTTTAATATCTTTTCCACCAAAAGCTCTGCAACATTCTGCAAGGTCCTGACTGGCCTCAGGTGGTCCATGGACAATGACCAGTTGTCTTGGCTTCATTTGGTTAATAATTTTTTTAATTGAGTCCCCATCTGAGCGTCCTTCATAGTCAATGTATGTAACTCTGGCTCTAGTTTGAATTAAAAAAACAAGAATAACTTTTTTTTAGTTTAAAATATTAAACTTTTGAGTGCTTCATTTAAAAATTGAAAATATTTTGAAATTATTCTACATCAGCAAAAGCTGTCAGCACAACGTATATTGTGGTTCAGTAAAATACAGAACTGTCAAATATCAGCATATATATGCAACACTACAAATTCCCAAAATTCACTTAGTTATCTAAAACACGAGTTAAGCATATCTGAATAAGTTCTTCTTTTAACAAAATACATATACATTTGAGTATCTATGCTAACATACTATTGCACTGTTTGTTCTTCCTCTTTCACTTGTCTCCACCAGATAGGGAACAAATTATGAATTTCTTAAGAGTAGGGAACTATAAGATTCTGTACTGTGCTCCCAGAAAGGCTAGTAAAACACTAACTTAGATAGCCTGGCAGAAAAAAACCACAAAAATCAAGCCCTTTCCCACTTTCTTAATTCCAAGCTAGCCCTTTACCCAATTTGCACCATACCTATACCACCATTCTAGCAGAACTGACAAGAACAATGCCACTCACTTAATTTCCATGGATTCTGTTGCAGAAATACATTTGGTAGGAACATCTGATAAATCCTGGTCCATAGGCTCTTCTCCATTTGTCAAACCAGATTCTAATTTGCTTTTTTCTTCTTCTGTTGCTTGAAGCTCTGGAACTAGAAAATCCTCAGGTCTAAAGAATGAAAGGCATTTTGCTTTTAATAGTCTTACTGAAAAACCAAAGCACTACATAACATAAAAACAGGCAATGCTGATTATTACTGAGATGTTTTATAATTGTTATTGCCAACAATTTTATTACACTTGCCTTCAACGTTTCCATATTTGAACAGAGCTCATTTAGAAAATATCACCTTCCTACCTTAAAAAAGGACTTTGATATCTTGGGAAATACTAGCAAATTAAGGTTTTCTAGCAACTATTCCTTATGCAAATAGGACAAATATTGCTAGATTTTTCTAGGATGAACAATATTCTTTCCTCTCATTATAAATTTATCAAAATTATGTGTAACTTAAAGCAGAAAGAAGTCAGGTTAAAAAAAAATGCCTGGCATGAAACCACATCGTAAGAGGTGGGAACACAGGCCAAGGATCAGCATTCTGCATCTTCAATCCTATCATAAGCTTCCTGTGAGCCTTAGTGCGAACTGTCCTAACTGTTCAGAAGTAACTGCAGTTGGAAGAGTATATAACAGTGCTGCAAAAGAGACAAAATGATTATTTTTATTTTTTCTATTCTTGAATTATTTCACAGCTACTACATGCTAATACGCATTACCACCACATACTTGATAATCTCGCCATATTCATCCCATTTAATTCTTTCTTCAGGGGCTGGAAACATTGGATAAGATTTCTTTGCCTGTTTGAAGAAGCTTCCTTTCCGGCTTCCTTCACCTTTCATCATCAAATCATGTTTGGTCTTATGTACAGTTGGCTGATCAATATCCTCTTCAGCATCACTCTCATCACTGGAATCAATATCTGCCCTGAAATGACATTCCAAAAAATCTAGCACTTCCTTTTTTCCTTCAGGTTTAATGTTATGTAAACACACTGACTGGAAAATAACACTTGACTAACACTAATCAACAACAAGGGCAGTTTATGTATCTGAGAAAGAGCTCACAGTCAAACAGCAGATGAAGCAGGTCTATCATAACCACAGATTAAAAGACAAACATTCCCGACTCCTCAGTGTCCTCAGACAAGTCTATCAAAACTATGATTGTCATTTACCCCTGTAAACGGTTGAAACAGCAGAATGATCACAGAGAAATTTCAACTCTGAACATAACAGCAGAATGCAAGAACAGCCAATATACTCACTCTTTAGACTGTTCTAACTTCTTAGCTGCTTCTTTCTTTAGTTTCTCCTTTTCTAGGTACTCTTCAAGTTCTTTTCCTTCCAATTTGACACGTTTTCTCAACTGCAGATAGAATTAAAATTAATGTTATTGTGAGTAGCTGATGTGATTTAAATACTTTTCCTACATGCTGCTGACAAGAATATTTGTATTTAAGTACCAAGGTTAAGTACAACTTTTACGTCACACACAAGATAAGATTATGCAAACGTGTGGCCCCATGACAATGCTCTCAATTAGTAGTGTCTACTTTAACAGAACAGCATTTCTAAAAGTATCAAAATCAATTGGCTTTACAAATATTTCTTAAAACATTGTCACAAAATACCTCTCCAATAAGTAAATGCAAATACTCTGAGATGAGCAGCATTTTTAAAATTTTTGTGTCACTAACATCAAGCCAAGAAAACCTGGAAAAGTCACACTAGCAAGCAAAACAATGGTAAGGTTTGTTTCTTGTTTTCTGAAAATCAAATTGCAGTATAGGTCACTTAAACTATTACTAGAATTCAGAATTATTCAAATACTGTAATTCAATGCTTCCAATCCAATCTAAAACTAAAGTAAAACTGCATCAGGATTGAAATTATCACTGTGATCACAGTGGACTCCCATAAATTAACAATACTTGCCAGAGAGAAGTAGACACAGGTATATAAATTATTGAAAATAATTTGAAAGCATGAAAGCCAACTGTACATATAACAATTGTGTTCTAATTCCTAGCTTTCTCTTATCTTTCTAATTCTGGGGGGATATAGTCTACTAATTTGACCTGATTCTCCCCTCATCTAATACCAGAGTATTTTCCAGCAAGAACAATCCATCATATATTGCAATCTGTACGTCAACCACAAGCAGAATTTTTTCTATTATAACAAAGCCACAAAAGAAAGCATTGTCAAAACATAAGTATTTAAAAGCAACTTCATGCTCATCTGTGGAGTACTAATTTTGCCACAATATCAAAAAGCATTCTGCAGTTCCTAACATGAGACCTATTTTTATGTAACTTTATCCACAATTGGTTAAACATGCAACCTACTTATTTCAGATGTCCCTCTGCCACTAGAAGTGTTTTCAGTAGATCAAAAAGGAAACTAAGCTCAGTTTTGCTCATATTCTCCCAGATGACTCACAATAAAAAGACTTTGAGATATATAGACAACTCTTACCTCAATATCTATTACTTTTTCAGAAGGATTATCAATCAGGAATCGTGCCAATGTTCCAGGTGTAGTGCGGTAAGTTAAAATGATAGAGTTTTTGGAATCCTGGCACCATTGAATGAAAAGATCTCTAGAAAACCCACACTCTAAGTCAGGTTGACTGGCAAGAACAACTTTCGGACTAGGCACTCGAGCCAGATCAGACAGACTATGACATAAGGAGAGATGGCGGAACTGGAAAGGATTGTTTCTCTTGTCTTCAAAGCACCTCATCAACTTGTCACTCATCCATTCAACCTAAAACACATATTAAGAAAGTTATCTGTAAGAACGCAAGTTCTATAATAATATAAAAATCTGATATGAAATACAGGATGCAATACACATGTGATTACACCAGTGTTTCTCAGCAAGTGTAGAAATAATGCTGAGCATAAACAACAGAAACAAGTACTTTAAGTCCTCTTTTTTTAACAACTATAAACTATGCTAACAGGTTTTGTGATAAAAACAGAAATTACTATCAAAAAACATGCCCATAGCCATGACTGGACTCTGTGTTACTTGATCGAAAGATCTGAGACACAAACATGCACTATATAATGAGGACAATACCCAGTATTTAGCCATTTTTTACTGTTAAAAAGAAAAACAAAATGCTTTTACATACATGTTCCATCACCCCTTCATAATTGCATTTTAAAATTCAAACAAACCTGTGATTTAGAGAACTCCACTACATTGTAGCTGACGTTATTCAAAAGTGCTAGAGAGTAGACTCCTAATCCTGCATCTTTCGTTCTCCAGATCTGATCAAGAAGCTGAGCAAGTTCCAGAACTCTGCCTGCTGTATCCACGGCTATTAGTACGTTTCCATCACCTCGTAATGTCTCCAAAACATTAGCTAAGAATTAAAAACAAACCAAAAATCTACTTACACTTTGAACTAAAAATAGAATGTTCATGGCTTGTTTTTTTTGTTTATCACACTAACGATCATAATCAAAAGCTAATTGAACACAGAAATAAATTAAACTTCAAAAGAGATCCCAAACCATGTTTCCACCAAAATTAAAGGGAGCTGGAGTTTTCTTGGTAGCTCTGAAGATCTCACTGCCTTGATACTACTTTTTCTTTCTTTCCCTTTATTTAAAAAATAAACAAAAAACACTCAAAAAAAACCCCCAACAAAACAGCGAATGGCATTTAAAAACGCACGTGCTGAGCAACGTCATTTAAAAATCCCTTAAGAGATTAATTGATATGGGGTAAAATACACTGTTTTCAAATACGGTTCATTGTTTTCAGGAAAATGTTTAATCCATAGGATCAGTACCATCAGAAAATAGTAATTCAAAATTTGTTAAATTTTAATAAAGGTTCTTAGTTTGTTTTTCTATGAGAAATCGATCAGCATCCAATTTACAGTGGCTAATACAACACATTACTGCTACTTTCAAGCCCAAACAGAATACATACTCAGTAGCTGTTCATCCCTTTGCTTCCTCCTGGGTTGTACATAAGTAGCATTAAATGAATCTGTAATAAGCAATGAAGGCCTGCTCAACATTTCCAAGGAACATCCATTCAGATGGCTGTGGAAAAAAGGCAAAAATCTCACTTTTTGCATTTCTATTTTATGAGAAAAAAAATGTAACAGCAAGCTTCCAAATGTTTGCATGCACAGAAATCAAACCCCTTAGCAGCTGAATATTTTCTGCTTCAAACTTACAAATAAAACTGAGTGGAATGAAGATATCCAGAGCTAATGCTTGTTTCAAATTGATTAATCTGAATGCAAGTGAAGTTAGTGGTCTTAGAGCTGGAAAGGCACTGCTACTTCCATACCTGCTTATCACACACTATATGATGCACACCTAACACAACGCCTAAAAAAATATATTTTGTTATGTTGAACTTACATCTCCCTCTTGTGGTTGAAATCAACTGCATAAACAATTTCTTCCTCTCCATCCTTGACAATCTTCCAAATTGTGCCTCCTATCATGTGGCCAGCTGGCAATGGTGTGATTGACAAACCATGTCCTTTGCCTACAAAAGTTTTCAATATTTTAGTTATGTTACATGTATTCAAATCCATTACTCTGCAAAAGAGATAGTAATTCTAAACAACTGAATGCCAAAATTATTACTGGAAAAAAAACCAAACACAAATGAAGTATGAAAAATCAGTAACATATCAGTCCTTCCCATCTAACCAGTAACTTCAAAGTATTTTGCAAATCACTTCTATTTTGCCTCCAGAAGAAGAAAGTAAAGTGATCACTTCTTCTCTCCACCTCCCACTGTTACTCAGAGGCACTGCAGAGCTGCTGTAACTATAAACCTAAACAACAGTAAATTATATAACAAACATATCACATGAAAGCAAGTACACTGGCAAAAGGCAGACCCCTCTCTGTGGGGCAACACAAAATGTTTACTATGTCATTCACTGTCCAGGTATTTACAAAAACACATATAAATTACACAAACTGGAAGTCTTCCAGAATGGCAAACATGCAAATCAAACAATACCAGGAAAGGTGTTCATGTGCTACAGCCAGGGATGATGGACTTTTCAGCACCCGGTGCCTTTTTTTTTTTTTTTTAAGCACTGCTGTTCCTCATCATTGGTGCTAGCCTGTATCTTTGTCAGAGTAAAACTAGACCACCCATGACCATTACTCACTGACTTTGCTGTATTCCACTAACCTGAACAGAAATGCACAGCTTTTAATTATTAAAACATACATTATCTTTCTAAATGCATCCAGCAAGTCTTTTTGAACATGAAAAAAGTAGGGTGTTTTAAAATTGCTCACTAAAATTACTTTTAACATGTAAAAGGCAACACAGACATAGCTTTACTACAAATATCTTGAAAAACGGTCAGCAGCCTTTGAAGGATGTTATCCCATTTCTATTTTTGAAATTACAGGGCAAGTATTTTGGCAAGCAATGTTCAGGAACTGGTAGATACTGCACCTCAGAGACAAGCTGCTGGTGGTCAGCTTGTATGTGTCTGTCGAAGAACAGGGTTTCCATTTCATTCTGACCTTTAAATTCAACAAGAGTGAAAAACCGCTGATTCTCCAGATGCCACAGTTCCTAGCAATAAGCTACACTGAGTATCATTCAGTCAGTGAAGACCACCTCATTAAATCATCCACATGCTGTAACTTAATCTCTGCAACCTATTCACACTCTAGAAAACTTTCCTTTGTGTTACCAGCTACTGAAGAGTTCTGAGGTATCTATAGGCATGAGTAAATGCTTTGGAAAGACACAAGCCAATTCCAAGAAAAGTTACAAAAACACAAAAGAGCAACAAATGTCTACATATGCTTTAGCATGACCTCCTCCTCATTAAGCAGAAATTCTACCTATTTCCATGTATAATTACTGAGGCAAACATTCAGCTGATACAGGCTGACACAAGGCTACTGAATTCAGCCCTGCAGAATGCACAAAACTTACTCCCTTTCAAAAAAATTACTTTTAACTCTTAATGACTCTGTTGCCTTTCACTGAAAGTCATTTATTGAAACTCTGGTGACAACTTTACCTTTCAAGTTCACAATTTGAGAAAACTTCAGCTGTTGTATCTTATCAAAGGCTGCATCTACATCATCCAACGTAAAGAGCGTGAAATCTTCAGTATTATGGCGGGACTAAAACAAATAAGAAGTACAGAGCATTCAAGATCCGGAGCACACTACTGTATCAGAGATGTTGTGTATGAAAGTATCAACTTAAATATACCTGGTAGAGATCGTACATAAACATCTGTCCCATTTTATATACAGGAATAGTTGCGTAAATGGCACAATTCAACCCCATTTTTCCAACTGCATATGGAAGAGCACCAAGGTGTAGAGGGTCAGGATGAGAAAGAAGAACAGCATCAACCTGGTGTACATGTCTACAAAAAGAGGGACAACAGAAGTTGATGAAAACATGGGGTATACAGCGCCATACAGAACTATTATGGCTGTTTTGAGAATACATACAAAGTCTGAATGCCAAACAAGAAAACTTAAGTCCTTCCAGGTTTAGAACAAAGTTTTTAAAATTATAATTAAAAGTTACAGATATTTCCAAACATTCAAGTACTTAAAAATGCAAGTCACATCTGGAAACATAATTTCAAGGTCTGGAAGACATAGGTTTCACATCAAATTCCTAATTAGAAAGACCTTAATATATACTTGGACACCAGAAAGTACATTAACTGAGGGGCCAAAAATATTATCAGTGCTACAAATTGTTTATACATCTAAAAACCTTAAACAGACTACAACTTTTCTTCTGAGGAGAAAGACTAAGTAACAGGACCAAAGACACAACAATCCTTAAATACTTAAAACAGAAGAAGTCAAATATATCATTTAAGAAGAGCAGCACATAAATTTTGGAGGTTTGATTCATTTTAAAAACAGAAGGTTTTTTTCTTCCAAAGTGCTGCATAAAATAAGAACTCATGCTAAAAAACTACTACCTATGCTAACTGAAAAACTTGAGGGCAGAAAACATATGCCACAAGCCAAAATACAAGTTAGGCTGAAAACTTTTTGTTCCCTCACAAAGCAACTGGGGCACACACATTTTTTCTTGATGGCTATTATTAAAAAAGGGATCTTACCTAATTGCTTCTCGGATAAGACCCTCAAAAAATTTATAAGTTATCCATAGTACATAATAATCCTCAGTTAAAAGACTTCAAACACTACAAAAGTGTGCCAATGCCAGAAAAGTCAATCTATAAAAATAGCATCACAAAGCTTCGTTTCTTTCAGAAATATTTCCATGTTTCAGTCCTAACCTTGCAATCAATGCTTGCATCAGCAAAGCTCCTTACTGAAAACCTGCAGGAGTTCAGTATTAAAGTCTAGACAGGTTTATTTCTTTGCAGGGCTGGGATAACTAACATAAGCTGTTTTCCTGACTGACAGTCTATTCAACTTGAAACAAGAAGCAGTTGAACCACTTTGCATCCAGCCTACATACACTAAGGATTCTTTCACTTAAAACTCAGTTAACCATTCTAAATTAGTTCAGAGCCAAGGTCAGTCTCCCACAAACTGAGCTCTATGACATGTTTATGAAAAAAACAAAACATCCAAGCCAAAACAAACATGGAGGAATTTGAGAATTACAGTTAATAGACGTAATTCATTAGACTCACAAGAAAAAAACCTAAGTATTTACTAGAAATATTTCAGCAGCATAGTTCCCTTCATAGAAACCATACTTCAAGCAACAACAAAGAATAATTTTGGATTTAACACCATCATACACATACCATTGCACGGTATTTTGAAAACTTTTAAGGACAAGACCTATTAAAAAAAAAAGTGTACAAACTGAACTACTTACTTCCTCAGAGAATCAATAATATCCATAGAAAAGTTTTCATCCCAACCACAATCCAAAAGAAAGCGAAACTCATCTACTTGCAACAGATAGCAAAGGGCAGATTCCTCCTGCACCCCTGAAAGCGTAGTCAACTTGATAATCGATGTCATTTTCCTCTCCAAGTGTTTAATCTTCAACAGAACTAATCTGAATGAGGGAATAAAATGTTTCATTTACTATTTCAAAAGAAAAGTCTATTAATTCAGATCTAACTTCATACATTTCTGAGAATACACAGGGTAACGGTTGTGAATACCGTTCAATACAGCTACTGAATATCAGTTAAGTCTCAGATATTAACTTTTGATGGTCGTAGGTCTTTCGTTGTTAGAAAAAGGGGTTTCTATATAGTTTAAAAAAAATAATCACTAGGAGCAGTGCAGTTAAAGGCAGCTCCGCGCCGGGGGCGCATCCAGGGACATAGCGCAAAGCGGGCAGCGGCCCCTCAAGCCCCGGGACTGCCTGAGGGAGCTCAGCACGGGGCGGGCGGGGGCCTCCGCACGGAGGCTCCGGCGCCGCGCCGGGCCCCTCCGCCGAGACAGCGGCCATGCTCGGATGAGCTGAGCCTCGTCGGCCGGGCCCGGTGTTAACGAGGAGAGCCCCGCGCCCACGCCAGTCCCGAGAAGAAAAGGAGGAAGAGAAGGGCGAGCTCGCCGAGGACAAACCGAGCGCTTCACGCCTCAGCGCCGGGCCGGGCCGGGCCGGGCCCGACTCCCCACGGGGAGGAGGGGACACTCGGCAGCGAGCGCCGGCGCCGCCGTTCCCGCTACCTGCCTCACAGGCCGCCTACGCGCCGGCCTCCCTCAAGCCCACCGGGCCGCGCGCCCGCCACCCCCGCCCCGCGCAGCGCCCTCCGCCATCTTGAGGGAGGCGGGGAGGAGGAGGAGGAGGGAAGGTGAAAGGGTATCGGGCGGCACCACCGCGAGGCCGCCGGGGGTGAGGGCCCACCTCCCCCTCTCCCTGCGCAGCCGGTGGGCTCTCCCGGCCTGCTCGCGGCGCCCGGTGCCCTTGGTGTGGCCGCTGCGCGGGGCCCTGCGGCGGTGAAGAGCGGTAACGGCGGGGGCTCGCGCGGGGGGCGGGAGCAGCCGAGAGGGTGTTTCCGTGGTACCGGCGTTACCCTTCCCCGGGAGTGCCTCGCCCTGTCCCTTATCCCTTCGGCCGGGACACGAGGCCGGGGGACCGGGCGGGAGCGCCCCTCAGCCGCGGGGCTTTATGGCGCTCTCTCCCCTGCGGGCACGGGCGTGAGGAGGACGGTCGGGGTCCCAGGCAGGCCGGGGGCAGCGTTTCTCCGCGCCCGGCGGAGCCGGGACGCTGGCAGGGCCCTCCCGTGGGTCGGTACCCTGAGGGCCGGCCCGAGCCGCCACGGCGGCCGGGAGAGGGCAGCGCCTCCCGCCGCGCCCCCCGCCCCGCCTCAGGTGTGTGGTGAGCCGCCGGCCCGCGGCGGCTGTCAGGGGAATGGCACCGTTTGTGGCTGTTCTCTCTCATTTCTTTGTAGTTTCGAGCTCGCAGCTGTATGATTTCCTTGGTGTCTCATAACCTCCAGCAAGACGCTAATCCAGAAGGCTTTGGTTCGGTTGGAAAAAGCTTGCTGGATTTTAGAAATAGCCTTTCTTCCTTAGCTGTCAGTTCCCCACTGGTCGTACAGCTTATCTTTCAGTCTTGTTACAGATAATAAAGCGTTCATCTACAGGAGTTTAGGTTATAAATGCATTTGTAATGTTTTGCAGAAGAGCAAACTTCTGTATCATTAGAGTTACTTTAATGGGTAAATTATGTTAGAACATTTAAACGGAACTATTTCACCAGGGGTATCTTAAAAGAGGTGCTCTATTTCTCTCCCATTTTAGGATAAAATCCTATTTTCCAGGGCCAAGACTTACTTAGGATTATTGCTAGGAAACCTGTGTATGGATTTGAGAACATAATGTGTCTCGTAGTAAGTGTTTGATGGCCCTTATGTTTATTATGGTGTTGTAGGATCCTAGTAAGTGAGGTTAAAGGTGCCAGATATGCAACAGTTTTTATGTACATATTTATCAGTAACTCTTATCTGTTACGCTCTTCTTTCTAGCAGCCATGGTGAATTTCGCCCAAGCTGTGCGTGATCACTGGGTTCACATCCTTGTTCCCTTAGGATTTGTGATTGGATGCTATTTGGACAGAAAGAATGATGAAAAACTAACTGCCTTCAGAAACAAGAGCTTATTATATAGAAGGTCTGCTTTATGATGGTTCTTGATAATATATAGTTATTTTGCAAAATGCTTCTCTGTTCTTTTTGAGAGTCTTAAGTATGCAAAAAAAATCAGTAATGCTGTCAAAATGTTAAAGAGAAGAAAGCCTTTAAACTTTCAGCAGGCATTCATGAAGGGGTTTAGGTCACTAATGCTGTCTGAAAATTGGAGCTTTAGGAGCAATTTTAGTCATGAAAGAAAGGACCATTAACTGCTGTCAAGTTCTTAGTCATGAAATGTGGAAACCATTATTTTGCCTCTCTAAAACTTCAGCAGGAAACACAGTCTTTGAATTTGAATTTTCAGCTTTTCAGCGAATTATATCAAACTTCTGCCTTAAATTTAAAATGATCACAGAACTTTTTAACTAAATACTTTTATAAATTTGTGTCATTTAAAAATAACCAAGTTTTTGAAAATAAACGCAACATTTACATTGGCAACTGCTGTATCTTCACTGAAGGATGTGATTATATAGAGTGATCAGTTTGGGCTTCCTGGCTGACTTCTCAGGGAGAGTTTAGATAATTTAATGCATTTCATTGCTTCATCTATGTCAGTTCTCCTAATTCCATGTTAGACCATAGGGTTAACAAAACCACAGAAAAAAAGAATCATGCTGCATAGGATGGGCTGATAGTAGGAATGTTATTATCAGCTTGCAGGTGGATTTTTTTTTTACTCTGGTCTCACCTAAATTAATTCTGAGTAAGAAGATAAGTTTACGACATCATCCACCCCACTATTACATTAGTACTTTTCTTACTGCAGTTGCTGGTGAAGTTGGGCTGGTATTTCAGGTTATTGCAAAAATGCCCTCTGCTTTCACACCTAGTTCTCTTCCCACTAAAGTAATGAAGTTTTAAAGTAGAATTTTTCCTTTTGGATTCCATTATGTAAGAAGTCTGTTAACTCCTTAGAGGTCAGCTGTTTTGTGCTTCCATTTAAATGAACGGGAGTTACGAAGACAAAATCCATTGAAGCTTTGGAGAGAAAAGAGGAAGCTTATCAGTATTGAAATGATTGCAAGGAAAGTTAAATTTATACATAACTCTCAAAATTAAGGTATTGTAGAATAATTAATTACATTTATTAGTAATTATTCTACAAAAATTACCCTAATTTTACTCTCTTTCCTCTATTTTTTTCTTTCCACACAGAGAGTTGAAGCCTGGTGAAGAAACTACATGGAAATAAAGGCTGCTGATAAAGTGGAAAATACTCTCATTTAGTTCATCTTATTTCACATGTTGAAACAATAGGGTTATGGTTTTTATCTTGAGAAAATATGTGAAGCTGCAGAAAAGGACAGCAGCAATTCATCAGTGCTAGTTTAATTTCCAATCTTACTTCTTGGAAGACAGTTTAATTACATGACTAATACGTGTCCAGGAATGCCATTAGTCCCTAAGTGTTGAGTAACTTTTGTCCCCAGAAGTCATATTCTGGAGGGGGGAGGCAGAATTATGTAATAAAGAAAAGCTATGCAAAAATCATTTACGTTGTTACTGATCTGTATGGTGTGGAATTCATATATTTAAAGCTGGTGTATGAACTAGCCTTCAAAGCAATACTTAACGTAGACCCAGAACATGGTCGATGGTGGTTGTATTTTTTAACGGAATCTGAATAAGTTTCTTTCCAGATTTCCTCTGTAGACTTGTCCGGAGCGGCAGCAAGCGGAGTCCTGCGGCGTAGGGACCCAGTGGGAGAACCGGAGGGTGGCAGGGACGGGCAGCTGGTGAAGACAGGAGGGGAACGGGCGCTGCCGGGCGTTGGCCGCGCTCAATGACGTAGGGACCTTTCCGAGGGAACGGGTAATCGGGCTGCTCCAGAATTGGTGCTGTTAAGGTGGGAAGGGCCGCCGGGCCGTCCGGTTTGGTTCGCACCCTGCCCGGCGCTGGCAGAGGCGGCGGCGGCGGGCGGGAGCTGGCGGCGGCGCAGCCTGCGGCCTCCTCCCCGACAGGGGGCGCCGTCACGGCGGGCAGCCCTCGCGCCGGCCTCATGCGGCGGCCTGGCCCAGCAGGGGGCCTGCGCGGATTGGCTGCAGCGGGTCCTCGAGCAAGGGAAGGTTTGATTGGCAGGGGGGGTCACGTGAGGCGGAGGCTGCTGGCCGTTGATAATAAACATGGAGTCAATCTTCCACGAGCGGGTGAGTGATGGGCCGGGGTGCGCTTCTCGCGGGGGCTGGGCGGTGGAGGGGGGAGGAAAACTGGGTCGTCGGTTAGCTGTCCGGGCCAAGAGTGCTTTCCCTGAGGAGCTGGTCGGAGCAGCGGCCGGCTCTCCCGTCCCTGCGCTGGCCCCGAGGCAGCCCTCGGTCCCCAAGGGGAACGCTTGGCCCGTGCTCTGCTCGGCGGGGCCGCGCTGCCTCTCCCCGGCATCATTCCGGTGGCAGGATGAGGCAGCGGCTCGACTTCCTCTGTTTTGGGTCCCTCTCGCTCGGCGATACCGGTGCCTGTAGCCCGGCCCAGCTCGGCTCTGCGAGGCCTGCGGGCTCTGCGGGGAAAGGGAGTGTTACTGGGGATCAGGGAGTCAGGGCTGAGCCTCAGCGTTTGCTCTCGCACGGTGACTGCTTTTCTTGGGCCTTTAGGCATAGACCTCAAGGATGAGAAGGCGCAGGCTACAGCTGCGTGTGTTTCTTGAAAGAGAACTCGCATGGCTGAGAAATGAGCATGAGCAGCGGCAGGGCAGGGCTGTCTCTGCTCTCAGGCATATCTGCCTAGCCCGACTTGGCTGGGGTTGTGTAACGAGCAGGGGAAGGGGGAGCTGTTGAGGAAATCCTAATTCGTGTACTGTGCTTCTGTGTGCTCGACTGTGTTTCCTGTTTTGGAGAACAAATGTTTCTGTGAACTACTGTGACTTATCCAGGTTCCCAAATATGAGCTATTTATGCTTTAATGCTCTTCAAATATAGTTGTCTTTTTTTATGTACTTTCATGCAATGTTTCTACACTTTTGTTAAGATAAACTAGTTTTTATACAATTCTTGTGTAATGGTTGGTTTAATTAGCAAATAAAGCAAGATAGCTGTATAACTTTGAAAAAAGAATTACTGTTCTGAAATCCATAGAACCTGACGAGTGTTTTTTTCAAACTAGGTTTGGGTTGCAAAACTTGGCAAGCATTGTGGTGTTAAACAACTGCTGCTCAGAGGATGAGTGTTGGATTTCAGCCATTACGCTACAGTGACCTTGAGTTCCAGTCTAGATTCGAAAATTAGTTCAAGCGTACATTTCTCTTATCTGGCCTAGCCTATCACATAATGATATGATAACTTTTTTTATGACTAAGTTGCTTTCTAGTTAAATAACAAAACTTGGATGAAATTAAAGTGACAGAGCATAATACATTCAGAGTTATAAGCTGATTATAGTTGCTACAGGTTTTTGGTAAGGGGGGGTACAGCCTCGGGTGTCTCATGTGGAACATAACTGCTTCCTGATAAGTTAGTTACACAGCTAAAAAGTTGCACCTGAATCCCTGTTTTAAATTGGAGTACCAAATGCTTTTTATCATGTTATCATTACTATTCTAGGGAGAATTTAACTGAACCTCTGCCTTTTTTTCTTAAGGGGTATTTTTTTTTCTGCCCATCAAGTGCACTATCTCAGTTTCTGTCAAAATATTTTAAATGTTGCACATTCACCTCCTCCCCGCCTTGAATCTGCACGCTTCAGATTTTCCAATAAAAAGGCATGAAAAGCATGGTATTTATGAAAGAAATTTAACAAAACAAAGACCAAAGCAATGTGGCGTTCTTAACAGGGGAATGACAGTTGCAGAAAGTAAGGCTTAAGGAGACACTATCTTGGAAGTTGGTCCTTTCTTTGGTAAGATAAAAGTGGTTGAAAACACTGAAAACAGGGCAGCAGTTTAAATCAGGATAGCTTTCAACAAGGGGATTTCAGAATGTGGAATGATGCAGGATTCTCTGCCCCCCCCCCCCCAAATTCATGTCAAAAACTGTAGGATCAGTTTTCTCTTCTGCATTTTGCACTTAATATGTACAAATTTTGCATGTGAAAATTAATGTTTATTACTTAAAGATAAAACTGTACAAACACAGAAAGGTCCTTTTAGTGAAGTTAAGATTTAAGCATGTAATACAGCTAATTTTCAAAGGTATTTTAATATCTCTTTGTTTCTAAATCAGTTTCATGTAATTCTGATGGAGAAACTTCTGATTCTTGAGTAGGTTCTTCTGTTACAGTTATCGTATGAACAGCAGCAGGGATGTGGTCCCAAAGGGACAGGAGCTGGTGTTTAGTCTTGAGTTTCTTGTTGTGGGAAGGACATGAGCTGGATGAGGCTTCTGGATTCCATTGAACGTAGCTGTACAGCCAGTCTAGCTTTAATAACTCGTTGCTCAATTGAGTGATGAAGCCCTGGGAAGATTCTGTAATCTGGGGTAAAGGGAACTTTTGAGGCTCCTCCTGTAAGGGAGATCATGGGAGACTTGTGTGTATGATTTGTATGAGGCTTTCATGGAAGTTTAAAGGATATTCCACCAAGGCATGCTCTTGTATTAGTTTCTGTGGGTTTGGCAGGAGGGAGGGGTGTTCTTCATTGTTGTTGAGGGGTTTTAGTTTTAATAGAATACATGCACTTTAGAGTTCTTAATGTAAATAAAAGTGAGGATTGATTAAAACAAAACAGAAAAGCAGGATTTTAAAACTGATATTCATCTTGTCTTGCACTTGCAGTTTGGTTATTTGTGAAGAAACATTGCTTTTCATGGGAAACTAATTTGGTTGTTTTGTTTGATTTTTTTTTTTTTTTAACAAGGCAGTATTTTATCTGCACTTATGAAAATGATGGAGCCTGACACGCATTCATTCAGATTAGATATTTTTTAAGTTCTGCTACGAAATCATGACTGGCACTTATAGTTTACTCATTTTTAATTTGGATTGACAGTCTAAAAATGTTATATTACATTTCTATTACCTCTAATATGCTGGATATGTTTTCCATTTAAATGGTTTATTAACAGAAAATAGTTTCATTGTTTAATACTCGGAATTTAATATTTTCTTGTCACCTCATCATTGTCATCAAGATTTTAGAACCAGTAGTATTGGCTTCTTTTACTTAGTTCCTATACATAAATTTCATGTGGACAATCACTTTCTTGGCAATAAATAAATTGTTTATAACCTGAACTGGGTGAGTAACCTGAAATGTAGATGTATATTTTTAATCTCTCCAAAGTCCCAATGGTCTGCTTTTCTTTAGCTGCATGTGGAGAGCAGATTGCCAATAGCCACACCTGGCAGGGAAGAAAAGCTAAAAAAGAACTAGAGCAGAAAACATTTTACTTGGAAGTAGAGATCCAAACCATTTCATTTTCATGTGGTGGTGATTTAGAAGAGGACAGAATCCATTTTCCTGATGGTTGCAGAGTTGATGTGTGATTTGGTCAGGCCACTGGCAATTTTTACAGTGTTTTCAAAAATAATATTTTTACATGACATTTATTTCCATTGAGGAAATGTAGTATGTGTGTTGGCTTTTCTTCCCCATCAAATTGATGGGAGGGTTGTATTCTATAACTTAGTGTAATACATCCGAACAATATATGGCATTCTGGGTGGGTGAGGAGGGCAGGAAGTTTGCCAGAATGAAATGGTTGAGCCATTTTACACAGTAAAACATTAACGTGATTTTTTTTGTTGTCTTTGATATTTTTTTCTCTTCCAATGTTAGCAAGAAGGCTCATTGTGTGCTCAGCACTGTCTGAATAATTTGCTACAAGGGGAATATTTTAGTCCTGTTGAGTTATCCTCTATTGCACAGCAATTGGATGAGGAAGAAAGAATGAGAATGGCAGAGGGAGGAGTGTCTAGTGAAGAATATAGAACATTTTTACAGGTAAAATCATCTTAATTTGAGTTTGCTTGATATTTGTCTGAAATCTAATATTGTATAGCACAGACCTGCTATTCTTGCATAGCTAGAGAAGGTTAATTTCCTAATGCTAAAACTTAAATTTGTAGGCCTTTTCATGCATCTTAAATTTGGCATTTTCAGATGTTACTAGTACAGCTTCATAATACTACAAAAAGCTACATTATCTTCATTTTACAGGTAGGAAGGTTAGGCATGGTGAGGAGGAGGATCAGCAATTTGCCTTTTGTTTTTGTAAGTCAGTAGCAGAGATAGGAACAGAAGTTCCCATCCCTGTCTGTCCTTTAAGCACTAAGCATTTTTAATGTAAAGGTTTGACTTTTTAATTAATAAGCTTATTTGGGCACTGTAGCCTTACAGACTAGGACATAATGAGTTGTTGCTTTAAATATGTGCAGCTATATTTATTTTCAAAACTGAATTATTTCTGACCTTTTATGCTTACACCATTTTTTCCCTTTTCTCCCTCCCAATCTCACACTGAGCAGCAGCCTTCTGTAAATATGGATGATAGTGGATTCTTCTCAATTCAAGTAAGCACGGCTCTATACTGACAGAATTTTCTATTTATGCGCTGTATGTTCTCTCATTTAATTTAAATGCCATCAAGCTTTTTTCATCTAAGTTTCCGGTTTATACGTTTAATGGGGTTAAGTGCTGAACATTTAAATCTTTGGAGCATTTTCCATTAAGAACAGTGACTTGCAGTTCTTCAGTTCATGGGCCCTTAAACACAAGTAGAAGCACGGACTCCTGAACTATGAAATGACACCTGCTGGCAATAAGCTTGATTTCTAAATTGCTTCTTCTGGGCACTTCAGGTATAGACCTTAGCTCCCTAGACTACGGGTGAAAAAGCACACTTGAGGTTGTTTTCTCAAATTATAGACTGTAAAGCCCTTGGCAGTGGTTACAGGGTTATCTCAGTGATCTGCAGAATGGAATGCAGATATTGCATCTTTTTCCAGGTTTTGTAACACACTCCAGACACTTTAGAGCTATTTTTTCTTTTTATTTTTTTAACATAATGGAAAAGTAATTAGTAATAAATACTTAAACCAGAACAACAACAAAAGGTATTGAGCACCAGATTGGGGCTTGTGTATATACTAAAGCTGTAGGTAATGCTTTGCACCTTTGACTGTCTCCCAAGCTTTCAGAGGTGCTCGTCAGTGTTCCAGAATCCCTCGAGAGCCTCTCCTCCTATGGCGGGACAGGGCTGTTTTTCTATTCAGTGAAAAACTGTTGACAGTTTGGCATTTCTTGTGTTCCTGATTGTGCTGCTTTGATATTGAAGCTGAAAAAAAAATTCTTCCTCATATTCTACTTCTTTTGTCCTGTCATAGCTTTGCTCACTTGCTACAATAGTTGACTCGCTGAAAGGAAGATGAATTGTTAATTTAAAATTTTATAGCATTATTTCAGATAGCTTTAAAGGGTTATTGAAAAGAGTTTCTGCTAATGTACCCGACTGATCCTGTGACCATCCAGTGGTGCAACATTTCCAGTAGCTACTGTGGGGAAGGATGACATTGTATTGTGGGGGAACAGAGGGTAGAGTGGTACATTGAGAGCAGAGATGACAACTTACGAAGTGTCTGTGGGAGGTGAAGTTACGGCTTTGTCTGGGGGAGTAAGCTTATTAACACATCTCAGTTAAATCCTAATTTTGTTACTTCCCCTTAGATATGGTGTGTGTGTTATGTTTGCATGTAGATTCATGACAGTTGCATTTTGAATAATGTGATTCCTAGGTTTACTAGCCATGTTTTGAAATCCCAAGTTTTATGAAAACAGTGTAATTGTTTATTGCAGCTAAGATGGTTGCATTGCTTAATTTAGATTTGACTCGTTTGACTCATGAAAAGTGCTATTTTTTGACAGGTTATAAGCAATGCCTTGAAAGTTTGGGGTTTAGAACTAATCCTCTTCAACAGCCCAGAGTATCAGAGGCTTGGGATCGACCCTATGTAAGATGTTTTTTTCGTAGCACCCTGCTTTCATTTTACAGAAAAATAATGCTCTTAATCTGTGATTTAAACCTTTCTTTAAAATTACTATTTCAAGCTCTGTTGCATTCTGATGTTTTTATTATCCCCTCTGTTTTTAATTTTTTTCCTGTCGGGGCTGTATATGAGCAACTGTCCTCTGTGCCTTCATGATATCTCAGTATCTGTGGCATCACAGGTATATGGAGATTTCAGTAATGTTGACAACTTCCTAATGTTATAAAAACAGTATGGGTACTCTGTAACATCAACAGTTGTATTGCTGAAATTTTATTATATAAGGTTAAATTAGTGGTAGCAAAGAACTTAAACATTAATATGCACTCCAATATTAGAGTATTTAATGTTATCTATACCTTTTGTTTTTCTTTTTACAGAAATGAAAAATCATTTATTTGTAATTATAAGGAACACTGGTTTACAGTTCGAAAGTTAGGAAAACAGGTGACATTGTCTTTTTCTATTTAAAAATTGACTTCAGAATGGGGGTGGAGGAGTGGTTGCGAGCAGGCCATGTGTTGGCCTTTTGCAAGCTTTTGCTGCAGTTTGCTTTAATAATGTCCCATATTAAAAAACCACAAACAAACAACAACTACTAAATGTTTGTTCTATCACAGAAATGCCAGGCAGCTTTTTATGAATGTTAGCCTGGGGAAAGACCCTAGGATCAATTCCCTGGTGAACCTGGCCTCAGGAGCTGCAGCTCTGGTAGAGTCTGTGTGACGTCTTAAGCTCTTTTCTTTCTTTTCTGCATGAAAAATAGCAGAAAAATTGTACAGGGGTGTGTAGGGGGTGGGGGTGGGGGGGAAGTCCTAGAGGAGGATTAGGATCCCTATAGAATGCAAACTTATTTTAATGCAATAAATTATTTACATTGTAAAATTAATTTTGCTCATTTAAATGGACAGTAGGTATAGAAAAAGTTCAAATTTCAAATATGTTAATATTTATGATTGCTCCTATTGAAGAGTATCCATCAGGATAAGATTGGGGAAAGTAGAATCACAACTTTGCACTATTTTAGAAAACTTTCTGAAACAGTTGTATTACAAGCAGGAAATAGTTATTAAAGGTAAGGGATGGCTATACAAGTATATGGTACATATATAATAACTCAAGTCACATCCATGTCTCTTGTAACACCATTGCAGTGTTTTATTTCAGTAGCCAATTATTGTTCTGGATCATACTGCATAAACTTAAGCTGGTTTGGTGTTTTTCAGGGGTTTTTTTGACATAGAAAATGTTCATGAAATAAGCTTTTAGATTCCACAGTAGTGGACAGGAGTCTCTTTTACACCAGTTGCAAAATGAATCAAACTAAGTTACCTATGTTGTCATCCAGATTAAAAAAAAAATAAAATTTTTCATTTCACCTGTGCGTAAACAAACTAAACTCTTGTTCTGTTTAGTTTAAAAGTATGGCTAACGTTTACAGGCAATTTTCTTATGTTTGATACTGAAAATGCTGAATAGTCTCTTAAAAGTACAGGCTTGTTCCTTATTATATGTACAACCATGTTGAGTGAAATTTTGTGAGATAGAATGCTATCCCAAAATGTTCTAAGTTGGAGGGGGGTTGTCTTTTGTTTGTACATGTGGCTTTTAACCACATGAAGACAATTCTAGGTGTCTGTTATCTAGGGAGTAATGAGAAGATAGACAAAAGTTGACTTAGAATTGACCTGCTTTTCTTCTGTTAAAGCAAAATTACTTTACCAACCTTCCTCCTCCGTATTCCCTTTTAAAAGTTTGTCTGTAATTTACCATATTTGTTTATGTAACTTTATATTCCCTGCTCCTGTACTGTTAGTCCTCTTACCCTTTCCCAGTGGCAAAGGGTGTTTTTGACAAATAAAATGACTGAATGACAGAATGGTAGATAGTCACCTGTATTCCAGGTGAATTACAGCATGGGCCTGACCGCAAATATATGGCTGCATATATGGAAGTTCGGGTAGATAAATGCATTTTTGTGAGAATGGAGATAGAATTCTCCTCCTGCTATCTGAAATGGTGCTTCCTGGTTAAAATTGGATAATACTGAATGAGTACAGTATAAAAAAGGTTCTTCATATTGATTACAATATATATGGGGACTTAAAGGTAGAATATTTTGTCATCCATGTTGAATATATTTTATCTCTAGAAAAAGTGTTATAAATGACTAGTCTTCAGGGGATAGAAGCGATCTGTGTTTATTTATCTCAAGTGTCCCCTATTGTAATATTATGCTGTACTATCAGCATATTAAATTGGAGTTAATTTTTCTGAGTTTTTAAACTTTAAAAATTATTTCAGAGAGAAGTAAACAATAGTTTTCAGCATCACCAGCTATTAAATGCAGAATGTTTAATGGAAGTTTTTCATGGAAAGAATTCCAGTTCTGTTTTCTGTATCTATTAATTTCTTAAGATACAGCATTAATTTATGAAGGGTTTCTTCCTTCACTAGTCTCGAACAGATTTAAATCTAGATCAAGCAGAATTTTAGAATCATGTCTGAAATAATTCTTCTACCATTATATTTTGATTTATCTGTTTTAATCTGTTTGCCTGGTACTAGTGCTCAGTAATGGGAGAGAGCATGCAGTAATTTCCCTACTTCACATCTCCTGTTAGCTGAAGAGTATTTGAAGGGTAACCTTTAGCAGTATAGGTATTGTGCTTCAAAAGACTTCTAATTTGATAATTTATTTTACTAGATTTATTCAGATATTCCATCATAGAAAATGACCACAATGTACAGAAATAGATTACCAAGTAATCTTTATGCTAATTTGTTCTCTCAAACCTTTTTTTTCTTAATTACAGTGGTTTAACTTGAACTCTCTCTTGATGGGTCCAGAACTAATATCAGATACATATCTTGCACTTTTCTTGGCTCAATTACAACAGGAAGGTAATAGTAACTTGCAGATGTTAAATCTCATTAATTAAAAGTAGGTAATAATCATTATTTACTAGAACTTATGTATTCAGTTAACTACCCTTAGTTTTGTGATTGAAATAGTGAAATAATCCAAGTCCTTATAATGAAAGGTAGAGCCTTACATTGTAATAAATTGCACATCATTGTGTTCCATACGGTGTGCATTTTAGAGTGTTTATGCACGCACCTTAATGCTGTAGACTTACGATTTATTTTTCTCAGGTTATTCCATATTTGTAGTAAAAGGTGACCTGCCAGACTGTGAGGCTGATCAGCTTTTGCAGATGATTCGGGTACAGCAGATGCAGCGACCAAAACTAATTGGAGAAGAGACAGCACAGTCAAGAGATCAGAGGTAAGGTAAATAGACATTTCATTTTAATAATGGAAATATGATTGGTTTCCATGAGTAATGCCTACATGGAGACAACCCCCTTAAGAAGTAATTAGAAGTACCTTCAGTGCAATACACTTATTACCACTGCACACAGTAAAAACAAGTTGGTGGAATACAAATGCTGTATTTTTAAGTGGGCAAAATCTACCTTAATAGGCAATCTTTCCATGTGCATAAGCGTTGTATAGTGCAGAATTTTAATTTTATGATTACAATATTTTTCCAATTATAGTAAAATGGGTTAGCAGATCTTACCAAACTGTGGTTAATAGTAATCAGTCTATAATTAAGACTGGCTTGTGCGTTCTGTCATAAGTAAAAAAGAACAAGAAACCAGTATCTGAATTCTGTATCATATAAATCATACAGCATTCCCTTTTGGAGTAATTTCACTGTAAATGTTGTAGTGCTGCTCTGTGATGCATCCTGCTAATATAAAACATTCTTGAAAGCATATAAAGTACTATTACTGCAATAATTTTATCATGTTTTTGTAGTGAATAAGTTGCATACTGATAAAAAGGTTTAAGGCTTTTCAGATTAATTCATTATTATTTCTTCCACTCTGTAAAGGTATACTGGAGTTGTAAATTGATGGAATAAAAACAAACTACTTGGCAGTAGTATGGAAAGATTGTATAGTTTACAGAGGATCTGTGGCTCTAGTGTGGTCATCAAAGCTTCCTAAAAAGGAGACCACATGCACTATTTTCTGCTGGTGTAAGTGTTTAAATAGCAGCAGGCTCGAACAAGATGTATTATTGCTCTTTGTAGGCTTACTGTTTTTGAAGTTTTTCGTATTGAACAGATTCTTATCAACATGTGCATGGGTTTAGAGTTGCAGTATTTTCATTTTTACAGCTGCAAGCTCTTTTGTGCTTTATTATGTAGAAATTAAAATATTTGTTTATATAGCAGATTTTTCACAATAGAAATGTTTTTTTCCAAAGTTAAAAAAAAGAGTAGAGTTAAATCAGCAGAAGATATTTACTTCAGATCTCCCAGTAAAAGTTAATACCGTTGCAGTGTGAATTCTGCCATAAATGTATCAATTTCACAGGCTACCCAGAAGTGATGTGGACCAAGCAATAGAAGTTAACCATCCTTTTGATGGAACAGGCATGTTAGATGAAGATGAAGAGAATTTTCAGAGAGCCCTGGCTCTAAGTAGGCAGGAAATTGATATGGAAGATGAAGAAGCTGATCTTCGCAGAGCCATTCAACTCAGCATGCAAGGTACGGTGCTCATCTAAATTTCTCTTACAGTGTTCATGTTGCTTATGCTTTGGTCTGAAATCAGTTTCAGTCAGCCACTTTTTCCAGCATGTGTCAAGCTCTCTAAAAAGATGGGCATTGTGTAGAAGTACAATCCAGAATTCCCTGTAGCTGTCTCCTTTCTGCTTTTTGAAAAGTTGTAACTTTCATGTTAGCATTGATCATTAGCAAGCAAGAACAAATTGGCAAAGGGTGGCAGGAGGGAAGGGAAACAGTCATAAGGTGAGGAGAGATAGTATCAAGTGAAGTTAGCCTACATGCTTGTTTCTCCGACAAGTCCCTTTCTTCCACTCCAGTTTGAAGACATTTTCTTAAGCTATATTTTATTTACTGACTTCATTTTACTGTAATTAGTAGGATATGGCATGTTCTGGTTTTAGGTAGTCGTCGAAGTGAGTTCTCGGACTCATTACCACAGAACGTTCCTCAGTTGCCTCACAGCAGTCAGACAGACTCCCTTTCTTCAGAAGAACTGCGAAGGAGAAGACAAGCATATTTTGAAAAGTAAAGTAGTTGACAGAAAACTGCACGTGGAAGTACATGTCATATTTTTCAGTGCTTTTGGGGTGTGGATGAGTTTCTGACTGAGCTCCAGCTTAACTCTTCTCTCTTAACATGTTTTCCTAACAGTACCTGAATTTTGCTATTCCCAGGTGGTTCCTACGAAGAAAAGAAGCCTGTAAATAAGAGGGGATCTGTTAGTAATGCAACATCAGTCTTGTGAAGAAAGAAAACATATATGTTCTAGAAGTATTTTAAATTAAATCCTCTAAATTTCTGTAATTACTTTCCAGAAGAAAAGTATTATTTCTCCAAGACTTAGCTACTGGTAATGATGCCTCTAACGTGCATCACGTGAAAGCGTTTTATTTTATGTTGCTGTTCTGGAGTACCTTCTTAATATACTGTTGGGGTATTGTAGCTTTTCCTTATCTCTGTCTCCTACTGATGGAGGAAATAAAGAACAGGGAGAAATGCTGTGGATGGGAGGAGTTAGACTTTACATGAGAGGATAAGAATGCAAAACATCCGAATTCTGTGAAAATAGTAATGTGGCTTGGAGTATAATGTTGGGAAGATAGGTGTCTGAAGGTTAGCAGGGTGATGTGATTGAGATTTTAAGTGCAGAGGTGTTATTTTACCAAACAGCTTCTACTTCTCACTCTTGTCCTTCCTTACAATGAAATAGACTTGATACAGGTCTCATACTGATGTTGATCTTACTCTCTTACAAATTTATAACACTTTCAGGCAGCAACAACAGTTACAGCAGCAAGATCGGATCCCAAACCTACGTGATAAGCCAACTCTAAGCTCAAGCACTCCAGAAGCTGACCCAGGTATTTTTTTAAACTTCCTTTCAGCACTGAAATATTTATGTCTTTTCCAGCTTTGTATTGTGTTCTGTTTCCTAACTTCCTTGTCTGCCTACTTCCTCACTCTAGCAGCCATTCAGCCATTGCTCTCTTTGGCAGTGAAGGAAAGGATGACTTTCTTGAAAAGCCTGTTCTGCTTTGAATGTCAGTATCTTCTTTCAAAGTGAAGAGCATTAATATTAGACCATTTGAGTTCTGGCTTTGCTTTTTGTTGTTTTTGTTTGGCTTGAGCATTACAAATTGTAATCTTTGGGATTTGTACCAACAATTTGTTTTCTAAATGACTTTTAAAATTGTATGGCAATGTAATAAACTTGGAGTAATAGCTGACAAAATTACTGGAACCAGTTTTCAGTAGAGCGTAAGCATGTAGGCCTTGCCAGTATTAGGTATTAGTGATCCAAAATGAATGTATATTACTTGTTATAAAGTGACTGTTGTGGATGGAAAGTGAAGTGCAAAATGTTCACTGATTTTAAAAACCAAAAACCCAATTTTGGGTGTGGGGTGGAAATGGGGGTGGACAAAAGGAACATCGAAAGCATTTAACTACAGTTGAGAACTAGCTCTGTGCCTTTACTACAACTTGTATGCATTTATTTTCTTTAGGAGGTGATATGAGTGAAGAAGACATGCTTCAAGCAGCCATGAATATGTCTCTGGAATCTGTTAGAAATCACTTGAACACAGAAGAGGAGAAATGACATAACTTTTTTTTTCCTCCTCCTATTGTCAAAACACTAAGTCTCCATTATAGTTTTACTGTGTGGATGTTGCACAAGCAGGGTTCATTTCAGAGTTCTGGAAGCAGGAATGAAAGGGGGCTGGATGTCAAGGTTTAGAGGGAATCTGCAAATATAAAAAAAGATTGCACTAATTTAGAAAACTACTACAGAACGTCTGTTCGTAAGAGTAGCTGTATTAAAATTACTTAAACTATTCACATGAACAAAGTTAGACACGTGTAGCAGCTGTACCTTGCAATTAAAAAGCAAGTTTAAATGGTTTTGAATTCTATAGAAAATACAGGAGGTGCAGGAAACAGCATCAAGTGATTTCCTTTAGTACTAATGGAAAAGTAGATACAAGTAATAAGTTGTACTCCTAAATGACTAAATTCTTTATAAGAAATCACTTAAAATGGGAAAAAGAATTCTGTTTATCTTAGATAATTTATTTTGTGATAGTTTATTCTGAATTACTTAATGACAACTCTTCGATCCTGCTGTCCACTTTTGAAATGACCCATTCTGCAGGAGAAACATGAATCCATAAATTTCATACTTTGCAGTTCAAGAGAAAATCTTCAGTGTATTGTTGATTCTAATGTTACTCCTGAATCTTTCAGTGACTTCTGATGCTTTCTGGTTTTGCTTTCAGTTCCAACTCTAAAATTTTCAGATCCATGTTTAAAGTAGGATTTTTGCATTGCCTTTTGGCAGATAACTCGCTGCCTTTGATTTGATTTTTTTATTTGTTTTCTTATGCTCTTCCTAGTTATGCCACTCATTACTGTAAAAGTAGCATATAATCAGTTAGGTTAAACAGGCTTTCTTTTCTACCTCTTCTGGAGTCTTTTTACTTCTTCAAGCTCAACCCTGCATTCTGGCCTTTCACTACGAAAGAGCTGTAACTGAGTAGGAGAAAGGAGGAGGGGATTTAGGTGCCATAAAGTCAGTGCCACACACATAAGGTGCATTCCTGCAGTCTGAAATGACCCCTTGTGCAAGTAGCTCTTTTAAGAATGAGTATTTATGTATGTGTGGATGTTCTTTCTGAAGTGCTTTTTATGAGCGTCTGTCAGAATGTTGCAGCTTTTTCAGGAATGGCCTTTATTCACGCACCTTACGATTTTTTTATCATGCTGTTTCTGATCCTGAGAAAAATTGGGGAGCAAAGTATGTGAGATGTCTTACAACCAATAGCATAAGCTATTTGCTTTGATATCCAGGATGAATGTGTAACAGGGTGACCAAGCCTGACTTTCAGCTTCAGTGCAAGAATTGAGATATGTTTCATTTTCCTAAATGGTGCTTGAAATACAAATTCTGTTTACATATAAATTATATGGAAATATGTTATAGATAGGGGATGTAAGCTGTAGTCCACTTAATGCATTAACAGTTAGCACAGGCACTCTAAGAATCTTTTGAAGATAACCCCAAGTTTCTTATCAAAATATTCTGAAGTTATTTCATTGCACAATAGAAACATTTAATTAAAATTAGCGTGAAATGAATGGTAGCTAGATGGAAATACGCATTCAGCATCACATAGTACTGTACGTGAAAGGGCTTTTACCTCTCAGTAAAGATTTGTTTACAGCAATGGTCTCTTGATATAGCTTAGTATATTATTATATTATACATAATTGGGCTAAATTCTGTTTTCCTTACCTGTGTGCTGAATTTCCACCAATGTCACCAGAACTACTGGTATGTGTAAGACAGTATGGATTTTGACATGAAACAGCACTATTTTTAAAAACTGATTTTAAATTTTCTCTTTTTTAAATAATCCTGTCATGCACATTAATATTTGTAATGTCTCTAATACAGCTAAACAGTGGCTTTAAGAGTTCATATGTGCATATGCCATTTTGAAATGCTGTATTTTTCAGGATGTAAATTTCTGCTTTCAGTTTAAAATTTATATGAAACTGAAAACAGGAAAGGAATCTCTAAAGCACTGAATTATTTCTTTGCTCATCTGTAAATTATCCACAGTTTTAATTTTCCTTCTTTTGTTGTGCCATAAATTGATTCTGAAATAAGACTCTCATTTTTATAAATAGGTATAGGCTGGCAATTTGATACCAGTACTTGGAACTTGGACCTTTTATCATCTATTATAAGAATATAATAAAAATGTACTATTTCTATAGCTATATAGTGTAGCAGCCCTATGTTAAAAAAAATACCTAGCTCGTTGAATTGCATTAACTGTAACCCATGACAATTACATGTTTTTATAATCACTAAAGCATTGAGGTTTGCCTTTGAACTTTCATGTGACTTTAAGTTACTTCATCACCCAAGTGTTTTAATATGTAAGGAATATAAAGTAACAGTGCCTGAAAAGCACAAATGTGTCAGTCATTACAGGGCTAACCATATTCCTTTGTGTAGAAACATTGTCGCTTTACAAATACCAGTTTGATTTTCAGAGGAATGTCAAGTTTAATGAAGTAGGCGTATCTGCCTAGTCAACCAGTTAAGAGGTAGCAATTTAAACTACATATGTCAATTGCACCAAAGGAAGAGACTAATACTAATTGCCAACAGTACATATTTTATAACCCAGACCTAAAGTTCAAAATGTGTGGATCTGACACGAAGCTGTCAATAAAAAACTGATCTCATTTTTTGGTGTGCATTCTTTCAGCGATAAACAGTTTTCAGCGTGGCTGAACTATGCTCATAAGGTGTTTTCTAATTTAGAGCCTATTCCTGTTGTTATCTATTCTGTCAAGCTGAAGGGGTTTTTTTCCCATGTTGTAGCTTTAGGCCAAAGTCCACTGTAAAGGAGTAGAAATTGATTTTTTTTTTTTTATTACAGTATGGTATTTGAGAGAATTCCAGACTTACTCATCCAACAGATTTTTACAGTCTTCCTCACAGTGAGCAGTCCATGTGATGTAATTTGTATTTTTCTGCCTATAGAAATCAAAGGGTAGGGGGATTGAGGGATATTTACATCAAATATCTTCCAAAATTAGTTCTGTAAGTATAATTCTGTAAACTGCTTTCATGGTCTTGTAATGAGGGCAGGAATAAAGTCTTGTAGTGCAGTCATGCTTGATCAGGCACAGCAGATATAAATATGAGCTATTTAAATGCTTACATTTTTCTGGGCTTGAAACTAATCTGATACAATACTGGCTTACTCTCCAACATTTGGGCTCCTTGTGCCCTTCAACTTCAGCAAGTTTAAATGTAATTTTCAGCTAAGGTACCTACTGTTTTTTCATACTTTGCAGACTACTTACACAGAACCAATACAAAGTTAATTCTCCAATGTGTTTTAATGTTGGTCTGTTGTTTTTATTACAAATCTATAAAATGGTGAGTTTAAAATGGTTTCTGCACATGTCTAGTAAACAATTTTATTTCAGTATCTCAGACAAATACTGTCATTTGCAAGCTGCTTTGTTTAATTACAGAACTGACAATCAGGCTGTTAAAAATTAACCAGAATGTGTTACAGTTCTAAAATGTCTGTGAAATTTTCTAGAATTTAGTTATTGTTTCAAATAATGATGAAAATGTACAAATGGTGGCCGCCTTACTAAGAAATACGGGGAATGGGATTGGAGAACTGTGGAACTCAGACTTACAAAGAAGTATTGTACAATTTATGTTACTAGTATGTACTTTTAAAGGAATTGGAAAAAAAATCCAAGCAAAAGAAAAATTGAAGTGGAAACTTTTTTTAAGGACTTAGATACAAAATCATGTTGCTCACTTGGTAAGCCATTACTGTCTTGCATAAAACAACCTTAATTTCTGGGAAATCTTCATAGTTACAAATCATTTAAAAAAAAAAAGTCTGAACAGGTAATGCATATATACCCATTCCCCACATACACATTATCAGTTGTTCAAGTAAGAACAATGCTTGATGATTCAAAGTGGCCTGGTCCAAATATTCAGTTCTCTAGTTTCGAATTACTAGCTGCTTTGTGTTGTATCCAGGTTTGCATCTTAAAAGCATGAGCTGTTTTGCAATAAACTTTTTTTAACCTGCATACACTCATTTTGCCTTATTTGCATTTCAGACATGGAGGGAATGCTTTAGTATTTCACCTGCTGTAGTCAGCTCCTTCCCCAATTACAGTTCTTCAGAATGTTAAAGTACATGTGACTTTTTTCAACTGCTTTTACCAAATCAAAATGTTTTTACTTTATTTTCTTTGTTAAGAAAAGCAAGTAATTGTTACTACACGTAAATTTTTTTTAAATCCCTTCCCCCAGTATAGCCACTGTGTGAATTCAGGTGTTTGAACAGAAAGGGATGTAATATTTAAATGCCACTGCACCAAAAAAATTATAAAAACCTTGATATTGTCTTCAAAGCATGCAAGCATTGATAAAATTTTATTTTTTGCTACATGAAACCTTGTGTACAAAACAGTGTAGAGTTGGGATTTTGTAAGGGAATAATTTTTTTCATCTCTTGCTTAATAGTTGTGTATTTTAGAAATCATTTTCAGTAATAGATTTTTCGTCTTGAGCCTGCTTTCAGATTCATGTCTTTGGCTCTGGATTCCTATACAATTTTTTGTCTATTTTGTGTATATAAAGCAGATAATACTGTAAAAATTAAAAAAAAGGAAAGCTGAAATGCTTTGTCATTGTTTTGACTAGAAAATGGCAGTGCTGTTTGATATTTTGAAAATGCTCTCCAAATAGGCACGAATCTATATGGTTGTATTTGATATCACTTTTTTAAATAAATATAATTATAGCTTCTAATGTTTCTCTCTTGACCTGAGTATTTGCATGTGTGTGTTCCCTTCTATGTGGATTGGGCACAGAATTATCAAACATGAAAATCTCATCTTTGATATCAATGGGCTTTACACCCAATGTTGTGTATATACCTTAGCAGCGAGGTAATTTTCTGTTATATGTAACTGACATTTTGTCATCTCTGATGTCTTTTCATCTGTTGATACTCGAAAATTAAAGACACTCCCATTAGGAAGAAAGTTAGTGCTGAGTATTATGCTACATCTTCAAAAATTGTATGCTTTCTAACTTTAAGCTAATGTTCTCTGTTTTGCTACCAGAACACACATTCTTTTTGTGACACAATGCACTTTTTGTAGCTTAGTAAATCCATGGAGTATACTGGATGATTTCTGTGTACTTCACTCAACAGTAGATGAAGCCAGTCAGCTAAAAAATGAGTTGTAATGCTAAATAGTTTCCAGTTTTTCAAGAGTAGTAATTAAAGTGGGGGGGGAAAGCCTTCTGTGCTACTTCACTGACTTCTTGACTTACTTGCTATTATAAAATGAACCCACAATAGGAGACATTTTTATCATCTCTATTTTTGAAAGTCTGGAGGATATCACTGATCTTACTTGGAAAATGTTAAGACAGTTTCACATAAAAATGAATTAATCAAACATTATTGGAAAAGATGTCACATCTTTTATTTCCAGTGGACTAATACAGTTTCCTTGCCAGAGCTCTGCAAAACACTATTGGGGAAGTAACAAGCAGGTTTTTCCATGGCCACCTGGTAATGTTTGTCAGTTTGTAACTCCAGAGCATGTGTTTTGTGCCTGCTGCCTTCTCCTCTCTAAAAATGTCAAGATTTCACCTGTGAAATGCTCTCCTCAGCTTCATTTTACCATTGATGTGGTGCTTTTATCTTTTTATGTAGTTACTAATTTGAAACAATGAGCTAGCTGCCCTGTATTTTATTTCCAATATTGGCAGTAATTTATATCGGTGTTGTTCTGTTCTAATACTGCATTTTCTGTACTTCACTTGATCAAAACTGGAATTAATTGGACCAGAGTTGGGGTTGTGGCTAGAAATTCTGCCAAGCATCCATCTATCACATTTACATCCAAAGCAGAGAGGCTTAGTATTTCAGGAACTTCCATATTTTGTAAAACCACACAGTTGAATACAAAACATCTCTTCTTGTAGCAGCTGGATACTGTCTTGTCGCTGATACACGACCCAAGTATGTCTACGTACTAAGGGTCGGGTTGACGTTAATCCCAGGGTGTTAACTGGCCCGGCCGCGCCCCCCACCTCCCCGGATGCTCCACCACAATCCCGGCGTCCTCCGCTGTCCCGTACACGTCATAGACGCCGCGGGGGCGCTCTAGCCGGCTGCGGCCGCTGTCGGTGGTGTTTCGGGAGGGGGTGTCATGGCCACCGTCGAGGTGGCAGAGGCTGGAGCCGCCGGGAGGAGCCCCTGAGCCGGGTCGTGCCGGGGGGATACCCGCGGCGCTGGCGGAAGGGTCGCCAAGACCGGTCTGCTGAGGCCGCAGCAGAAGTCCTGACCATCCCTAGCGAGGAGAGGGGAGGAGGACGCCGCCCTTTCGCCTGCCGGAGCCGGCTGCCAGCTGCGGGGGCCGCCCGGCGCGGGGCCCTCCGAGCGGCGGCGATGGCGTCGTGGTTCGGCGGGCTGGGCTCGGGGCTGGGTCAGTCCCTGGGGCAGGTGGGGGGCAGCCTGTCTTCGCTCACGGGGCAGATCTCCAGCTTCACCAAGGACATCCTGCTGGAGGGCGCGGAGGAAGTGGGCGGTAAGGGGGGCTGAGGCGCCGGGCCGGGCGGGGGGAACGCGCGCCGGGGCTGTCTGCGGGCAGTGTGTCCCTGCTGGGCGGGCCTGGGGCCGGGAGGGAGCCTTTCCTCCGGCCGCTGGTTTCCTCAAGGATCGGCAGCGGCGGGGGGGCTCCGCTGCGCGCACCTGCCGGCTCCGTGAGGGGGCTGAACCGTCCCGCTAACCGCAGCTCGGTGCCTTTCGGGAGAGCTGCTGGCGTTGCTGGCTTTGATTTCGTTTTTATTCCGCCCCTGTGACCTCAGGATCTGGAGAATAAACAAACGTATTCCTAGGCTATGATAGCAGAGGTAAACCTGTTTCAGTTTATTCAGAAGTTTCATGATTGCGTGAAGCGTTGTGTTGATCAGTAATGAAAGCACACAAACCACGCTCTTCTTCCATTCTGTTTGTTTAGTTTATCTAAAACCCCTTTCGATTAGCTGCTTCTAGAGTGGTTTCATAAAAATGCAGAGTAGTAGTAGTACAGAGGTTTTTTTCCACTGGTATGATCTAAGTCTGACGTGTCACAGGCAAAGGTCCAGTGTTTCTGATCGTTTTGTTACTTGTATTTAAGTTGGGCCCAGAGAAACCTGTCGAGTTCTACCGGTCTCCTACAGCCAAGTAGGAGAACATGGCCCTTGTTTTATAGGGATTAGGAACTAGGATGATTTCTATTTAAATTAGAAAGTTGAAATAAAAAATCCAAGACATCAAATATTCAGTGAAGTAATAGTGTATTTATTCTAGACTAGTTTTTTCTTTATGTTTTTAATAATGCTTTTTTGTTGAAAGTTTTTGAATAAAACTTGATTTTTCTAGTAAAGCAATTGCATAACATGGTAATAAATATCAGTAGGTTAATACCACTAGTATTGTTTACCATCTTGAAACTGTAACATTAAAAAAATGAGTATTCTCAAAACAGTGTTAAGAATAGCAACTACAAAGGACAGCTAAGACTTTGGAATACTCATCTTAAATGTGAAATTAAACAATTCTACTTTGTAATTTCACAACTATGACACATTGTGAAAGTATTGTATAAACTTGTTGGCGAGTTGATATTACTGGTCTCATGGGTGGGTTTTTTTGGTATACAGGTAAAATGCTTGGAAGAGAGAAATTTGTTCTGTTAACTGCAAAGTTACCATTTTCACTTTTCCGAAAGACTTGCTTAGAATTGTTTTAAATTCCAAAATCCATATTAGTTTAGTTTGGAAACATATTTTAAGCTGCTAAACTGTGTAGTCATCTAGCGTGTTTGTTTTGCCTTTGTAAAAGGTAAATCAAGATTCCGATTCGCACACGTGTGCTTTTAGTTAGTGCCAGAGAGATGTGCTGATGTTCAGTTGTTGCTTCCAGGTGTACTTGACTGCTAGATACTGCTTTGAACAACTTCTGTTTTGTAAAAATTTCAGAGTAATACATTTTTATGGGTTACTAGCCTTTAGGGTGTAAAAATCTAGTGACATCTAAGTATTCTTCCATAAAAACCTTTAAATACTATGTGGCCTAAAGAATGCTTTTAGGGCAGTTCCTTGCATTCCATTTTTAATTTCCTAATTTTCTAGTGTTTCCTAATGTTCAATATTATCCCTTACATTCACTGCTTTGACTGCCATCTGAACTGAAGATGGTGTTTGTGGATTACAGACTTTAACATCTTCAGTTTAGCAGTTTTCATGGGTAGATTGTTGCCTCTGCGGCACTTGAGCTGCATCAGTTTTAAATAGCACATAGGAAATGATGAAATACAGTATTTACTTGAAAATTATATTTATTTCAAATTTTGAAAAATTGTCAAGGTTGCTTTATAGTCAATTCAGGATCATTTCTCATTAATAAAAGGAAATGTGGTATTTCTATCCATTAAAAGTGGGACATGGGATAAGTAAACATAGCCTATTTGAGGAAGGTTGATCATTAAAGGAAGAGTCCAGGGTCAGAATTATGTGGGTTTTGTATTAGATAAACTGGTAGGTAGACTGTGTCACCTTTGTAAATGAAAATGAGTCTTACGGGGTTTTAATGCCTTTATGTGGGGGGCAGGGTTGGGGTTTTGTTCTGTGGGTTATTTTGTGAGTTTTGTTGGGTTTGGGGGAGGGGGGTTCTGAAAATTTAGTCACTGTTGTGTGTATTGTATGGAACTAATTCTTGTTTTGAAACTTCACTTGAGATCACTGAGAAACACGCAAGTGTCATGTCAGAGGCAAAGTCCTAAATGAAAAACAGATTCAGTGACATGAAATAGCCAAGCAAAAACTTTTAATTTCCCTTATTTTAAAGCTTAAATCCACACTTTTCTGTTAGTTTTGTGGTCTGACTTAAAGCCTAGATAAGAGAGAACTAAATTAGTTTCAGAAAGACTCTCTGGTATGAAAAGTAATTCTGACAGTGTTCTGATAAAAGCAGCTTTTGATATTTATCTAGGAATGAACACTGAAGCAGTCTGAAGTCAGATACTTATTAATAACTGTGGTCTTAACTGATGTCTGCTTAACAGATTAAAAGTAGTTTAATAAAATTGAAAATTTTCCCTTTCTTTCAGATGCAGCAACAGAACTCCACGTGTCCAATTCTAGACTCAGAGAAATAGAAAGTATTAATGCAGCACAAAAGTTTGAAGTAAGAATTTTTGGAACACTGCTGTAATTAAAAGCAATAAATAACATTTGTTTCTTGTAAAAGTGAAATATTGCACTGAAGTTGCTTGTTCCTGGGTAAATCTAGAAACAAGGGTGACAGTGGTGTTAGAATGTGGCTCTTTTTTTTGGTGACAAATTGCCATCATAGTTAGGGGGGCACATTTGTTTCTTGGAGTATGCATGTGGTACAAGTTTCCATCTTTTGCTGACTGCTGCATCCTGCAACTGTTCCTACCTATTATGTGGACTTGGAATGCAGCATTAGACTTGGTTCTGAAAAGCTTGCAAAGGCAAAAATCTTTTAAAGTTTTCATAAATGTTATCCGGTATAAAAAGTTAAAATTGGTTTATAGTGTTTTGTATATGACCACAAATAAAAGCAGATCTGGAATGCCTGGTATGCTGGACAGCATGTCTTTTGTGTCAAGCTTCCACATATAGAGTGTATGTGTCCCCTGATGCATTTCTCTGCCTGTGTGGCCCTACTGTATAGTCACTGTGACATAGCTGCTGATGCTCATGTTCTTTCAAAACTGCTTAGAAATCCCATGTGCCCTTGTGGAAAGTGACTTTACGTACTTTTACTTAGACTTGTTGGTCTTGGGACTTCACGTATGGCTTTAAACCAATGACTTGTATGCCTTCAGCCCTCAAGAGCACTGTGAAGTTAAGATAATATTTTGGGGAAGTAAATGTTCCCACTTGTCCTTTTTCTAAACTCTTTCCATCTGCAATTGGCCAATGTCAGATTTGTGCTCTGTGGCTGTTCTTAAATTCCACCTGTGGATCATGCTAAGAGGTAATTCAGCCTTGATTTTTTTCTCCTTGGCATTTACCTCTGGTCATCACCAACCTGTTTGTGAAAGTGAGTCCATGCCATATAAAAATGAAAAGCTTGGATGTGAATGTGATTTTGGGCCCACACTTTGAAGTTACTCTTACTGTGTGGTGTGAGTGAAGTGACATGAGAAATGTGTACAATTTAATTGATTACTGTTCAGCAGACTTACACTTTTCTAATTTGTAAGAACTGTTCTGAATTTACCAACATTCATTTCTCATTTTTGCTAGAATGAGAGACTGAAAAAGGTTTGTAGTGATTTAGAAGAAAAGCATGAAGCAGCAGAGCTTCAAATAAAGCAGTTATCTATAGAGTACCGAAATCAGCTTCAACAGAAAGAGGTAGGAAACAGAGTAAAATATTTGAGTAAGTACATCCAATAAACTTACATATTATGCTGTTTAATCTCTTTGTTATAGTATCTGTGCTCTTTCAGTGGAAGTATTGGTCACAGTTATGGTTTCTTGGTTTATTAATGTAGGCACTGAGAGACTAAGACATCTGTTTCGTTGGATCATGTATTATAAGCAGAGCTGCCAGGAGATAGTTGAGACAAAAGAAAACTGGGAATGTCGTGCATATATTAGAATTTCTGTTGCTTCTGGGATCACTGTGAGAAAGGACACTTAAACTGCTTTGTATTTCTGATTCAGTTATCTTTAAGGAAGGCAACAGGACCAAATGCTCATTTGAAGCAGTTATATTGTCTGTAGATATAATTATTTATCTTAACATATACAATTAAAAAGAACAGAACTAACTTCCGTAATTTGAGAAGTGTCCCTTTGTGATGGAAACATCAGCCTTATAATTTTGCATAACATGAGATTTCATAGCCTTTTAAATGAAGAAAGTTGCCAGTATGTCTAGAATTACACAAAAGGAGTTTTCTTTCTGCTTTATTTGTAATTGCATGTGGGAACTAGAGGAAGCAGAATTTTGAGATGTATGGAATTCTGCTTATTAAATACAATAATAGTTGTTATGACAAAATTGCGTGCAGCTAATTTCGGTTTGGCTGGTTCACATTTCATAAGGCCACAAGGGGTAAAGTAGAGTGTATTTTGATATTATTCTTATTGAAACAATGCATTTCATTCTGTATATTCAGGTGGAAATCAGCCATCTAAAAGCTAGACAGAATGCGCTGCAGGAACAACTGCAGAAAGTACAGATGGCTGCTCAGTCAGCACAGTTAAGAGCTGGTGTTTTGCCACCAGCCGCTACATCAGCTACCTATGTTCCAGTGGTCAGACATTCCTCAGAGTTTGAAGGAGATGACATGGATTTTGGAGATATAATCTGGTCACAACAAGAAATAAACAGATTGTCCAATGAAGTTTCTACGCTTGAATCTGAGGTTGACCACTGGAAGCAGATTGCACTGGTGAGTGGTTCCCCTCTATCATACCCTCTCCTCTTCTCTCCAAATTAGTGTTTTCATTGCACTGGGAGTTTTTGGAGTGTGTCTTTTGAAAGTTCATGCTGTACAATTTCTAGAAGCAACATGATTTGACAGGAAAGCTGAAACCTAATTATCTTTTAGTCATTTTCTTGCTGTCACATGACTAAGGACACATTCAGTGACCACTTTCCAGATGCTTTTTTGTGATGCTTTTATGCATGATTTGTCAAGTTAGGAAAAGGGTTTCATAAACGTTTACCTAGAATACTACTTCAGGGTTTCATTCTTGTGCGGCCTTTCAAAAAATACTTCTTTCCTGCTGTGGTAGTGATTATTTATTGACAGCACAATACTGTTCAAAGTGATAGTTGGATGCTTGCATACTGTTCTTACTTACTCTTCTCTTTGTCCATCATACGTCAGTTGTAATTCATGGTCTGCTGAGACAAGAAAAAATATAATCTTTGAAGCTGTTGTTGATGTGAGTCGTCATTTTTCAAGCTATAGCCTGATTTCAGACATATACTTTTCCCAGTAACCCTGTTGTCTTATTATGTGCAGTAATACTCCCCACCCCAAACTTTTACACATTTGCACATACTAATAGAAAAATTCATGGAAAATTAAAATGTTTCCATTAAAATGTCTTTCTTTTTGATCAAAATTACTGTAGATTTGAATTTTACTTCATGTTAGCTTTGTTGTTTTCTACTTTTGAGTATCAGTAGAGGAAGCACTTACATGAAAAATACATGTATTTATCACAACTTTTATATGGGTATGTGATTTTTCTTTTCTCAGTCTTCCAAAGTGCAAGGGACAAATGATGCTGAACAAAGTGAAATATGCAAACTGCAAAATACTGTTAAGGTAAGGCAACAACTTTGGCAAACTAGTCTTCTCTTATGCTTTATTCTTGATAGTTTTGCATATGGTCACATGACTTGTAAATGTAGTTAAAATATTTACAGCACTAGCACATTTTCTCTATTAAAAATGCATGTGGACATGTAAGAGCACAGGAACATTTCAGTCAGCAGTACAATATTTAAAAGCAGTCAGTTATTCTGAGAAAGGATATTTATATGATTTGGTGAATATAGTACGTAAGCTTAAAAGAATGACATTAGTATTTATGAGGGCAAATCGTTTTCAGAAGCTGTTGATGACTTGGGAGACTGAATTTTAGATACACAAAATAATTTCTTCTCCCTTCTCAGAAATATTTTGCTTTTTTTCATTGAAGATGCACAATACAGATTTGCATGTCATCCTTGAAAGTTACTAGAAATATGTCCTAGTGGATCCACTTCATACGAAAGAGTTCTAGTCTCTCTACATTGGTTTAATATTTGCTGTTGTGTAGAGCATATAGTTTGTGTAAGCATATTTTTAAAAGGAATGTATTTTAACATGTTTAAAAAAAACCCAGACCAACAAAAGCCAAGAAACTTAACCTCTGCTGTGAGAAATCCTTTAATAAATCCTTTAATTTTACTAGGGAAATTTTTTTTCTTTCTTTTGTATTTTTCTTTCTTAAGCTTCTGTACTGTAGGTTACCATTCTGTTTCTCTGATGATATTTTTAGGAGCTTAAACAACATTTAAGTCAAGAGATAGATGAACATCAGCATGAACTTTCAGTACTGCAGGATGCCCACAGACAAAAGCTAGTGGAGATAAGTCGTCGACACCGGGAAGAGCTGAGTGAATATGAAGAGCGAATTGAAGAACTTGAGAGTCAGTTACAACAAGGTCTTTGTTACCACATTTTCTTTTTTATTTCATGTACAGTGAACTTTGGTTAAAGCATCAAATATGTATGTAACAGTGTAATAGATATCAGATACTTATATTCACTGTGGTTGCCTTGAATGCTGCTTATCCATATAGATATTCTATTTACATAAGCTTTCTGCTGCTGATGATCATGTCTTTGGTTAAGACTTATCTCCCTCTGTCAGGAGAAGGGGTGGAAGAAGAGACTTTTAAGCAAAAGATCTACAGTGCTGGCTTTGGTTAATATTGCAAACAATCTTTTTTGCTTTTTAGGTGGTGTGAGTGCTCATGCCATGGATGACTTTAAAATTAGTGAACAGAAAAAAAATGCTCAGAGTCTAGAAGGAGGAAAAGTAGAAGAGTTGCAGGTTGTGAAGGACCTAGAGGATGAAATAGGAATATTAAGTCACAAATTGTCTGCTGCCAAAGAAGAAAACAAAGTTCTTCTGAAAGAGCAAGAATTGGCAAAGGTAGAAAAAATCCAAATAATGCAAGAATATGAAAATCTTAAATCTGACTTTAGTATGCTTCAGAGTTCTGTTGCAGAGCAAGATGCTCTCCAGAAAGAACAGGAGAAGAAGCTCCAATCAAAGACCTTGCTACCAGAAGATGTTGTCAGACTACAGCAAGCACTGTTAGGTACAAAGATGATGATTTTTTTTTTAATTTTTTTTTATTTTTAGTATATCTTCACAGATTTTCACTTGTAATGGTCAGAATTTATTTTAAGAATCTGTAACTGAATGTGAGAATATGTACCTTTTAGAAGTTGCTGCGTTAGAAAAGGGTTGTCCATTGGGGTAAGGCTAAGCAGAAAAGGAGACATGATTAGGAACAGGCGTCACAGGGGTTTCATGATTAGGTGAATAATCATGTCTGCCAGCTGTTTGAGAGGTATTTCTTTCTTCAAAAGTAAGTAAGCCTCAACAGAAGTTGTTTGTTTAAATTTTTAAAGTACACTTTCTGTGTGTAAAGGCAGTCTGTTGCTGATATCTTCTTGAGCACTGAAACATACCTGTTTAAGAAGTGTATCTGTATGTAGAAAATCTTCTAATATTGCATAACTGATACACTGTAGTACCAAAGTCCTCCTGATCTGGACTCAGTTGTAAAAGTAATGCTCTACTTTGTGGTGGTGATTGGTGCATTTGAAACTTTTACACCACTGATGCTTATCATCACAAAATACTGTGAAACTATTCTGAGTAGCAGAGTTCTGTTGGGGCAAGGTGGGAGAATGATTTGTTTTTATTGTTGTTTGGAAAGTAGAAAAATTGTGTATTTTTTTTGTTTTCCTTTATAGAAGCAGAAAATGAAATAGCAAGACTTTCAAGTTTAAATCAGGTAAAGCGATTTCTAAATTAAGCCAACAAAAAGTCGATAACAATAGTAACTGATGGTAAACACACATTCTGGCACTATATGTTTTTTGGAGCATTCGCACTTCTACAAAAATAACCTTGTAATAAGGAAATAATTGTAGGTTAATTCTGTAATTACAGATAGGAATGATACATTTTGGCTTGTGAAACTCCACAGCATACTCTGTTAAGGAAAAGTAGTGGAGTTCCATATATCCCATTGCTACTTAGGCTGCTCTAACATACATTTTTAAAGTACAAATAGTATATTCTGTAAAATTTGTCATTTTTCACCTCTTCTACTTTGGCGTGTTTCAGTTTTGATAGTTATCAGTTGTAAAATACCTCTCTTCCATGTAGTACTCTAATAATACTACATTCCATCTTACTGTGAAGTTAAGCAGTGGAACATGCACTTTCTCTAGAACACACCTTTAGTTTTTGGCAAGGGTAACTCAGTCCCTTATAAACTCAGATTTGAGAGATTTGGCTTAGTTTACTTTGCACCCAGTAGTATGTTTCAACTGGGGTCTTTTGTGTTTTGCATGCATTCAGTAGTTTCCATGTCATTTTCATAAGGATGTTATTCAGGTGTCCTTGAGTAAAACTTCCTGTCTCACTATGCAGCCTACTACATGTTCAGGGTGTCTCTTGTACATATGATAGTGTATCTCAGCTGTGGATCCATACCTCAGAGGTGGATATAACTTCGGTTCTCAGACCATGATTTTTTGTGCAGAAGTTTGTAAATTGCACTCCTAAACTTAGTGATGAGAACATAAACGTGTACCTATGAATGGTAGAAACAAACACGTCACAATGAAGAATTTTTAACTGGGGTAATATTCATGTAGGCTTATATATTGTAACATAAAGATGCATGCTTTGCTTTTAGTTGCTGAGGGGAAAAAAGAAACCATTTCAAATCTAAACAGTTTATAAATTTCAGCAAGATAAAAGTCTAATACTTAGATTTTTTTTTTTAACTTGAGGGAATTGAGAAGGAACTGACAAGTGCACAACATAAAAATGAGAATATTCTTTCTGCATATACTGAGGATCAGAATTCAGAATTAAGTCAGTTAAGACAAGATTTGGAAAGGAAAGAACGTGAATTAAATGAAAGTATTGCTGAAAGAGAAACATTAATAGTGGAGTTGGAAGAACTAGACAAGCAGAATCAAGAAGCTACTCAGGTAATAAATATTGCAACTAATTATCGAACGGTTAAAATAAATGTTTAGGTTTGTGTGCATGTGTGTTTATCTTTTAAATTGATCTCTGAAAATAGATAGCAGGGAAGTATAAGTTATCTTCTGAGGCTTAAAAAGGGTATTGTGACCAGTGTTTCTCCATATCTACCGTCTCAATGCAAAATTCCGAAGTGCAAGAAACCCACTTGTTACAGATAAATAATACAGCATATCAGCTGTCCATAAGGGATGTTATTTTTCAAAGTCCAGTTAAATACTACTTGATTTTTCCTTGCAAGACTTCTGACATTTTTTTATCCTGCTAATATTTTGACCTCTGTCTTATGACAGTATGCATAACATGAATGATTTTTTTTAACTTTTTTCTTTTCCTTTCATTATTTTTAATTATGTTGGCTAATGAAGTTATTTCATTGCAAGTTCTTCATAATATGAGCATTTGTGGAGCGATAAAGGTCACTTGATTATATATAATCAAAATGGAATTATACCTTTTTTCACTGTTCTGGTATATTTGACCTGTAAAGATACAATTGCAAGCCATGTGCTTTTAATATCTGTTTATTTTATGGAATTGACCATTTAAAGTTTTTTCCTATGAAATGAATCCCATCAAGTGTGTTTAAAAATAATCTCAAACGAGAAATAGAAAATACAATATACAGATAGGCATTCACTTCTGTAATTTGTTATTTTAAATTTAGTGCCTCCCTGTTTTTAAGTAATGGGTGTTTGCCACATGCCCTGCAAATTCTGACAGTTCTTTTTCTTAGGTAGTTCTTTTTTTGTTCCTTGATTTAGGTAGTCAGGGTTCTTTTGGGGGAGATGGTGTTCTTTTTTTGGTGAAATGTAATCTATCCCTATTTGGTATTTGGTTTTCATTAATTTAGCATTGACTGATTGATACTACTTGCCAGCTTAGGTTGGCAGTTAGGAAACATTTTTGTTTCCTCTCGATTTTTTTTTTAATTGTTCAGAGGATAAAAATTAATGAAATGCACAGTTCAGGTGGTTCTCCTCTCCTAGTGAATTCTTGTTTGTGTTTGTTTCAGCATATGATTACACTGAAGGAGCAGCTGTCAAAACAACACACAGAAACTGATAGTATCATCAAACAGCTGAAATCTGACATAGATTTTGAAAGAAAGAAAGTATCAGAATTAGAAATTGAGAAGATGGAAGCTACGAAGGAGTTAGATAGTCAGAAAGAAAAACTAAGCAAATGTTCATATGCATATAATGATTTGCATATAAGTAAGCAGCAGCTTCAAGATAATGTTAAAGATCTTCAGGAACAATTAAGGAAAGCCCAGGACTGTAATTTGCGTAATGAAAAAGAAATCGGAGATTTGCAGCAGAGACTAAAAGAAAGAGAGGAGGAACTTTCTGTATCCTTGAGCAAGTTAACAGAAAAAAGTAATCAGGAATCTAACTACACTTGTCAAGATCTGATTCTGAAAGAAAGAGAAGTAGAAATTTCAAAATTACAGAATGACATTTCAGAAAATAAACAACTAAATGAAGACTTAGAGAAATCTCTGTCTGATCTCAGAACAGAAAATGGAAAGCTGATTGCAGCCACTGAAGAACTAAAACAGGAGTTAAGTGATGCCATTTCTGAGAAAAATAAAGTTTACTTGGAAAAAGACACTGTTGTGGAGGCTTTGAAAATGGAAAAAAGACAGTTAGAGAGTGAATTAAACCTGACAGAAAAGAGGCTTTTGGAACAAGCACATAAGTATAAGCAAACTATTGAGGAATTATCAAATGCACGTAGCATGGATACCACCGCATTGCAGCTTGAACATGAGCGCCTAGTTAAACTCAACCAGGAGAAAGACTTTAAGATTGCTGAACTTAAAAGGAGCATTGAGCAGATGGAAATTGACCATCAAGAAACAAAAGAGATGTTGACTACTAGCTTAGGAGGACAAAAGCAGTTGACAGAACTCATAAAAGAAAAAGAGGTATTTATTGAAAAGTTTAAAAATCAAGCCTTACAGGTGAAGCAGGAACTTGAGGAATATATAAAAGTTTCAAAAAAGCAGGATGTCTTAAAACAGAACTTGGAGGAAAAAGACAGAAGTCTTGCAGTCATGAAGGAAGAAAATAATCATTTGAAAGAAGAAATTGAACGCCTTAAGGATCAGCAAAGTAGATCTACGCCTGTGGTTGAGCCTAAAACTCTAGATATTATCATTGAACTTGAAAGTGAGGTAACACAATTAAAAGTGATAAAGAATAATCTTGAAGAAGAAATAGAAGTTCACAAAAAAACAATAGAAGATCAGAATCAAACAACAATGCAACTTCAGCAGTCTTTGCAGGAGCAAAGAAAGGAAATAGATGAGTCTAAATTTCAGTGTGAGCAAATGAATGTCACACATGAAAGACTTTCCTTAGAAAAAGATGAGGAAATTAAAAATTTGCAGAAAACAATTGAACAAATTAAAACTCAGTTGCACAAAGAGAGACAGATTATTCAGACTGACTCCTCTGATCTTTTTCAGGAAACCAAAGTTCAGACTCTTAATGGAGAAAATGGAAATGAAAAACATGACTTATCCAAAGCCGAAATTGAAAGACTGGTAGAAGGTATCAAAGAAAGGGAGATGGAGATTAAGCTTCTAAACGAAAAGAATGTTTCTCTAAGTCAGCAAATTGATCAGTTGTCTAAGGATGAAGTTGGCAAACTTACTCGGATCATTCAAGAGAAGGATTTAGAAATACAAGCTCTCAATGCTAGAGTTTCCTCAGCTTCCTATAGGCAGGATGTTCTTTGTCTTCAGCAGCAGCTGCAAGCTTATGTTATAGAAAGAGAACAAGTGCTAGCAGTTCTAAGTGAAAAGACAAGAGAAAATAGTCAGTTAAAAACAGAGTATCGTAATATCATGGATATGGTCGCCGCTAAAGAAGCGGCTTTGGTAAGGTTGCAAGAGGAGAATCAAAAGTTATCTAATAGATCTGAAAACAGCAGTCAAGACATGTCTAGAGAAACTATTCAGAATTTATCTCGTATCATTCGAGAAAAAGATATTGAAATAGATGCTCTAAGTCAAAAATGCCAAACCTTACTGACTGTCTTGCAGACATCCAGTACAGGTGCTGATAACGGGTCAGGAGGTGTTAACAGTAACCAGTTTGAGGAACTTCTACAAGAACGTGATAAACTAAAACAGCAAGTAAAGAAGATGGAAGAGTGGAAGCAACAAGTAATAACCACAGTTCAGAACATGCAACATGAGTCGGCTCACCTCCAAGAAGAGCTACACAAGCTTCAAGCACAAATTTCAGTTGAGAGCGATAGTAATTCAAAGCTGCAGGTAGATTATAATGGCTTGATTCAGAGTTACGAACAGAATGAGAAAAAGCTGAAAAGTTTTAGTCAGGAATTAGCACAGGTTCAACACAGCATAGGACAGCTTCATAACACCAAGGATCTTCTCCTGAGTAAACTTGATTTGGTAACACCATCTGTGGCAGCAACTTCCACCATTTCACAGCTTTCAGGCATTCAGTACAGGGCTCCTGAAGTACTCAGTGATGAGTCTAAACTCCTTCAAAAGGAGTTGGAACAGCTGAAAAAAACATTGGAAGAAAAAGATTCAACTATTAGGACTCTTCAGGAAAACAATCAAAGATTATCTGATTCTGTGGCTACAGCATCAGAGATTGAAAGAAAGAGTCAGGAGGGGACTGAGTCAGAGATGCGGCAAATCAAAGAAAAACATGATGTCTTACAGAAATCACTTAGGGAAAAAGACATATTAATTAAATCTAAAAGTGATCAATTACTTTCTGTAAGTGAAAATCTTAGTAACAAAGAAAATGAAAATGAGCTTTTGAAGCAAGCTGTGACTAATCTTAAAGAAAGAAATTTAATTTTAGAAATGGATATTCGAAAACTGAAAGAAGAAAATGAAAACATAGTTGCAAGTTGTAGGGAAAAAGAAACGGAATTCCGAGCACTTCAGGAGACTAACATGCAATTTTCAATGATGCTGAAAGAGAAAGAGTTTGAGTCTCACACAATGAAGGAAAAAGCTCTTGCTTTTGAGAAGCTGTTGAAAGAAAAAGAACAGGTATGTGCATTCATATTTATTAATAGCTTTTAAAATTAGTAACATGGTAATGCATTTTTGTGTATATGTAGCCATCAGGTGTTTGCCTGAAATCCATTTGTGACTCCTTACTGCATTACACTACAATAAAAATCCTCCCCCTGAAAAGTTAAGAAATTAAAAGTCAGCAGGTGAGTGGTTTACAATATGATCTGTTTATTGTGCAGGCATAAACTAAATTTTTCAGCTGCTTAATATTTTGTTTTGGGCCTGTTGTTCATTAAGTGCCCTATATTATTTTTACTGTATGGTTCTCAAACTTCTGCAGAGTTGTCAAGCAGGACTAATTTTCCCACGTGCTTTCCTCTAATGTTTGTCATTCCAATGTGATTGCTTCACAACATCCCTATGAGATGAATGGGTTATGTATCTTGCTTTTATGGCTGGAGAAACTCCACTGCAAAAAAAAAAAAAAAAAAAGATTGGACAAGCTAAATCAATGGTTTCTTCTCTACAATTTGACATATGGAAAAATGGATACTTCTTTCAAAACGTATGTTCAGAGAAAAGTTGCAGTAGCTTATTAATTATTACATATGTAATTTGAGGAAGAATCTTTTTTAGAAGACCAAAGAATTATGTGGCATCTTTGATACACAGGTCAACAGCAAGTTGTATGAACTGCTGCTGCTGGAGTTCACAACGTGTGAATTGCCATTTCTCTTTGAGAAATAGGTGTTAAGTACAGTCTTCCTGTAGTTTTGACAAACACTTGGCAGCAGACCTCCAGGATGTAGATATTTTTGGTTTGCTTTGTAGGCTTTGAAAGTGACTATGTCCTAGTGGGCAGTCTTTTCTGGTAATCAATTCCAAACAGATAATTTTCTTTCTTTCCTCTGTACTGTCCAGGTCCCCATTCTCTTCATCTTGGTGGTTCTGGTCACCATTATTCAATCTTCTTTTACAGTTGTACCCCTCCATGCATACTGTTCTTCTTCCTGTTGCCTTTAGCGTCCTTTTTAATTTTCCAAAATTATGAGTGTTGCCCGTTATCACAGAGTGGTATTTCTGCAAACTATGGCTAAGTAACTTGGCATTAATTTTTGTCCCCTGCTATGAGAATAATAAAAAATTTAATGGAATCATAGAGTGATTTGGGTTGGAAGGAACCTTATAGATCATCCAGTTCCAACCCCCCTGCCATGGGCAGGGACACCTTCCACTAGACCAGTGTGCTCAAAGCCCCATCAGTATTGTCTTTATGCTCCTCTGGGCAAAGACTGTGTCTCCTTTGGTAAAACTATTTGCCTCATTTGAAATGCTTGTTTATGTCTTCAACAGGGCAAGACAGGAGAATTGAATCAACTGTTACATGAAGTTAAATCAATGCAGGAAAAGGCTGTTACTTTTCAGCAAGAGAGAGACCAAGTCATGGTAGCACTCAAGCAGAAGCAAATGGAGAGCAGTGCCCTGCAGAGTGAGGTACACCACCAAATAATTTACAGTTGCAAGAAATGAAGAAGAATAAGAAATTCTATCTAATATTTTCTGGATTATTTTTGGTAGCAATCACTTGTAAAAAGCATTTAAAATTGATACGCATGCAGTGTGCTTCAATGGGTATGTTTTATGTTTGCTTGAATTATTTTTATGGAAGGTGATAGTATGAGCAACTTAAGGTACGTTTTACACAGATACAGCATTTGCGTGAGAAAGAGCAGCGCCTAAATCAGGAACTGGAGAGGTTACGTAATCACCTTTTAGAAATGGAAGACTCCTACACGCGAGAAGCTTTAGCTGCAGAAGACAGAGAGGTCAAGCTAAGAAAGAAAGTTTTGATTTTGGAAGAAAAACTCTTGTCCTCATCTACTGCAGTGGAGAATGCCAGGTAGTCTTCTACTTTATATAGCAGTAGCATTGGCTGTAAATATCATTAGCTAGACTGGTACCGATGGCTTTATTTTACTGAATTACCATTCCATAACATGCTAAGCACTTGAGAAGACAAGAAGATACGAACTTTTGTTACTCTAAATCAGGAAGGTGATTTGAAATACATTTGGTCACTGTTGAGAACATAAGAATTTGTCCCTATAGTAACAACTATTGAAATCTCAGGTCTTTGACAGTGCTTAGAACTAGAAACAACAAAAATCCCTCAACCCCTCAATTTAGTTGTCTGTCAAATCAAAAAGATGGACTTAACTTACTTTTAAGTCAAGGTGTCATTCAGTTTGAAAGAGTCTTATTTTATACACTTCAATACACAGATGTGACTGTCCTGTTTTGTTAATTGCTTTCGAAACCAAGTATGCATCCTTACTTTATACCTGATACCGTGGGAAGTATATACTGCTGTAAGCTTTTTCCTTTTTAATGTACATATATATATATATAAAGCAAGATGCATTGAAGTTCTCGTGGGTAGCAGAATCTGGGAGGCTAGAGCCAATTGTGGCTTTTTATTTATTTGCCATAATCACATTTTTCAGCCAGAACAATGAAAATCCAAGTATTAAAATTACTCAGTGCCTATCTTGACTGCTTTAATACTGTTTTATTTAAAGGAATGTTGGTTACTTTAGGCAAAAGAATTCTCTTTTCATCATATTACAGTTGTCCAAATGAACAAGTATTTTAATCAAAAAATATGTATGTAGCTGCAGTCTTTCTTTTTTCTTTAAGTGCCAAAGAAGGATTATGCTCTTAATGTTCTCAGCAAAGAGATTTCTGAGTTGAGCAGAATTTGTTGTGAAAAATTGTGGAGAAAGTAGAAGAGTTGGGAGAAGGTTGTCTAAAAACTGTTCATCAGGATGTTTCTTAATTCTTCATCAAGCTTGTCAAATACCTTTCAAGAAATACTGCCTATTTCACAGCTGATATGCACTCTTTAAAAAGGCTGGCGTAGGAGTAAATCACATTCATAATATTTTTGCATAATGGGAGGTTAAATGGCGCAGTCAGTGGTCCGTATGGAGCAAGATATACTGAGTTCCTGGAGACTAGCTTTAAAACTTAAAATTATTAGAAAGGCCTATTGATGCATGTTAATTGAAGCGATTAGCAAGATGCAGATTCTTTTTATGGTAAAGATACTGTTACAATAACGAACAACAAAGATTAGTTTCCTCTTTTTCTAGTGCCAAAATTTTATTACCAGACATTTAAAATCTGTTGTTAGGTTAGGGGTTTTTTTGGGTTGGTTTTTTTGGGGAAAAAAAATTGCCTTAATTTTTATGAACTGAGCTGAAAAATTAAAGGTAGGCCATTTTTGCTGCAATTTGCATCACTCTGTGATGACTTCTGTTACTGTCTTCATAAATAATGTATTTTATTTTCATTAAGTCATCAGGCTAGTCTGCAGGTTGAATCTTTGCAAGAGCAATTAAACCTGGTTTCCAAGCAGAGAGATGAAACTGTGCTACAGCTCACCATCTCCCAGGACCAAGTGAAGCAGTATGCATTGTCCCTGGCCAACCTGCAGATGGTACTAGAGCAATTCCAACAGGGTAAGTTTTGTCAAGAAATAGCTACGACTGCAACAAGTCTTTTCCAGCTGGCATAGTTACTACATTTTAGTGCTTTTTAAATATTAGTTACCTGGTTTTCATTTTGATAGCTTGAATTTCAGAATCTATTGTCTTTTAAAAAACTTACAAAACCAATTCTGGCCCTGTGAAAACTGATGGTCAGTATCCCATTTATGAAATTTGAATTCCATCTCTACCTCATGAAGACCAGATATGATAATGCTGAGATTTTGTAATTGCGGATCCCAGAAACTGAATCAAGACTCTTTTTTGGTTTGTATTTTTAACTCTTTAGAAGAAAAAGCTATGTATTCAGCAGAGCTGGAGAAACACCAAAAACAGACTGCAGAATGGAGGAAAAAAGCAGAAAACTTAGAAGAAAAAGTTGTATCACTTCAGGTGGGCTGAATAATGAATTTGAACTGTATGAAACTGATTGCAAATTCTTGACTGAAATTTTTGTTTTTAACTGCTGTGTTAAGTGTTACTGTCCAAGAATACATAAAGTTATGTAATTATTCTCTCTTCCTTGGAAGAGAGGGGGTCACTAAAAGATCAGCAAAGTAGCATTCCTCTGCTGACCGTCCTTGTTCTGAGGATGTTTACAATCCACTTATTCTACATAACAAGTGATTGAAGTCTCTATCTCCATTATGTTTGATCTGTGTTGTATTAGCATAACTGTGGTTAACTCCCTTGCTTCTCTTTTTGTCCCTTTCCTGCCCTCTATTTAGGAAAGTTTAGGAGAGGCAAATGCTGCACTGGATGCAGCATCAAGGCTTACTGAGCAGCTTGACATCAAAGAGGAGCAGATTGAAGAGCTTAAGAAAGAAGGTAACTACTTTTTTTTATTTCTGCTTAAAACACTTCAGGCAGCTGAGGAGGCAATGTAGTATTCCTGGAAATGTCATCTCTTGTGAGGAAAAGAGTAATTCTATGCCACCTTTTGAGGACTTGTTTATATAGCAAATTTGAAAAAGTAATTTTACGTTCTGTTAGGGATCTTTCTCAAATGAAAGCCTTGTGGTAGTTGGGGTGGGGGATTCCCCCATAAATACCAAAGCCCTTGATTTAGCTTTGTGTCTTTTTAAAAAGTTTGTGAAATACCGAATGTTACCAGATTTTCCAAAGTAAGTAACTGCCATATTTGACATAGACAGCGAGGTAGAGAGAAAGGGTGTGCTGTTGGTAAGAGATGTAGAGGGAACAGCTCTTGCACAGATGTGAGATTGTCTGAAGAGATTATGTGGAAGGTCTTGGACACATCTTTAGATTGTATATTTAGATCTCATTTCAAACAAGCTTCCTGATTGCTCATTTAGAATGATAACCTTTTATACTGTTCTCAACTTTAATACTTTAATATTTGATGAATGTCAGTACTTTGGATTTGAAGACAAAACTTGGCCAGATGGTAGTGGAATTTGCTTGAAGAAACAGTTTTGAAAAGGAAGAATATTTACAGTGAGGGTGGTCAAAAATTGGAATAGGTTGCCTGGAGTTGTGAAGTGTCCTACCGTGGAGATACTCAAAACCCAACTAGCCATGGTCCAGGGCAGCCTGCTGTAGGTGACCCTGCTTGGACAGAGGGGTTGGACTAGAGGATCTAGAGGTCCCTTCTAACATAAAAGTTTCTCTGACTGTGATTCTGTGAATGTTCTGGGGTGTGGTTTTTGTGGTTTGGGTTTTTTTCCCTCTTTCTGACATCACTAAAACATGAATTCTGTAAGAGATTCATAGCCTTCTCTTTCATAAATACACTTAACATTAAAACCATAGGAAAGCCTAAAAAGGCAGAATAACCTTTTAATAAAAACTGATACCATTTCAATGTATTTGTTTTACAGCCTCACGCTATTTAGTCTAATCAAATGGAAAAAAATGAAGGGTAATTTCTATACAGTGTAGTTGAATGTCAAACATCAGTAAGATTTGTAAGCTCAGAGACTCACTTGAAGGTGACAAAATAGCTATATGAGTAACATAAGGTCACTTTTTTTTTCATTTCTGCATTAATATTACTTTTCATGAGAAAGGAGTCATAGCATTAGCTAAAGCAGGATTTAGGACTAGTAATTTTGCTGGATTTCTGTACTTATATGTCAGCCCTAACATGTAATTTTACCTGCAATGTTTTGTTGAACGAAGAGGGAAAGTTACTTCTCTGTGTCTAGTTGCATGACAGTTATGACGTGGGTTAACTTATTAACAGTACCGACTGCAAAGGGAATATTGGGCTTTTTTCTTTTTTTTATTGTCGTCTTCTGTCTTGTTCTCCATTTTTCCAACGGAGTCCTACTTTCTTTTTCCCTCTTTATTTCTGTGGGTCACCATATTTTGCTATAACAGCATTCTCTGTTACAGTCAGGCTTTCACTGAGCACATGGGATAAATCTAAAATCAGAGGAAAACTTGTGATCAGTCCCTGAAGCGGCTCTAAAAAGGGAGCTTGAAGAGCAGAGGTCTGCTCACTCTCTGTGGTTACTTAACAGCTGTAACTTTCTGGTTTTTCCCCCATGTCCCTGGGAAATTTTTGGATGAATGCCTTTAAGGCTTGCTGGGGGAAGACTTTGAACATCATCTCTGCTGGATGCAGTGGTAACTTGCTCTGAACATATACAACTAATTGCTGCTGTTCATTTTTAAATTATAATTTGACTTACTGTTGAGATAAATAATATTTTCATAAAGCATACTTGATTATGATCAGATACTCGTGGAAAGTAATTTGAAAGTCTTCACGATTTCAGCAAGAACTCTACAGAAAAGTTACGACTTTTCTACTACATAATTGAATGTAGATTTAGTTGTGTCTAAGTGCAATTTGGCATCCAAGTAGGTGTCATACAAGTGCTCCCTGAGTTCACATGAATTTTACAAGCTAAATTAAATTTCTATCAGCTACCTGAATGTCCAACTAAATACTGATTTGTTTTTTGAATTGACTGATCTGTATATCTCTGTCTCACTACAGACATTCACTGCAAGTTTTCAAACACCCTGGACTGAAATTAACTTTGGCATAGGCAAATATGGCACTTGCAAATGGGGAGCTTTTCATTACTGGTTAACTTTGATTGCAAACTTTGCATATGAAAGCAGGAGGACTTTGAACTTTGAGAGAAAACTGAATATCTGTATTTTATCAAGCTATGTTGAATTGGCAAGCAATGTACTTGTTAAAAAAATTGAAAAGGGTTTGTTGCATAAAGGAAACAACACTTTAATGTTGTAGAATAAATCATAATTTTTATTGAAAAAAAGAGACCACTCCATTTTCTCTATCTACCCAAGAAAACATATAATGTCTTATTGAAAACTGGCCAAATACATTCCCAGACACAGTTTTGTTGGCCAAATCTTTTGAAGGATTTCTTTATGGATTTTTTTTAGCAGGAGAACTGATTTTAATGGAAAAGTGTAAGATGTACCAGACGTAGTTTTCTGGATTGCCATAAATGGTTAACAAATTATTGGAGACTGTTGTAAATGTCTGGTTTAGGGCAGTCCATGCTGAATTTTGGCTCAGGTCTTCTTTGCTGTTCAGTCTTTTCATACACAAAGTCCTTTTCAACTGTAAGATTCTATTTTAGGAGGAAATTTTCAATTTAAAAAATATGTTTAATGATAGAGTTGTATAGTCACTGTGGATGGAATATAGCTCTGTAGTTGTCCTTAAAAGTTGGTTCCCTTTAATATAAAATATTTTTGCCAGGAAAATAAATGTAGAAAACTGCAGTAACATTTCATTTAAATTATTAATATATTTGTTTTAAAATTCATCATATGAATAAAAATTAAAAAGGAAACTCTCTCTTGTTTTGCTTTGTAGAGCAATAGCAACAGCATGAGATTTACTTGAAACTTATTTTTGGATGCTGCTGGTTTATCTTTGTGTCAGTAGTAGTTTAACTTTTTTAATTCCCTTTTACTCTGTGGAGACCCAAATAAAAACTCAACTTCCATGTATGCTCCTACAACTGTTAGCATTCCTTAATTATACTGCAGATGTTTTCCTTCAAGTGTTGGGGTCCTATATAACCAGATTTACAAAGTATCATAATTTCAAGTTTAAACCTTGAAACCATGGATTAATTCTCCTGTGCCTTCACACTGGTGTTTTGAGAGAGAGGAGTGCTGAAGAGCAGTCATATTACTGGAATGGATTTCAGTGCATGGGGATGTAGTTGTTACAAGATATATGGGCAAGAGTGAATATAATAATATCATGCCATGGCTCCTTTTAATGAAATGGGCTACTACAGTTGTAGCTCCCTCATTAAACACTCAGATGTTGTGAGGCTCAGGTGTGTAGATAGTAGACAAATCATTGATTAAGGTCAGGAATTTCGGAAAGCTGAAAAGTTATAGGACTAGTGAATGCAGAATTTAAACTCCTCTCTTAATCTTCTAATAGTTCCTGGTTTGGGTTTGTGGAGAGAAAAAAATAGGATCCTTTGTGCAGGCCAAGAATGTCATTATTGGTGTTGATATCCTAGATGAACCAATTTCATTACAGCCATACAGAACAGTATCAGAACCTGGAGTCAGCGTGCAAAAAAGGGCAGAAAATCTGTGTAGTGACTCTTAGCGCACTCCTAGACAATCTTTGGTTCATGGTAGCTGTGGAATTTCATCTCTGCCATTTTTAATTGAATGTTTGTATTCTCAAAATTATGGGGAATCTTACATAAATCCCTGCAGAGCCTTTTTTGCCAGTATACTGTATTGTGAAGCACAGCACTGGCTCTAGGATGCATTAGTGTGTCCCACTGTGCTGTTTCAAGAGCGTGCATTGGTTAACAGGAGCAGGAAAGGTCCAAACAGAAGAGACCCACAACAAGTTTACTGATGTTGCTCTGCTGGCCAGTAATTCTCCTGGGAGACTGGAGAACTCTTAAGTACTTCAAGGCTTTAGCAATCTGATAGTAGAGTATGCAGAATAGCTGGGTTTAGGAGATATTTGAGATTAGGTACTGAGATCAGAAGACCTGATACCAACATGCAGTTTGGTCAGATTATGAAAAAGATTGCCACTACAGGACTGTAGACCTTGGTCAAGAGTTTCTTTCTACCTCTGTATTATATTTGTTCCAGAATTATGTTCCAGAAATTTTAGCTTATGATTTCAAATAATGATCACATACTAAGTTGACACTTTTTTTATAAAAAATCAAGCTGATTTTTATTTTGTTTTAAAAAGCACTAACAATATTAATGTATTTTTATTTTAAAATGTGTGTAATAAGTTTTGCAACAAAGATGCAAAGTTTCAATTTTTGTTTATTTGCTGTGACATAACATTTTATAGGTGAGATCAGAAGAGAAATGTTAGAAGATGTACAAAATAAACTAATGAATTTTATGAACAGCACAGAAGGCAAAGTGGACAAGTAAGTCTTTAATGAAAGACTGGGCATACATTTTTGGCTTTTATTCCTCACAATGTACAGATGTGTTACTAACAGTTGCAAGAGTAGTGCAGAACTGGGCTTCCATATGTGATCTTGTAATTATACTTTCATTATTTTGACATTTTTCAATTGCTTGGTGGTTGTAAATAGTAATTTTGATTCGTAAAACTCGTGTATGTAAATTTGGATTACTGGTGTTTCTTACGTAGAAGCACACTTCAATAGCATGAGCTCTGCAAATGGAGATAAAGGTTCTTAATGAATGTCTGTTATAATGTATAAGGTGTGAACAGCAAGCCCCCCTTTATGTAGCCATCACCTGGATATTGTGTAAATCTCTCTTTCTTGATCTTTTTTTTTTTTTTTTTTTTTTGTTTCTTCTCTTTACCCATTAGAACTGAAACGGAGGTAGGCAAATGGGTTTCTTGTCCTATTCCTTATGTCTTGATTTGGGACTGCACATAAGTATCTGTTGAAATGCTCTCCTGAGTCAAGATCTTAGAATAAACGTTTTCTCTGATTGTAGTACTTACATCAAAACTTGTCATGTACAATTCAGTTTCACCTTACTACATGCAATATTTCTAATACTGTCCAAATTGACACTTGCTGTGTAAGAAATGTTATAACTTTGTAGGTAAAGGAAATTGATGAAGGTACCCTTCATTAGTTCCTTGTATTAGATTTGTTTATTTGAATTAGTGTAGATTAGGCAAGAGTATGAGGAATAAATGCATCAATATTACAGTATCAGCTGTTACGTAAGATCAGGTTGTATAACAAGCTTCCTTTGTTCTGTAGGGTCCTGATGAGAAATCTCTTTGTTGGACATTTTCATACTCCAAAAAATAAACGTCCTGAAGTGTTAAGGTTAATGGGAAGTATCTTGGGAATAAAAAAGGAAGAACTCGATCAGGTAATACTTTGCAGAAAACTAGATTTCCTTATTTTATTTGCAGTATCCTTACCTGAAAATAGAACGACTTGCTGCTAGACTAAATGTGACTGTCCCTGCACTTTTTGTGGGGAAAGTATGTGTTTTGTTCTCTCATGTGAATTCACTTTTTATGTGGGACATGCTGATCTTAATGGAATCTTCTGATAACATTATTTTAATACAGTGGATCTCATTTTGCTGAAGAATGCTAATGCAGCAAGGAAGGGATTTAACTCTGTGCTGTTGTGTATAATAGCTTTAATATGTCAGTTATAGAAAAGTAAGCCAGTTTTATATGTACCGCTAGGTATTGTGAAGAATGCAGGGCTTATTTTTCAATAAAGAGCCAGGTTTTTAGACTTTGGGAGGCAGAGAATAAGGTTTTGACAGTAATTAAAGTTTTTATTTATTTGTAGGATTCCCACATAGTTATGGTGAATAAATACAGTGAGCAGTTTTGCAGTTTCTTTCACCTGCTGCTTTATTTTTTGTTTCCTAACTTTTTTTTGTAAATATTTTCTAGTTACTGTCTGAAGACCGAGGAGGAGTTACGAGATGGGTGACTGGCTGGCTTGGTGGAGGAGCTGGGTCAAAGAGTGTCCCTAGTACACCTTTGAGGCCAACTCATCAGAACATTTTTAATAGTGTAAGAAGTAATTGTGCGTGGAAGAAATGGGGCAGTTGCATGTTAATGCTGATGTTTAGTTCCTCAGTATATTGAGCTTCATTTACTGATGCTACTGTATCTTGCGTTATTTGTTGGTTTTGTGCAACTGCTTTGGCATGAGGTTTTTTCCTGCACTAAATAAGTGTGTAGGCATTAATGAAAATTATACAATAGTAAGTGTTAGGCTAATATAGAAATCCAATTACTGTTCCACTGCTTCCTGGGATCACTGACTTCTTACAGTATGGACTTTATCTTGCAAACTGACATTGCTGGAGCTTAAATACATGTGGGAGTCTGAAATTCTGCAATACTCAACAGCACAGAAGACCATGACATCGTATTTTGATGACTATGTTCCCATATGTCCTTTAAATTTCATTTGAAAAGCTTTCTCAGCTGCTGCAGCTAGTGCCTCTTATGTACAGCATATAAAGTTGATATTTTACACTTTCAAATACTGTAAGGCAGCAGTTCTCATAGCATGGTCCAGGGGAGCAGTTAATCTATGGAACTTTCCATTTTGCAGACCTGTAAATAATGCACTCAAGGATAGAGCACCGAGGGTTTGCGCTTTTCGATTAACGTTGGTTGTTTGCTCATTGAGCTAGAAAAGCATGTTGAAAATTGATTCCTGTAAATTATCTTGAACTGTAGGGATTGGTTTTTGCCCACTAAAATAATGCAGGCACTTAGGCCACCAGAGGATTGTAGTCTGATTTAACTACAGATGTAAAAGAGGAAAATTAATGCTTTTGTATCTATAGTGCAGGTGTTAAAAAGCAAAATTTTATCTTGTGATGCTTCTGACACCTTAATCATTCCCACGCTTCCTTTTTTCAAGACTTTTTGTCAAATAAAACAAGTAATGGGTTTTAAGAGAAACGGTTTAAGTTTTATGGGTTTCTGGAGGAGTGATTTGCTTGAGCATGGACACAGGAAATGCTGTCATGTCAGTAGCAGCGTGGGATTCTTGAAACAATTGGCTTAAATCAGTAATGGAACCATGGTGGAAGTATGTGTTATCTTTAGAGTTTATCAGTTTCACATAAATACTACTTATTAAGACAACAAAAAACTGTGTATTTTGAAAATAAATTCCATTGTCACTCACTAAGGACTACTTAATATCAAGTACTATGTATCACTACAAAATTTTTGGAAGCTTTTGACAGCTTTGTTTTATGTGTGTATGTATGTATTTTTAATTTTCATACTTTTCAACAGAGCATCAGTAAAATGTCATAACTAGTAGCCTCTTGTAGTCTTTTTCAGAATTGTTTGTGCAATTCCTCGAAACAGAATCTTGCCCAAGCCTTCCTCCACCCAAGCTCTCTGTTCATGATATGAAGCCTTTAGGAGCAGCAGGAACTGGTAAAACTAGCAGTACTCCATCCAACAGTCAAATGCAAGGTAACATTTGAAGGAAAGTTTGCATCTTTACACAGAACATAAATAAATAAAGGTAGAATTTTCAAGGGGATTTCAATGATTCTGTGCTTCCTCACTTGTGAACTACGAATTTGATTTCTCCCCCCCCATTTCCTAATTTCTCTTCTCTTTTTTTCTTTTCTTCCCCCACTCTTCCTTTCCACTGCTTCTGTACCCCACTTCCTAAAATCTCAATACAGAAGAGTAGGGGGACCAAATTCCCTGGAATTTGGAAAGGCTTTAACAGCCCTTGTTAGAGCCAAACAGATGCTGTGCAGACAACTCCATATGGTATATCAGTGAACCCAGTCCTGATTTTCAACATCCCTGTCGATCAGCTTGGGTCTCACTGAGTGAAGAATGCAAGTAATACCAACCTTGTAGTGCCTCTCTGGTATGTAAAACCTGGTTGCTCAGAGAGGACTGAAGTAAAATCAGTTAAGTATATATGGCCTGATTTGCAACCTCCGTAAGCTCTGCATGAGTGTTAACTTTGATTTTTCTAAGGCAGAGAATGATTATACTTAGATTATGCATGTTGAAATTAATGCACTTTTGCTTAAGTATTGTAAGATCCAAATCTTCAGTTTAACTGATCTAATTTTTACTTAATTTTTGTACGTGTATTTAAGACTTCACCTTAATACAGTCCTGATGATTTGAAGAAGCTTATTTTGATTGAAACTTTCACCTGTAAATTCAAAGAAAAAACAAGCAACCCCAAAACCCTATGTATTACATAGATCTACAAAGAGATATATGTGATAAAAAAACCCTCTTTCAATTTGCCTAAAGTAGTTGGATGTTACAAAGTATAAATGTCTACTGTGAAATACCAGTTTATCTCTGGAAGCAGGATTAAATATTTTTTTTTAATAAAGCCAAATTAAATGTAATTTTCTTTTTACTCTTCTTCCTTGTAGTATAACAGTAATATAATAGGTCAAGTACCTATTTTATTTGGCAAACTATTTCCTTGTCTGGAGGAACTAAATTCTCAGTTCCTTTTATCTATTCAGGAGCTAAACTGCTGGCTTGTTAAAACTAGACACCCATTATCTATATCCTTTTAATTGTTTGGGTGCTTGTAAGTTTTTTTGTTCCTAGAAATAAACCATATGGTAGCATTTAAGTGCTGGACACAAATGTCGGTATAATGTTCACACAGAAATGCGTTTGTGAGAATTAGGATGTTTACATGATGAAAGACCTTTTTTAAAACAAAAAAAATCTGAATAAAATCATCTGTCCAAATCATTAGTATGATATGGGAATGTCAGTTTAGTTTCTGCTCTGCATCTGGTGTAGGAACCTTGAGAACAGGTTACATCTGGAGCTGAGTGAGGATTTGATGGGGGAAGGTGAGGAAGGGCAAGTTGATTGATAGGTTTTAAAAAAATAGTTTATTAAAACTAAAATTTTGTTAGAATTTGACTAATGAGTGAACATTAAGTTTTGTCTCAAGGCTAATTGTGGCTCACTGTCCGAGGGGTTTTCTTGGGGCTGACCTTGGGGAAACTGCCAGTACACCATGGGGTGAGAAAGCTGCCTGTGTGCTGCCTTGTAGTGCCTGAAGTGAACCTTGGCAAAGGGTGTTCATGTTGCCTGTCAGAGTTGTATAGATTTTTTTGTGCAGCCTGAGCTGTTACTGAATTTGAGCTGCCAGCAAGCACAATATGGTTGGCAGGTCCTGACAATGCCCTGATCTTTAAGTCAGTCTTGTAACTGGTGGCCTGAAGTGTAAACATAGGAATTGTTCGGCAAAAGAAACAGTGGCAGATGAGATCCAAGATGAGAGAAGACAGAATGAAAGTCTTTGAGAGGATCTACAGTCCATGGCAAGAAGATAGGATTTTCATGTTGCAAAAGTAATAGGCAATTTTAGAACTTGTTTGTGAACAAATGCTGTAAAATTGGGTAAACTTACAAATGGTTTCTAACAAATTTTTTTTTGTTGCTGGGTTTTGGTTTTTTTGAGTTGTTTTTCTTTTTTCTTACATTTCAGATTCTGCAGTCTCAGGAGCGAGCAGAAGACCAGATAAAAGTCCATTTTTAGCACCTCGATCTGCAGCAGTGCCTCTCATAACACCTGCCAGTAGTTCTGGACATCTGCTTATGAAACCTATTTCTGATGCGTTGCCTACTTTTACACCACTGCCAGTGTCCCCTGATGCTAGTGCTGGTGCTGTATTAAAAGACCTTCTAAAACAGTGAATGATCGTGTATCAATATGATGATAGTAGCACTTTAAGGAAAATGAGAACACTATGCTGTATATAATTTACCACAATGAGGCCTTCTGTAAAAAGTCATGTATTGTTTGCAATTGTACCTTGCTTTTCTTTTAATTATGAACTAACCAGTTCTTTGGAAATTTTAAAGGTGGCATGAATAACCGCCTTCTTTATAGCAGGCATTCATTTTGGGTGTGGGTTAAATGTTAAACTGAGAAAAAGAAAATCTATCTAGTTACTACATTGTCATAAGACAAATAGAAGATTTTTTTAAACCTTAGTTATACTCTGAGTTGTTTCAGTTATTCCTAGACAGCATTAACTCTTTGGTGTTGAGATCCATTTTTACATTAAAACGATCTGCCATTGGCAGTGGGCCTTCAAGAACCAGAATTTAAAAACAAAAAAAATTTTTAAAAATCTCCAGCCAAAAATGATCTTATTTGAGGTGTTCAATTTATGACACAAAGACCAAAGAATATGACTATGAACATATGGGAATGTGGTTATTGAGCAGCTGCAGTCTTCCCACACACGATTTATGACATTTACTTAATGTAGACTAGGACGTATATCTCTTATTTACAGGATTGGTCACATTTGGGGGCAATTTGAGGCACGGTACTCTCTTTTTGTGCAATGATTTTATTTTTTTTTTTCCCCCCAGACTAGTAGTAGGTGCTTTCAGCAGTCAAACCCCATCAGCACCAAGGAGTTAACTGTGGAAGCGAGTGCTTCATTTTCTAGAGGCATCCATGTAATGAAGAGTGGGTGACTGAGCAAAAGATAGGTTCACATATTTAAAGATACTGTACTCTATGGTCTAAGATGTATATTTGAGAGACTTTTTATCTTGCAGGATTTTGTAGATCCAAATATAGGCTTAAAGTTTGAACACATGTATAGACTTTAAAAGGGAAGATGCTTACTTATCTCAAATGTGTAAATAGGTCTTTGTAAGACCAAGGCCAAAGTCAATTATTCTGTAAATTTTGCTGTGATAATTGTACACTTTCTTTGGCAGGAAGAGAATAAAGTTGCATACTAAAGGATAAAAGTCATCTTGCAAAAGTCATCTTCATAGTCAATCTGAGATGAAACATCTTCAGTTTGAAATGTATAATTTCTAAATCTTTTTATATGCTATTCGTTGTCAAGTCAGTGTTAAGATAACTTGTGCAAGTTCTATATTAGAACTGTCAACCTTCTCATTTTCATTAAAATCCTGGATTAAATTGTTGTAAGAGTTATATTTAAATAAAATTAATTACTGAAACTTGTACAGTATCAACCAAAATAATGCAAGAGATATTTGCATTTATTTATGTAGAGGTCAAATAGTGAATTTCTTTTGTTGCCTTGAAATCTAGCAGAGTATTTTTAATTACTGTATTTACCTTGAGTCCCTTTTCTCCAGTATGTTAATGTTTCATGGAAGACTTCTGCAAATTTTGAAGTAGACTGACTATATAGAATTTTTATTTTAAATTTTTTACTCCATTATAAACAAGGTAATTAATTTGGCAGTTTGCTTTCTGAAAGGATAGCAGCCACACATAGTATACCAAAGTAAATTCTGCATTACGTAATAAATGTAATGAGAATTTGAAATTACCTCTGCTGAGAACATTTAAATTTGGTACTTCAAATGTACATCTTCATTTAAACTGGATTGGAATAGGTACCTTTTTTCTATAACAAATATAAAGAAAACTGAAATCAAATGGCTTCTGTGCAGTCTCTCTTGTTCTTGTAGTAATGTCTATTTACAGATATATAGCTGCTTTAGAATAAAATTGCCTTTTGTTGAGCCAGAGCAGAAGGAATCGTTTAGTTTTTAAAAACTGTGACACATAAATTACAAATGGACCGATGCTGCTCACTATCCTCTGAATATACTAACTGAGCAGATCTTAACTTTTCTGTGCAAAGTTTTTCTTTAATTGCAGAAAACTTAGTATGTACATGTTTCTCTTCCAGGAAGCTTTATAAATGCCAATAAATAAAACATAGATCATTTGTTTCTGCATGCTGTAGATCAGCTCCATTTATACAGTAAGCTGTGAGTTTGTGAGGAGGGAAATCTAAAATCAAGCAAAGGTATTGAAGAACTTCAGAGTTCCTCGTTAAGCTACTTTGGAGAAAAGAAAATCCTCTATGGGAGAGATATAAGAGGCTTCCCTCCTTAAGTCCTAGGAGGTCTGTTGAACTATGGAGAAAATCCCCATGGCTTTTGTTTTTGTTCTAGGACTTACTCCACAACTACATTGGTGGGTTTTGTTGCTTTGTTAGAAATCAAATGTGCTCTGTGTTCCAGGCAGTACTTTTCCACTGAAAAGCATAGAACAAATCATTGCCTTGTTTCTCTCTTGGACTGTTTCTCAAACTCTTACAAACGTTCAAGACTTGTTTTTATTGAAAGATTAGCGGATATATTTTTTCCTCTAATTTTTCTTCTGTGTTTCCTTTGTGCTTGATAACTGTTTCATATATATTTACCTTACCAGTTTCCCACATGTAAGTATGTGACTCATGTAGTCTATCCTGTTAATTGTGTGGGTCTTTCACAGAGCAGTGGGGTGAGGGGGGGAAATTCTCTGGAATTTATGGGCAGGTACAGTAGTTGAACATTTTTGTTCATTTAACTTAATTGTTCTCCTTCACCTTGCTTTTGCAAGGAAAAAAGAGTATGGTCCTATATTTTGGTCTAACAAACTGTCATCTTTAGTAGTAAGGTAACAGAATTTTAATAATGAATTGATTTTGCTAACTTGATATAAGGGGGAAAAATAAGGGTTAGGATTTTCTGTTCACTCTTTTTTTGCTGTTCTGTGCTCATTCTGCATTCTGTGCAAAGAGAAGGAAGTAACAGGTTGATCTTTCTAATTGTTACTGTAAAAGAATGCACAGTTTGGTTTGTTGTTTTTTTCTAAACTAAACTCTCCCAGCACTAAACCAGTTAGTCACAGCAATATAATTTGTCACATTAGAGTGACCAGTGTAGAATTTCTTTTTTACCAAATACCCATTCTCAGCCTGCATTTTATTATTGCTTCTTATTCATGTTCTTGACCCATTTTGCATAAATAGTTAGTAATAAGGCAGGCTACCTGGAATATATATAGCAGTGACTGATTGATAAAGCAGAAGAGACAGGATGGAAGATGCTTGCCTTGTAAGTATCACGTTATCACATACCCCATGAAAGCTTTACAATTTTAGGCATTGATGTCTTCTTACTGCCAGTTTTGATGACTTTATTGCCACATTGTCATGTAAAAGTTCAAGAATAATTTTATCAACTCATTTAATCAGACATACTTATAAACTTGATGCCACATCCTCCCAAACACTCTTAGTTTGGGAGCAGATTTAACTAGAATAAAATTCTTTTTTGTCACCTGCTTGAAAAAATACAATCATTTGTTTACTATGGAGAGACATTAGTATACTGTAGAAATAGTAGGGATAACAGCTTCATGCATTCTTTCAGAGAGAAGTCTGATTTATCTAGATATTCAAACCAAGGTAGTTTTCGTGTCCATACACTTTTGTCAATGTTTAAAATAAAATACATATATGTATATAGACACATGACAGTGCTAGCAGTAAGGCTTGAGGAATTAAAAACATTGTATGTATTTGGTTTATTTTGGCTCTTTTTTCCCCCTTCCAGTAAATTTAATAGTTTGTTGCCTTGAGTAGTTGTCTTTAGGTGGAAGTCTTCTGATTAGTTAGCTTTCTTAGAAAATAATACATAAGAATTACCAGCCTACAATTTCTGTTCTATTGTGTTCTGCATTATATACTGCTGAATTTATTTGCAGCACTGCAAAGCTTAAATACAGAAACCAGTCTTCAATAAAAAAATGAATAGACAGCTGCTGGCATTTTATTTAAAGGAAAAAATAATTTGTACATGGCATATTGTTTACAGAAGTAGCAATAGTGAGTCTTGGGCTGTTGTATTCATCTGAAGCTTATAGAAGAGTATGGCATTCTAAATTTCAGTATCTGGAAGCATGACCTATGTAACACTGAAATACAGTTTGTAGCAAGTAGTCATTAAAGCATGTTATCAGTGTAAGTTTGCAAGAAATGTGCCTGTTTGCTGGTTGTGTTAGATCTGTTGAAAGGCTAATTTGAACAAATATTTTCCAAAGTGGGAGTTCATCCATGTTACTAAAACTCTTGAAACATTTTTGCCCAGCAGAAGAAAATTATATCAAGTGATTAAAGTCCTATTTTCCTTGGAGGGAGTAACAATTGGAAGACAACTGTTAATTTTTTCATACATAAAAAGGGGGGCATTTATCATTCAGTAAGTGACCATATTACGTAATTTGGGGTCATTCTGTGCCTTTTTACTGAGGTTGTGGCACTGCTGGTTAAATCTAATTTCTTCTTAAACATTCAGGGATGTTGTACATCATCCTTGAGCACTGATAGTGAATTAATCTTTCTCTGCTCTTGTGTTGAGATAGCCATTAAACAGCTGCTCACAGATTAGATTTTAAAATTAATGCTGCTTTCACTCAAATTTATGGCAGTCTGTGCCAAACCTGCCTTTGAAAAGGTTAACCTTTTTTTGATCTGTGATGGTCAATTAACAAATGTTGTGAATATCCACGATAACGCCAAAAACATTTCCTAGGCCTCTTAAGCAGACTGATAATACCCCTTTTTCTCTATTTGTAGCCATTTTTATTTGAGTTCTTTTATGCCTGGGGTTAGGTTTGGTTTGGTTGGGGTTTTTTGGATTGTTCTCATGGGGAACCATACACAAATGTTTCCCCCTTTGAGGAAAGATAATGCAGCTCCTTTGCTACTCATAGTTCAAGCTATGTGGAATGTTACACCCAGAGAGAAAGTGCCCTTGTTTTAAGTCTGCTTCTGCCTCTTCTGTTTCATTCTCATTACCACAGCAATATTTTCTTCCAGTGTGAATGTACACTATTTAGAGTTCCTCCTATAACTATAAATTCTTGTGAATGTTGTAGTAGCACAGCTCGGATGACTCTTCTGGTTGCAGAAGCTGAGCATGTATGCTATTAGATGACCTAACTAGAGAGAGGAATGTCTTTCAAATGTTTGCATGTAGTTGTGGAGTTCACAGCTGAAACTGGAGTGACATCTTGAATTGCTGACAGGGAGATGCAGATTCACACCAAGTCAAAAGCTTAAGGTAAAAAAAGAGGGAGGATGGGACGTCACAGATGTGATGCCATCTCTTGCCATGTTTCTGTTGTCATTTATTAGGTGAACTAGAAAAATACAGCAGTCAAGAAAAACATGACTGTAGTAGCATGATCCCTTGTTCTTGAGTGAAGGGAGAATAAATTAATCTGATAAATTTAATACATGTGTTCAAATTTAACATTGATTACTCTGACAAATTCAGAACTACTCATTATGCTCATAAGATGAAAGAATAATTCCTATTTTAAAGACACAGTGTCTGTTGATAGGGTTTGGAGCTTTGCCACATTTGAAAAAAGGTGAAACTCACCATATCAAGCTTGAAGGAACTTCACTGAATACGCAAATGAGGAAACTTCACAGCTAAGGCTATGCCTTCAAGACCATTCAGCTACATGCCAATTGAGCTGAGCTCCAGAAACTGACAGCAGCCCAGATAACTGCATTTCCAGCAGACAGGTTTTGATCACCAATGGTAGCAGCTGCACAAAGTTCTGCAGCAATGCTCCTTTTTGCCAGAATTTTGCCCTGAACTGATAAAGAAAGGAAAAGATGTCTGTGGCCTGAGCTTTGTTTCCTTATCTAAGATCATAGAGAGAGGATCCCTTAGATCCTTGTGTTTTGATTTATACTGGGAGGGACAACTTGCCATTTTCTTAAGCGACTGGCAGACTTTGGATCATACTGCACATAATCAGTCTCCTAACCATCAATCTGCTGTCAAATATTAGGAGTACAAACATCTTACCCTCTGAATTATGTAGGAATGAGTGTAAACTTTTTTTTTTTTTTTGCTACAATCCTAAAACCTGAACAATCTCAGATTGTGGTTCTAATGTTCAGTCAGCTGGAAGAGACCTAGGAAAGAAGCTTGTGTGTGCACAGGAGTCCCCAGTCATCTACTTCTAGCATAGTGTGTTTTAACGAAGTTCAGTTTTGTTTTGGCAAGACCCAGCCTATCTTGGGACTTACACCCTCTGCTCTGAAGGAACATATGAAGAATATATTCCCAAATTCTCTTATGTATTTTTGTGGTTAACCGGCAAGTACATGCAGAGTCAGTGACAACAGAGGAGTTAACACCGGCAAAAAGTGGGAGCAGATTCCCTGACTGAAGACACCTTAATGCACAACAGTGAAACCCAGCTATAATGTTCCTACAGAGCATGTATTTGAGTAGATCAATCACGTATGTCTTTTAGGGCCTGTATGCTTATTGTGTGAGTTCTACTTTAACCTAGTCTGCTGAAAAAAGGAGATTGTGTGCATTTCCTGCAAGTGGATGAGAAGATGAAATGCATTTGCTAGCATCCACACTCCTTTTACTGAAGTGTAACTAAAATGTGCGTCTGATAGCAGAAAATTTGAAGGTGATTATTTTTTCTGAAGAAAAAGGTGTTTTTCACCACCAAGACTAGAAAATATCTTTCTGAATGTACTTTGCCATTTGTGAGTATCCTGACAAAACCAAAAATTACTAATATCGTTTGGTGTGTGCAATGTGAGTGTTGTCTCCCTACAACTTCCCACAATAGTCATAAAAATGAATATTAAAAAAAGGAGAATTTCGCTTTGCTCATGCTGAAGTGTGTGAGACAGGCTGTGGTATGGGCATCCCCAGAGAAATACAGCTAGAGACTCAGTACTTGCTTTTTAACAGCCCCAACAATATGCCTCAGGCTTTGAGAAGGCCATTCTTCTACCAAGAAAGCGGTGTTGCAGTTTAGTCTCTGTTCCTCATGTGGCTGCTGAACTTGTCAGCAGCAGAGAGTTCTGCCTGTGTACCAGGTGGGAATTGTATGAATGAATGAAAGAAATTGTATACAGTGTTTGACAGGGAATAGACCAGAAATCCTCATTTCCCATGGTTCAATCTAGTTTTCAATGCTTGCATTAAACTTTTGTTTTAGTGAACTGCTTAAGTCTGTGGGAAAAGTGGAAAAATACTATAATATTTGACTTATGGTCAACCATTATTAGAGGTTTTTGTCAATGATTGACAGAACGGAATTTAGAAGCCCTGTCAGGTGACATTTCAACAAGCACTGATGGACTACAGATCAATGGTATCAGGGAAACTACTTAAGCCTATTTTTTGTGTTTGTTAGCAAAGTGAGCAAGTCTGACCCTTGCTGCACCAACAACCTAGAATGTTTTCTCTCTGTTACTGCAAAGGAAACCTAACCCTTCAGAGCGCTGCTTGGATACAGTTTGAATATCAAGCAGTATCACGAAGGTAAGGGGAATCCTGGCAGTACTTCTGTGTGGTTAACTCTTAAGGTTTTCATTTACAACATCAGGTGCTGCCTGTGTTTCCCCCCAGTGAATTTCAAGATGGATTGAATTGCAGCATGACCAGGTTTGGGGCACACCAAAGAGGTTTTATAGATTTAAGGCAGCTAGGAACTATTTCTTTTATGTCATTATGAAATAGTAACTATTAGCTATCACTGTAGCACAGCCACTTTGTATCTAATGTTTATTGATGGAATAATTAATAGTCCCAAGGGTCAGAGAAAAGAAACACATAGAACGCTCAAAATGGTTCATCGTTTTGCAGCTTTCTGTGAAGGCTATTCTATCAGGTGAGCACAGTTGGATGATTGATCTTGACCTAGTAAAAGCAGACCAGTGGTAGCTCTGGACTCCATAGCATAGGAAGCACAGCTAAAGTCAACCCTCTGAGAACAGGAAGCCAAGACTTACAATGCTTCAAATCTAAACTTTTGTAAATTGGACTAGGGAGCTAAGGACATGTCGAGGTTTTGAGAATGTGACCTTTTGATGCTGCCCAGAGAGACAGAAGCCCACACTAAGTTTGGCAGAGGCAACTGGGTTTATACAACTAAATAAAGGTACCCTGATTTATATAACTTAGGTACCCTGAATCCGTGTGGTTCCTGAACAGTAAGTATAGTATTATCAATAATAATATATTTACCCTAAGCAACAAAGTGGCAACTGGATGTAAATAGTGTAACAGTAAGAGGTAGCAGCAGATTTGAGCAAATCAGGTGAGTTGGATAAGAATATTAGTTCCTAAATGGGAACATGTATAAAGATGAGAGCTGCAAACGTTATTTCTCAGGAGAATAGGTAGTGACTATGAGAATGATCCCAAACCTTTGGATGCAGGTGTCTGAAAAACTGAATATAGGAAGGGAAATAAAAGATTCAGCATTCAGCTAGTCATGGGGGGAGTCAACCACAGGAAAAGTCAGTTGTAAAATTAACCTTCATGTAAAAGTGTTTCTCTGTCTCCTTCAGCAGTTTTCTCCATTGCTATAAGGTATTAAAGTACTTGAGCAACACTTTTGTCTGTAATAAAAGGGTGTTTTCAGAACTACCAGCAAATCATTGAGTTGATTCTTGTTCTTTCATATGTTTCAGTTTACATGCCATACCATGGATCCAACACTAATTTGTACCAGGAGTTAAAAATATAGTAAAGAAAGTAGCTTGAATAGTAGACTGGAGCACTGAAAAATAGTCATCAAAACTGAAACTTTTTCTGGAAATAGAATTGGAAAATACTTAGACTGCACTTTGCTCTGTATGCTCAAGTAGCAGATGCCAATAAAAATGAAGGCAAACAGAAGACTGCCTTGTTTTTGACAATAGGCACAGGAACAGATGTGTTTAACAGTTTTCAGTTAACTTAGAGGAGGCTTATTATGAAACTACAAAAATTTGAGGAGTACAGGGTTCTAAAGAAAACGGATGAGTCATAACTAGACTTGCCAGATCTGTCTGGACCCAAACTCAGACTCTGAATATCAGAGACTGTCTGCAGAGTACTCCGGATCAAGGACCTACGGAGTGTCACCTGCAGACAGAGATCTTGTAGATGGTATCTATATCTTTACTGGACTACTGCCAGAATGACAACAATGGTGTGCTGCCCAGAACTTTCCTACTTGGGCTGGGGAGTCAGGGAGTCCTCAGCCCTCTGGCTGCGATGTTCTTCTCCTGAACTCAATCAGTGGCTCCAACTTCCTTGTACTGGTACTTTTAATAGTCAGATGCTCTGTAGGCAACCTGAAGCCTGCACTGCCCTGGCCAATTGTGACCAGTAAATCTAGTTACATCACAGAAAAGACTTCCATTAGAAACTAAAATGCGAATTGATCAAAACCTGAAAGGCCAACCTTCCAGTTCTACAGGTTGTTGTGGTTTAAGCCCAGAGGACAACTGGGCACCACACAGCCACTGGCTCACTCCTTTCCCATCAGGGATGGGGATGACAAAATAAAAGGCTAGGGAATTGACACAAGGACAGGGAGGGATGACTCACCCATTATGGTCACAGGCAAAAGACAAACTTCATTGGGAAAGAAAAGGAATATCAATTTAATTTCAACATCACCACCAACACTTAATTTACCTATCAAACAGAGTAGGACACTGAGAAATACAACCACATCTTAAAAACACCTTCCCTCCACCCCTTCCTTCTTCCTGGTCTCAGTTTTGCTCCTGATTTCTCTACCTCCTCCTTCCCAGCAGTGCAGAGGGCAGGCAATAGGGTTTGTGATCAGTTCGTCACACATTGTTTCTGTTGTTCCTTCCTCCTCAGGGGGAAGGCTCCTCACACTCTTCCCCTGCTCCAGTGTGGAGTCCCTCCCATGGGAAACAGTCTTCCATGAACTGCTCCAGTGTGGGTCCTTCCCACGGACTGCAGCTCTTCATGAACTGCTCCAGCATGGGTACCTTCTTCAGGCTGCAGTCCTCCAAGCAATAGACTGCTCCAGCACAGGCTTCCCTCAGAGTCCTTGCCTTCTTCGGGCACAGTCACTAGCTCCGTCACAGGGCCCTCCATGGGCTGCAGGTGGGCATCTGCTCCACTGGTGACCTCCATCAGCTGCAAGGGCACAGCCTGCCCTCTCACCATGGGCTGCAGAGGGGGTCTCTGTTTTGGTGCACCTCCCCCTCTTCTCCTTTCTTCCACTGACCTCGGTGTTTGCAGAGGCATTTCCCTCACAACTCCTCCTCCTCCTCTCAAATTCCCCTTCTTAAACACATTATCACAGAGGCACTGTCGCTAATTGGCTTTTCCTTGGCCAGAGGCGGGTCTGACTTGGAGCCAGAGGAGCTTCGAGAAGCTTCTCACAGGACCCACCTCTGCAGCCCCTTCCCCCACTACCAAAACCCCGCCACACACAAACCCTACACAAAGGTATAACCAAAACCTTGGTGAGAGGCCAAACTGAGACTGAATTGAACTTGTAACTCACAGGAAGAAGATGTGTACTCTGTCACAGTGACATGGTCTTGACTTTGTGCTTGGCGCAGAGCCTAACAGCTGCCCATGGTACTGATGCATCTATGACTGCTACTAAAAGTAGACTACAGAGGAGAAGAGATGCTTGGTGTTGAGAAGTTCCACTTCAAAAAGGAGTTGGACTCTACCTTCTTGGGTCCTTCCCTCTTCCCCCCTTCCCCAGTCTTCTAGAGGTATCTCAGCAGACCTCCTAATGGCACGTTCCACTGCCAAGACTTCTGGCACACCTAACTCAGCCTCAGTGCCCACTCCATGGTCCCTTTTTTGGGCTGCCAAGGGTGACTACAAAAGCTGTAGATGAAATCCTGGACTTAGAAACAATCGACAACTATTATACCCAAATCCCCAAGTTTAGCTTTTTATTTACAGGTGCCAGTTAGGAGACAGCTGGAGCCAGTTTCAGTTGCATGGAGTAACACAGTAAATGTAAAAATAAATTCATGTTCCATGGATCAGACCTAATTTTCTGAGATATGTAGTTGTTAACGTCCGAGAAAATCTATGCCTAAAAGGTCAACACTAAGTCTCCTGTGCTGTGCTATTGATTTGCCTGATATAGTGGATTTACTGTTCTGTACTTTATTAAGCACTATATAGAAACCTGTTAAATACAGTATCTTATTTGGTACCTTCTGTTCTTCTACTAAGGCAATTTTGTGAGTGGTCACACGATAAATAATTCAGCTGTTACATACCTTCACATTTAGTTCAGTTACAACATTGAATTTCTAAATGTCAAGGGAGTTCTGTTTAATTGTTACTCTCAATTTTCTTTATTTGTTCTACAACCTCTTCTGCTGACACTTCAATTTTAGGCAGATCCTCCCAGCTATGATCTCTTTTTTAATTCCATTATAGGAACCTCTTGAAGTTCATGCAGATGAAGAAGAATCCCTTAATTTTCTAGTGTGATCTTATCTTTTCTAGGCACTATTTTTGTACCTTGTTCATTTGTTGGCTTTGCAGACTATTTGGCTGTTTTCCTGCTCTTGGTGTGTCTGAAAAATAATTTATTATTAGCTTTTATGCTTCTTACGATTTGTTTCTCAAACTTTCTTGGCCTGCTTTTCTGTTTTTCACATTTAACCTGTCAGAGTTTCTATTTCTTTATTTTCTTCATCTGGCACAACTTGAGCTTCTTGATTTTTTTCTCTGAAACACTGGACAAAATGGGGACTGACTGCTTTATCAGGCTCCGGCTATGGGCTCTGTTGGCAGTACAAGTGCATCTGTTGGGAGAAGGGTCCCACGCCACTGATTTTTCACATGGCTGCTGGAGGTTCTGGTCCCCCACAGCACCCAAATGGACCAGAGACCCTGGGAACTGTCAGGCTGCTTCTGCAGGGAGAACTCCTGGTACTGCTCAGCTCCTTCTGCTGTGACAACCAGCGCAAAGGCCAGCAAAGGCCAGCAGATTTTTTTTAAAAAAAGAAACAATCTCTGCTGTAAACTGCATTCTTTTGCAAGACTTTGTAAGCACTGTAGTGCACATACAGCAGAGCCAGCAAACAGAAGTAGCATCCCCTGCTCACTGGAACTGTTACCTATAGCGCTCTGAATTGCTTCCTTATAGCAACCCTCGCTACTGCAGAGCAGTGAATAATGAGTCTGAAAACAAATAACACACATCATTTTTATCATCCAGTTTCATAGCCAATTTATTTCCAAACAGCATGGTTAACTTACAAAATCCCAAAAGTAAACAGGTAAACTGTGAAATGGTGTAATCCCTGCTATGGCAATAAGTAAATTAAGTGTAGTTTTTAAATTGAAGAAATGTTTTAAAATGTCTTCTGGGATTAGGAAAGCAGTTGAGTAAGTGCAAAACAGTCAAAATTATCCCTCTCCTCACATGGAAACTTTCTGCTACTCCTATATTTGTCTAACACATACCCCTGGAAATCATAAGATAAGATCCAAAAATGTAGGCATCTTTGCTGATTGTTTTATTGGAAAAAGAAACCAGAAGTCTTTGCTTGTATTTGCACCTATAAGAGTGAAACATGGTTAAAAAGGGACTGTTTTCCACCACTTGGAAAGAAGGAAGCTCTGGAAGAGAGGGCTGATGCCAAATATTTTTCTACTCTGGATTCATCAGCAGGGTTCTGGCAGGTGCCCTTACAAAAATAGTGCAGATACTTGTGAACATTTAAACATCCCCATCGAGAGATGGTATTTCCACAGACTTGTTTGGGTTTGCTCAGGACCAGAAGTGTTTTAATGGAAAATGCAGAATATGCTTGATGCTACAGAGGGCAATCTTTTATTCTGGATAAAAACAAAGTGAATTGCCTAAGCAGACTAAAAGAAATATATTAAAAAAAAAAAAAAGAAGAACGGGGGGGCAGGGAGGATGCTCAACTAAATCTGGAAAAAAGAAACCACCAGAAAACCCACCCAAAATGTAAATTCCATGTGATGGAAATGTAACTGGAGAGGAGGAAGCACAGGTGAAGCTGACTAGCACACATGCCCCAGCAAACAGAGAACTTTGCCAGCTTAGCTTGGACGGGTGAACTACTGTCTCTAGTTGGCTGCTCTAATGTGCAGCCTGATGATGTTGTGCCAGATGTGCCCAGTGTGTATGGTGTGGTGCACAAGTTAGTAAAGAACTTGAGAAACTGCAAAACTCACTGCAGTCTTGAGGCATTTAAACATAAAATAGATTGGTCCTGAATATTTCTAGGGGAGGTTTTAGTACATACTTCTCTCTGGTCATAATTGAAGACCAATGGTTTATGTATCCCAGACACTTGCAAAGACTGAATGTTGTCTTGCTCAAATAGTGAAACAGACTTTAGTCTTCGTCCAGAAGTATTAAGAGTTTTGCATCTTTATGGAAGGTCATTCTTAGATGAAATTTGCCATAAAGGATTTACGCTTGTTATTAAACGGGGCTAGTAAACATCTTGTCACAAGATTAAAGAGCATTATTTTCAAACACACTGTCTAGAGCATTTGACTGGAGTACTGTGTTCAGCTCTGGAGCCCCCAGCATAAGAAGAAAGTGGCCCTGTTGGAGTGAGTCCAGAGGAGGCCACGAAGATGATCAGGGGGCTGGAGCACCTCATCCTATGAAGGCAGGTTGAGAGAGTTGGAGAGCCTGGAGAAGAAAAGGCTCTGGGGAGACCTTATTACAGCTTTCCAGTACCTAAAGGGGGCTACAGAAAAGATGGGGAGGGACATTTTACAAGGGCATGTAGTGATAGGATGAGGGGTAATAGTTTTAAACTGAAAGAGGTTAGGTTTAGATCAGATGTAAGGAAGAAGTTCTTCACTGTGAAGAATACATACTTCACATACTTGAAAATTTCACTTTTCCTCCAGTGTTTGGAATCTATTCTCTGTGATACCCATTTATTAGGCCATGCACATGTAAAGCATTAGCCTAGGTAGGTCAACTTGTCTGAACTTCAGAAGATTAAACACATGAACAAATCTTTAAAAACAGACCATAAGGTGACCTCCTGCCCAAAGATTAGCCTTTAATGAATCACAGCACTGTCCATCACATTTGCAGGCGTCAAATTTCAACAAGTAATGTTCCCATTTGCATGCACTTTACTACAACTTTACATTAGCATATAAAGGAGAAGTGTACGTCAGTTACACAGAATTCACATGTACACGTGAGTGCATTTTCCATTATTTAAAATTTTCCAGCACGCTCTTTACCTTTTGTCTCATATGTGGTTTGGAAAGCAGTTACTTTTATTGAATACGTTGGATAAAAATAAAGCAATCTTTGTTTTTATCACTAATATTTACACGCTTCAATTATTTTTTTTTATTAATCAAATGGAATATAGTAAAATTCTTTTTGCAGTAGAACCTTAACCCTGCAGGCAAACCTTCTCTTTCTATGTCGTGTTGTCTTTTGACACACACACAAAATACAAAATTGTTTGAAAGCTATTTTTCCTAGTTCTCCATGGCGAACGCAAAGCGTGTAACAGGAACTTCTCCAATTTGTGCAAGAAAAATGTCCAGACAAATGATCCATGCTTGTGAAACTGAAAGCCTAAGCCACCAGTGAGTGAAAGTCTGCAGGCCAAAGACATGCAACACAGAGAACCTAGCCCGACAATGCAGATTTCCAAAAGTTAGAATAAAAAAACCCCAAAATAGTAAGAGTGTGAATTTGTAAAGTATTAATATATTCTATATGGGCAAGACTGATGGACAGAAAAAGTCCCAATTGTAATTCAAAGCTATTTTTCACAATGTAACTGTACTTTGAGACGATAAATCTTCTCATTGTAATTCTACAGTATTTCTTTAGAACAGGATAGGGAAATCTCTACTGTGAGCAAACAGAGCTAAACATCTGTCCAGAGTCAAATTTCTCTCCACCACGCCATCCTAGTTTTTCACATATATTAGGTCAAAGTTGAGACTTCCAAATGCAAATTTAAGAAACACATATTGTTAAGTATAATTCATATTTTGCTTTTCCAAATACATTACATCACAGATTTAGTTGGTAGTTTGAAAATGCTTGAAAAAGGTGTGAGGATGGTGAGACACTGGACCAGGTTGCCCAGAGGAGTTGTGGCTGCCCCCTCCCCGGCAGTGTTCCAGGCCAGGTTGGACGGGGCTTTGAGCACCCTGGTCTAGTGGAAGGTGTCCCTGCCCATGGCAGGGGGGTTGGAACTAGATGGTCTTTAAGGTCCCTTCCAACCCAAACCATTCTATGATTCTATGATTTGACAAAAACGCAGAGGAGAAAAGACCGCAGCCTGGCTTATGTACCTATCAACCTTACAAAATACACAAAACCAAACTAAAATATCTGTCTAGGTTTAGATGTGAAAATGTGAAATGCAGTTACCAATGCTATGCTCAAGAATGAGATTCAACAGTAAGAAAGTAAAAGTATTAACAGTGGCTGGGGCATCATGTTCTCAGATACTCACAACTCAAGGGGGAGGTGTGAGTTCTCAAAGACATCTTTTGTCTTTAGGTACAGGATAATATTCTATACACTTTTTACAGAAAAATAGTTTTAAAAGCATAAATGCTAGTCATTTGAAGATTGAAAAATCAAGAAGAATGTTGTATACTTCTGCAGTTTAATAGTAATAGGAAGGGATCTGCTGAGAGTTGTCACATGCACCAAAAATGCTGTAAAAGAATCTGTATTTTTCCTGGGAAAGTTCTAATAAGCTTTTAGTTTGCTTGCTCACCTTACCTTTTTTGTGAAAAAGAACCCTGAACCATACTGAAGTAATCTTCCAAGAATATTACTCTTTTTTGCCTCAGGCAGCCTTCCTAGACCTTCCTAGGAAACACTACAGCTAAACAGGTGATCATGGAAATCAAACTTGACTTTACTAAAGGTGATATACCTCAAATAGTTTTGTCTTACAGCAGATGCAGTTCATTGGATGTAAGTTTAAGCTGTTTGGGTTTCCGTATATATGGGCTAGATTCTACTATTCCTCATTTAATGGGATTATTAATATGTTCTCAAAACAATAAAGTGGAGTCAAATACTAGTCCATGTTTAGTGTTGTTACATTTCAGAATGGATCTAGTGGTGCCTGGTTTTTTCACTGGTAACCTTTTTCCTGAAAGAAATTGTGCTGTTAGAAACCAGTATCAGATTGATCACAGACCTGTAAAGATAGTAATATCTATAAGATGTAAAGTTAGATAAAGTAAAACAAACCCTTTAAATTATGTGGCCCATCTCATACGGTACTCGGACCATCTGCTACAACATTACAATGGCACTCTGCTTACTGCTTTTTGAGAAGCAGTGATATCGTCTGCAGTCTTGTCATCCTAAAGGAACGCATGCTTCAGACAGATGGGTGACATCCCCATATACAGGAGGGAAGGAAAGGATGATGTATTGGTTCTTCTTTCCATGGATATCTCACACAGGTGGTAACCATACCATATTGAGGCGACTGAGCCCCAAGAGGCAGCAGCACAACAGGAACTGTTACATTTTCTCCTTCCTAAAAATAGTAGTGTGAGCTGCAGATCAGCACAACATGACATCTCAGAGACTCTACGTTCCCAGTACGTTTTAGCTAGCACTAGTGATGTTTTTACAATTACATATTATGTTAATTTTCACTGTTAATTCTTGCTTGTGTTATGTTTGGCTGGGAAAGGAAAATATGTATAGGATCGTGCTTTTGAGCTTCTGGCCTGAGCCATCTGGAATGGGTTATTGCATCATTCATGTTATGAGATGGCAATTATGATTCAGACACTGAATGAAGCAGACCTCAGCTGATAATGTAAGGTGGTCCATCTTTGAAAAAGGAGAGGGAACCCTCCCCAAACACCAAGAGTTTGCAATTGAGATTCTTTCCTGGGAGGTGGAAGAAACAAAACCTATTCTTTTTCAGGCATAATTAGGGTCTGAGACCAAGTTTCCCATGTGCTTCTATGTACTTCAAATTGCTGCCTGTCATGTGTTATATCAGTGTGTGACAATATCAAAAGCTCGCTTATTTGTCAGTCTCCAAGAACACTTAGATCAATCTTCACAGTCAGGCAAAAGCCCAACTTGTGAATCTCATGGAGCTTAGGTGCTATCAAAATGCAATTGTTCCTGTAAATGCCCAGCAGTTGTGCTCTAAGTGCTCTACCAGTTTTGCTGGTAGAAAATTTGGTTCCATAAGGTTTGGTAGGAACAAAATGGATGTTTTAAGCATCTAAAGCTTAGACATATAGGACCTTAAAGTGTCAGTTATTGGCAAATTCCTTTAGTGAATTCAGGTCTGAACGGCTGTGTAAAAGATGTCTAAGACACTTAGAATGACTTTGGGCTCGCACACCTACTACCATACAGATTTGACTCTGCTCCCAGAGTTTGACAATGTCCTTGAGAATGTTCAGTAAGGGTGAACTTTAAAAAATGACAAGAACATCTAAGAAGAGTGTTTGACAGATGTAGTTCTGGCAAACTGTATGTATAATATCAGAATTTAAAAAGGAGATGAAATGTTGTAAAAGTTAGTAGATAAGGACTTGTTTTTGTGAGACAGATTTTTTTGTTCAGAAATGCTGAGTGCAATTAACTCCTCTTGAGTTCCCTGACCTATATACAGTTTTTTGTCTTTGCATTCAGAAATCATTAGACTATGCTCTCCAATGCTGAGGGTCCCTGTTAACACAGCATTGTGCATTATCTGCAGGAGCATGATGCAGTTCATACATTTGGTTGTCTCATCCAAGGAGGATAGAGTCAAGGTTACACAACATAGTTTATGTGCCCCTTATGATTATATATTACACAGCTTTCAAAATCCAAGTCTTAAACATAATTAGAGATACAGTTTCAACCCTTGCTATGCACAAAGCAAACTTTTAAGAACATGCTCAGTTACTTAACAGAGCCCCATTTTATACTGGGGACTGTTCTGAACCTTCTCATGTCAAGGTAATCTAAATAAAGTAGTCGATTTTATAACATGGGGGGATAGCTGAGACCATTGAAATGAGAGAGCTGCTAGACCTGAAGTTTAGCCGCCATCTTAAGTGGTGAAGTTGTCAGCACATGGTGTTGAAAGATATATTGAATTGTCCATGTCTTTATAGGGTGTACAAAAGGGGGTTTATGTAGCACAAACATCTTCCTTTATGCAACTCTTCATATCAAAGAGAGTTATGAGAAGGGTGTGGCTGCATCTCATTATTTTGTGGCTGATGGTAGTTACAGAAAGGTACTGCAGAAATTCCACTTAGCCATAACATCAAATCCTTTTATTTAGGAAAAAAAAAGTCACCACACTGTAAACTAGCCCAAGTTGTGGTTTGGTACACTTTTTATATTCTGTTTTTTATCCACTCCAGCTGTCAGATGGAGACAGAAATAATCAAAACATTTGTACAGTGTTCCTTCTTAAGTAAGCCCCTTAGGTGGTCAGGTCTGGACTCACCTCCTGTCTCAAGCACTGGAGCACATCTGCCAGTTGGCTGATGAATCAGAAATCTTTAGGCTGAGGCAATTCTTTGGGATCAGACTGGTGCTGCGCTTGTACAGTGATTCTGGCATGTGTACAATGATTCTGCCATGTGATGGTGAGAAAAAGTCAGTGGATCAGCAAGTGAAGTATCAACAAGTATAGGAAGCAAGCTTTGCATCTACATGAATGGATACTCAGAGTATCTGCTTTGCTGTAGAGCTGTTTCTTACAGTTTCAGTAGATCTTCACACACCTAACATACAGTAAGCACTGCTACTTTTAGACTTGTTAGCTTTCCAGATCATTGAGTGTATTGAGAAACACTGGCCTTATGGAGTAATGGTAATACTCACTGTTAACCTTTTGTCACTGTCATGGTTTGAGCCAGAGGACAACTGAGCACCACGCAGCTGCTCACTCCCCTCTTCTGCCCCAGAGCTGGGAAGGAGAAAACAAAAGGCATAGGAAATTGAGATAAGGTCAGAGAGGGATGATCTTATCCATTATGGCACAGGCAGAAGACAGACTCGTTAGGGGAAGAAAAAAAGAACATAAATTTAATACAGACACTAACAGCAACATCACTTAACAGACAGAGTAGGACTATGAGAAACATTACCACATCTTGAAAACTTTCCCCCATCCCTCCCTTCTTCCTCAGCTCAGCTTTTCTCCCGCTATCTCTACCTCCTCCCCCTCAGCGGAGCAGGGAGCAGGGAATGGGGGGTGCAGTCAGTCCTGCTGCTTCTTCCACCTCAGTGGGGGGAAATTTCTGGCATTCCTCCCCTGTTCCAGCACAGTCCCCTCTCACAGGAGACAGTCCTCCACAAACCAGCTCCAACATGAGTCACTCCCACAGGTGTGTGGGTCACCCCCGCGTGTTGCAGCCCTCCCAGCACCAAACTACAACAGTGGGGCCTTCTTCCCACAGGGTCCCGGCCTCCTTCAGGCGCAGTCTCCTGGTTCAGCGTGGGGCCCCCCACAGGCTGCAAATCGGCATCTGCTCCACCAGTGACCCCCATGGGTGGCGGGGGGGTGGCCCTGCCATCTCACCACGGGATACAGGGGAGTCTCTGCTTTGGCGCACCTCCCCCCTTCTTCTCCTTTCTTCCACTCACCTCGGTGTTGGCACAAATGTTCTCCTTGCAACTTCTCCTCACAACTCCCCCAACTCCTCCCGGGCTTCCCTTCTTAAATACATTATCCAAGAGGCACAGCTAATCAGCCCGGCCTTGGTGCAAAGGTGGGTCTGACTTGGAGCCAGGGGAGCTTTGAGACACTTCTCACAGGGCCACTGCTGCAGCCCCCTCCCCTGCTACCAAAAACCAGGACAGCCTCAATGAAAGTTTTCCCAGTCTTTGCTTTCTATCACTTGCCTGTTTTCTGACCCATGATAAAACTTTCCTCTCACAACATGTCCAGTGAGCTTCTTCAGGACTCACAGTTGTCTAAGTTCTTGTTAAGCTTCTGGGAAGTCTAAAATAATTTAATTGGTTCTTGTTTATCTGCAATGTATCAACACTGAATAATTCTAGGAGATTGTTTCATTTTCCATGCAATGCCAGTGATGTAAGCAAGTCACTGAGAGACAGACTGTCAGAAATGGCACTGAGCATCTGGTACTGTCATTTTTTAAAAGTAATTTGGACAATTATAGCCAGTTAGCGAGGTACAGAGCTCTTGCACTTCCCATTGGCACCAATACGACTTGTGGGCGCTCAGCAACCCTGGAACAGCTCAATTTTTTTTATCTCAAGCTGGCTATCCATGCTTAGAGGAGAGGCCAGTTTTATGAATATCTGTTACAACAACTCTGTTTCTCTTTTTCTGAGTCTGTTGCAGAGAGATATATGACAGATTTTTATCTTGTCAGACATTTCACATTCCTTAGGAATAAAAGGTTTCCTCAAATGGAAAACTCAATAGAAATTCGAAGTAGTCATTTAAAGTCTATGTCTGTAGTTAATTTCAGTGTTCATCTTTGGGTCTATTGGGTCTAGCATAATCTTTGCAGCATCTGATTGCTTACCTCTTACATCTCATAAATGTTCTGCTTGACCTACTAGAGCTCTGCCTGTGGCAAAGTTGCAAAACACCTGAAAAAGTGCATTTCCTTCCTCTTCAATCATAACTGGAGATCTGCAAGGTACGTCTTTCTTGAGAAATATTTCACTTCACAAACGGCTCCCTTAAGTGTGGGGTCAGTTTTAAAAGGGCCAGTGTTTGTAGACAAGCAATTTGTTTTCCTTTGAATGTTTAATTTGTTTATTCCTGTTTTTAAATAATCCCAAAGTCATGTAGTTCCTGTAGCTGTGATACTCATGAATTCAAATTACTCACCTCCCAGAGGGTCAGACCTTTCATCAGTATGCCATTGGCACAAAGCAGTGAGTGTTGCATATTCATCGTCTGAGACACTGGCTAGAGGGCCTCCAAAAAGCCTGGCTTTTTTTTTGTTCTCAGAGCAAGGAAAACAATCCCTTTCCTTCTCCAGTCCCTTGATAAGGGTTCCTGTCCAATAACGGTGCTCTCTGCTCTGAGGCACATTTAACTGTGAAGTTTGCAGCGGGAGAGGCTTTCCTTCAAGCTGTTAGTGTTTTATCCTGGCAGGCTCCTCGAGGTTGTTGTGAGGAGTCTAGCCAGTTGGTGAGCTTTGTAATCTAAACCAGCTGTCCCAGGCTGAGGCCCCCATTTGCATTGTTTAACATACTTAGAAAATGAAGTGTTCATTTTTAACATTCCTCCTCCAATTGGTTTAATGCTGAATTACAGAAGAGAACTAAGCAAAACCAGGTGCTTTCTCTGTATTCTCTCCAGTGTCTGAGGAGGTACAGACGGCTCCTGATCTTCTCCATTACTTGCTATTTCATTCTTTGGACTACAAATGACTGAGGAACTGAAGTGCTAGCAGAGGGTAATGTTTGGAAAAACTTTCTAGTTATTCATCAGCACAGACTCTGGGTTTTTTCCACCTTTCACCAACAGTTTTGGACATGCAAGGATTAAAAAGGTAAGTGGTATGCATGAAACTTCTTTACTTACTGAAGGGAAACCTACTTGTGGAAAATATCTGTGGCAGTGATTGAGTATGCCAATCCACTTGCTAAAGCTATTTGCAAAGAGACAGGATCTCAGCGATCAGAGGTGGGGAAAAAGGATCTGTCTGTTATTAAATTTGTGCTGTCTCTGAGGAGTTCCTTCTCGATCTATGCTTATACTCTGTGCTTTAGGAACCCTGGCATCCGCAGCAGTGCTGAATTGCTATAGCAATTGATGCAGCTGGCTACAGTGATTGATTTGAAGCCAATTAGTTACTACTGCAGAAGTTAATTACTAGTTTAAAATATTTTGCCTGCTGGGTAAGCTACTGTGACCAGCTGCATATAGTGTTGATAGGTTATGCTGCATGTCTGTTAATAATTCTTGAGGGGATTTGAGATCTAAAGTAACGAGCAAATTGAGACGGTAGTTGCAGGCAGAACACATCTGAGGCAGTGAGGTCAACCCCCCACCAAGAGAAAAGAATATATAATCTTGTAACAATGGAAACTAAACATATATCTAGAAACCTATGAGTTTTGTCTACCAGTTTTATAGGGGATTTTTGTTAGCGTGCACTGCTCTGCAATAATGTAAAGCGTAGTCCAGTTGCTAGGTATGTTAACGTTCAGCTATAACCTGCTGTATTTCCTTCTAGTGCTGTTCTTGCTATATTCAAAGTGAGTATGTAGTCTTTATACCAGTGCATGCTTAAAAATCTCTTCAAAAAGATTTGAGGAATCAATAAATGCAGTACAAGCCTAAATGGGTAACATTGTACTTTGAATGCTTTGCATCCAACTCTAAGGAAAAGTCTGTGCAGAATTTGCCTTTCCTTGTCACTCAAAAGTTGCCAACAAGCACGATCTGTCTCGGCAGCACTATGAACGACCATTTTAGGGTTTATGTTTACTTTTCAGAGCTTGTGCCTGTCTCCTCATTTAAAACAAGTTTGCTCAAATGTATTGGTCACTGTTTCTGTGTGGTTTTGTCTGATGCATTTGTAGGTCTTGTTCAGCAGCTCAGTTCGCACTGGAAATCAGAGACAGCTCTAAGAGAGAAAGTTGGCAGCTTGCTGGGGTAGCAGAACTAAGGCTACCTAAAATATCCCTTGCTTCCTGTACTGGTTTTGTGGGAACGTATTGTATACAATTGCCATTCAGAACTAGGATCCAAGATAAGCAAGATATGGGTCTAATTGTATTGAGAAGAAGTTTTATATAAGGCAGTGGCAAAACACTGAAATCCATGGTACATAGAAAAAAAAATTTCATACTGTTCTTTCCTGGTTTTCTGTCTGTTAGTAGATACTTGAGGGTGGGCACTTAGTTGACCAGAATTTTTATGCTCCAGATAAGGAGTTCCAAAACCAGCCATAGAGCTCTGTTAGCAAAGGATCCTCTTTCAGTTGCAGTGAAGAGATGCAGTAGGTCCCACCAGATGCTAAGATGATATAACTGGGGAAGACTCCACTGAAGATAGCAACTTCTAGTAGCTGATGACCTGGCACAGTGTGTCTACTTGCAGAGCAATGTATTAGTCAGGATTGAGTAAAGGGACAGAATCTGGCCCTAAGAAAATGGATTAATCTCAAATATAGTCTCCTGGGGATGAAATGCGGTTTAGCGGTTGGAGCAACTGGCTTGAATTCAGGACCTCCTGCATGACATGTCTGCAGCCTTGACAATGCGTTGCACTGTGAGCTTAGGCAGGGCCTGTGCTCTGGTTTACCCATCTGTAAAATGTGCATAATGTGCAAGGAAAATTTTTATATTCTCAAAAGAAAGTTGTCAGAGAGGGACAAAAATGTTTTATTGAATATTACACATTTGTTCATTAAATAGCTGCTCCATGGGGTGTCATAAAAATAAATTAGTTAATAGACATGTACAGTCCGATTCTGATCCCAGTTGCATAAAATCATAGTAAAATTAGTGACTCTGAGATCTAAATCTGGCCCACAGTTGTATTACTCCTTTTCCGGAAGCCAAATTTGTGTTAGCAAAACTCTGTGAAATACACTGAAGTGTCACTAGAAATTAATGTGTCCATGTGTATTTAATTCTATATAATGAGCCTGGATATCAGAAGGTTTTCAGCCTATTTTCTATGCACATTACAGGATACTGACTGCTTTCACACTGGTCATCTGCCTTTCAAGCCCTGGAAAAGCACAGGTGAGAGGTGCACGCAGAGATCTATGTACTGTTTTGTACTGAGGCGCTATATGGCATGAGACTTAACCGGCTAGCAGGTGAATCGGAAGCTCTGTGGTCTGGGGTTTACATGAAAAGGAAGCTGTGTGGTCTAAGGGTTTAGAGGGGAGAACTTGGAGCCAGCAGGATTCTGGAGTTGAACGTGGACTGAGCTTATTGTCTCATCCTTGCCAGCTCAGCAAAATATCCCTGTAGAAACCTGGACCTCACTGAAAACCTGATTCTGCCTTGAACTGAACACTTTTGGAAAAGGAAATAAGAAAAGCCATCCGACAAGAGCAGGGATGGCTCAGTTCTATGGTGGGGAACATCCACGCTTGGAAAACTTACTCATATAAATAAGCAGGATCTTGTCTTCGTTTAATTTTGGACTGTGATCCTGAATGACTGTATCCTAGTTTTCATTTTAATTTATGCCCAAAATAATTTTTGTTCAAGAGGCAGGGCTTTTGAGGGTGGATGGAAGTAAAGCAGTCCAGTTCTTGAAATAGCAGAAGCATTAGTTCTTTGTGTTCTTGGGTTCCATGTGGACTTTAAATTAGAAAAAACAGTTCCCAAAGGCATGTTAAATTTGGATTCCTAGTTGATAATCCAGATATACTCAGTGTCCAGAGCTGTGTTTCTAAATACCTTTGCCAAAAGTCTCTGAAATGTAGTTGTTTTTTTTTTCTATTACATTGAAAATTTCCTGCACATTGCATGCTTATTGATACTTTTGTCAACATTGGATCTGTATGTGAAATGCTTTTCATGCCCCTGGAGAATTTTTGAGATATCTTTAAGGGTTTGCTTTTATAATTTAAAAAATATTGTTTCCATTGCAATTTTCATAAAAACATCTTGTACCATAAATTGATTTTTGAAGTCTAAGCAAAAAGCAACTTGAAACCAAAATGATAGCAATGAATTCTTTCTGAAGATATTGAAACTGGTCATTTCAACAATATTGGAATCTTTTCTAGTCTAAAGTTCTAGAAAGTTGTTGAAACCAGTTCTACAGTAGTTTTAGTGCTTCTGAATCATCATTTATCATCCAAAAGAAAATAATTTTGTTAAAAACAATCTTAACTTTTCCTGATAACTAGGTATAGTGTATATGCCAGAGCACAGAAATGAGAACAAAAGGTAGAGTATGTACATTCTTTAAAACATGAGGTTGATTATATACTCTCTCATCAGAATATCTTGGTTTTCCACAACATGATACCAAAACACCTCAGAACATCAAAATAAATGAAGGCAGAATTCCTTCATACTTGTTTGACACTTCTAGCAGTGATTTTGTGTATTCGTATGTGCCAGTGGCAGGTGCAGTCCAAACAGTGCCATGTATTTCAGTTCATGTCCCCTCCTTGTTCCTGCAATGGCCCACTTCTACTGACTTACCCCTCTAACCCCTTGTCTCCCATCTACAACTTAGTACTTTTCCAAACGTGAACCAAGTACTTTACTCTTCCACGAAGTCCAAAGATAGGTGTCGCTATCATCTAGCAACAAAAAAAAGAGGAAGAATCTTGAACACACTCTATCCCTCTGCCCTCTGGTTACTTCAGTGGTTCCTGTTTTCTGGATATCTCTTGCTTACTTTCCTTAGTATAACCTATTTACTGGTAGGATTCTGTGCCTGTGTCAACTGCTTGTCCTGTTGCTAAATAGCTGGAGGCCCAGTCAAAAACCAGGGAGAGCAGGGAATCCTTTCAATGGGCTTTGTCACAATCCTCACCAGGACTCTCACTGGTTTAGAAATGCTCAGGGTCACTGATGAGGTGCTGAAGACTCAAGGTTGCAGCCCTGATAAAGACCAGCACCACAGGATAGGAAGGAACAAGGCTTCCAGTAACCTTGTACACCTGGAACACATGTCATCTAAAGATCTATCCTCTAAAAAGCAAAAGGTTTGGTGTAAACAAAAAGACTTACTTTTATTAAGCTTTTTATGTTTTAACTGTGGCTTCAGTTCAGTCAGATGGCTAACATGTTGAGGTGTATGTACTGAATGGTCTATCTCTGGCATGTTAGAGCCTGTTAGAGAGGTTAGCTAGTATCTTTTAACTGAACCTCCCTGTTCTGGCAAAAGCAAGACCCCAAAACAGAAGAATGTAACTTCTGTGTTAAGTACTGGTGTGGAGCCCATCATGTATTATGCGTTGGTTATCCTGGGGAGAGGAACAGCCTGACACTATCACCACCTGAAGGAACTACCTACCTTCTGAGTTAAGCAGCTGGCATATGTGCTGAGGCCTCAGGTTCATGCCTTGCTGACTGTCCCTTGGGGAAGTGACTTTATTTTGATGTACTCTATAGTGCTGAACAATTGTACTGAGCATAATAATCCAGATGAGCATTTGACTCTGCAACCCTCTCATTTCACAGTCACTGACTGTCCTTTGTTTTCTCATTTTAGCAACAATGCACTAATGGGTTTGACCTGGACCGTGCCTCTGGGCAGTGCTTAGGTAGGACTTTAATTAAATCAATACCTTTAAATTGCGGTTCAGAAATCCTGACTTTATTAAGTTAACATTGTGCTGCTGTTAGTATGTTTTAGCTGAAAAGTTCTTGCTGTGTGACAAATATGTGTGTTTGTGTATATGTATATACAAAAAAAATTATATAAAAATATGTGTGTGTGTGTTTACATAGCACAAGTATATACCAGTCTTTGACACTGTTGAGAAACTAACTGGCTGTCAGTGCTTCTCAAATAGCAAATGATGCGTTTTGATGGGAGCTCAGTCTAGTTGCCAAATAACAAGGGTTGTTCACCCTCCTTCTCTTTCTCCTCCAAACTCAGTATTTACTGTCTTTGTTGGCAGCCTCCACCTGGAGGCTCAGATAAAGTCTACCACTGCTCAGCGTTGAAACTCCAGGTAAATTGTTGAGGCAATGTAGGGAAACAAGCACTTTGCCCTATAGCATCTTTTTATCAATGGCATTCAGTCTCCAGGGCAGCATCTTCTGCATGAGTTAAAGTCACTCAAATTATAAGAGAAAAACCAGCAACAGATTGCTTGCCCTGTCATAGCAGCCTACTGCTTCTGTGCCTCAGGAACCAGGCGAATGCTTAGTTTCACTAAACCATTTGTATCTTTCTGAATTTAATTCAGCAACAATCTCAATCAAAGCAAGAAAGAGGCCTGAACTGTGTCCCCAGATCTGAACATCCCTAACTTTTTCTGTGGGAGGAAGCTTGGGAGTTCCAAATCAGAATCCAAGTTTCACAGCTGGGCAAACCAAACCACCAGTGTTTGAAATCCCGATCTTCATGTTGTGGTTTGGACAGACCCTCTAGCAGGAACAGGCGGTAGCGTGCTGTAGCCATGTGTAAATCAGTGTTTAAACCGAACATTTATGGAATAACAAAGCAGGCTTTCCCCACTCTCTCTACCCTCTAATAGTGAAGTAAAACAAGTAGAGCAGAGGATATATTGAATATATGGGCTGTTTCCTGTTTTAGTATGGTAACTTCAAAGTGAGGCTCTACAAGGAAGGGTTAATTTTTACATTCAAAAAGAGAGCATCAAATTTCTTAGCAAAGTCTTGAGAAAAATATGTTAACTATTTTTTGGATGGGTCCCATTAAGAAGCAATCACTCATTTAACTTTTGCAATTTCTTTCCAGATATTGATGAATGTCGGACTATTCCTGAGGCCTGCAGAGGAGATATGGTGTGTGTCAACCAGAATGGTGGCTATTTATGCGTACCCCGAACAAACCCAGTGTATCGATCACCATATCTGAATCCTTACTCAAATATTTATCCACCGCCCCCAGCACCAGGCCCTGTCCCTAACTACCCTACTGTTACAAGACCTCTGATGTGTCGATTTGGTTACCAGTTGGATGAAAACAATCAGTGTGCTGGTAAGTAGTAGAAATCTTTATTCTGTATTTTTATTTATATGAAAGCTTCTCTGACATTGCTGAAACAATTGTTCTGCAATTGTCCTTTTGTTATTGAATCACTCAAGCCCAGTATTTTGAAATTCAGCTACATTTGTTTTAAAGGATGGGAGCTATGTTTCATATAGTCATTATTCAATGCAAGCTACAGTATGATTTAGTCCTATTATTTAATCAGGAAACCCACTTTTATGAGAAAAGTAATGTTCTTATGAGATAAACAACCATCTGATGGCAGATGATTTGTCAGCACATCAAAGCCATGCCTTTTATGCTTATGATTATGTCCTAGAGAGAGACAATGGCCCTCCATTTGAAGTGTTAGATGGGGACTGAGGAAACCTTGTTTCGTTTCTTGGCCACATGTGACCTTGTTCAAATTTCTGGACCTCAGTCTTCCTCCTGTAAATGGTATAAATAAGAGTTGTTTCCTCCCACACTTTGTGTTCTTCACTTAGACTGTGAGCCCTTTGGAGCACATATGTTTCTTATCTAGAGGGTGGAACACAACTGGTTAGCACTACCATTGCTTTAATGACTTCAGCTGAGTCTGGAACTCCCTCGTTCGATGCAATGCGCAAACAAGTGGGGAAAGAATCACTGCCCCAGCAGAGCGCTGACGTTGTCTTAGCACATTGATATTTTCCAATCCCCAAAACAAAAAACAAGTGACACTATGAAAAATTTCTTGTGTTGGTAGTTTTTCTACTTTTGCATCTTTTGCTAGATTCAGATTCCACTTTTATAGCCTGCTTAACTTAGATATAAGCTGTTCCCGTGTTACTCAGATTTAAGGGAGATTTAGATTATATTCCTTTGGTTTGCTTGCTTTTTATAATGTCATGTTATGAAGGAATTGAGAGAAAATTTCTGAATCAAATGAAAGTAAATTCCACTGCCCAAAATATTTATTTTGATGCCAAACTTGGAATCAAAAGATCAGTATCAAACTGATCACTGGTGGCGGTTCAGGGTAAATGCTGGAGATGTAGCCTACAAGTCTACCACAAAGTTAATCTATAACCACTACTTATTTCTGTGTCTCAGTTATCCTAATGATAAAGTGAGGTTTTTATCCGTTATTACATGTAGCTAATTGTCTGAAGATTTTTATCAAAATCTTTTTTGAAATAAGACTCGTCTTTGACAAGAAAAAAGCCCAAATCACAGAAGATACAAGCTTTCCATAGAGAATTTTGCCTGTCTTTAGACTAAGGAGCTGCACTTAACTCGGAACATTTCTTTTTTGAATGCTGCTGCAGAACAACGCAAGAGCTAAAACTGACATGTCTTTTGGGTTGATTCTGCCCTATTGTCTGAAATTTCTGGCAGGTCTTGGTTTCAGATGATGTACTTTGATTCCTTCCCTAGTGAGGAGACCATGATGCTTCACAGGAGCTATGAGAGTCTAGATGTAAATTCAGCTACTTTGAGGCACATTTTTCTGTGTTTGAATCATTGCCCTCATTATGTTCCAAGGCGGGAAAAACGTATTTTCTAACCAGTGCTAATAGCATTACCTACTGAAACATTAAAAACCCTGCTTTTTTAATGAGGAGGTCTGGAATCCTGGGATAACTGATGAGTTTGCTGTAAAAATAATACTATCCAGTCCTTTGAAAATTGCAACTAGTCCTTCTCATCGTAACAAATTGATCAACCTCAGTTATCGACTAATTTGTAGGTTTCCAGGAATGTTTTCATTTTGCTAACTTTGATGTAGATGAATCAGGAAATGGGGTGGTTAGTGGAAAAGAAGTGCTGAAATCAAAGGGGAAATGAAACTCCTGTATTTTACTGTGTCTGGCCTGCTGCATGCGAACCATACTAATCAAAACAGGTGGATTTGGAAACTTTTACAGTGACCCTTCTAGCCTGCAAAGGGCATATATGTTCCTATCCATGCTGGCAGAAATGTGAGGACTAATGCTTTCTTCAGTCAGGGCTGTTCACTTCTGTCTAACTTTCAAATAGGGGAATTTAAATGTGAGAGAAAGTTTGGTGAATAGAGACATTAACAAGAATAGATGGGAAAGGACAGACTGCCATTTGAGTGGCACAGTTAGCTGTGAACAGTTTTTGAAAGTCTGCATCAGGTTTGAATCATATTTGTGTTAAAGGAAGAAAAATAAAACTTAAAGAAAACAAGACGTGTCAGAGCGAAGGGGTCTCTGCTGGGGTTAGATTTCATTTTTCATTTAGTGAAATCCTCTGGACACATTCACTGTTCTGATGCAGTATTTACTTTTGTATCTGTGTGCCCTAGGATGGAAAGTGTGGACACTAAGGGAAGTGGTACTAGTACATGTCTCACTACAGTGATGGTAGAAAGGCCTGATCCCCTGTTTTCAGGACCTCTGGTGCAGTTAACAGGGTGACATGCAGTTTCGTGCTTGAAGGCCTTGCAGACAAGACACCAGGGAATCTTGACAGGGTTCTCAGGAGCAACCAAAATTTTACCCAGGTTATTCAAGAAAGTCTGAATCACATGAATCTTGGCTCCATCCTATTATAAGCTAATTATAAGCATTGCTCATGTTAATGGTGTTTCAGTTGCTCTGTGCTTCCCTGATTGTCAGCATTCAGCATGCTTCTAGGCTATGAAGCCTGTCAAGGGTTAATTTTGTTGTGAAATGGTTGAAAAGGGTAAACTGGAAGCTATTTTGCCCAGTAGCTGAGAAACTATATAACTTACAGGTGGTGTTCTGGCACCACCTCCTATCACCTTCTTTCCAAATAAAATTAGTCACAGATATTTCCATTAGAGATGATGAGACTTTTTGCTATTGACTTCAGGGGAACCAGAGTTATTCTAATGCCAGTGTTTCTGAGAAACCTCCAGCTTTTAACAGAGTACACATTTTTTTCTGGTCAGATATGGGGTTACAGTCCTGGGCCACATTTTCTATTGCTAGGCCAACAGAAACCTTTACTTTCTCTTTGAATTCCAGTCAAAACAGCTTATTAAACACAGGAACCTTCCCTGGGAGATTTTCAGCCTCAGCTTTGAAGCACTGAGCTTGTTCAAGAGCCTTCCAAAGTGAAACAGGATAAAAATTTGATCTGAAAGCTGTATGAGATTTAATAGGCTCTCTTTTTGGGTTTTTTTTTTGTTTTTTTTGGTTTTGTTTTTTTTTTTTTTTTATCCCCCTCTTTGCTAGAGCTGACAGAAACATAGGAAGACTGTGAGAGGGTTGCTCTGTCCCAGCCTGGCATCTGGCCTGCCTGCCAGGGCTCCACGTTCCCTGGCTCTCAGAGGAATGTGTACCCCAGGTGGTTTAAATAACATTCCCCCTTCTGGGGCTGATATTTTCTAATACAGCAAAAAAGAAACATAAGACATTTTTCTCCCTTTCAAGCTTTTTTGGCCTCATCCTTTCTGGCCTGGATGGTCAAACACAGAGGTTAGGTGTCCACATCCCTTCCCCATCCTGTTCACCACTCAGTCTTAACAACACTCTTTTATCCCCAGATCTCCTCCTTTGTGAAAACAATACTTTTCCTAGCACAAGAGCCTCTCAAAGACACCTGTCAGTGACCATTTTGACCACTCCAGTGGCCTCTGTGTGGTGCAGAAGTAGCTGTAGACATTTGTGGCAACAGGCAGAGAAGTATTTTAATGATAATTACTTTTTAAATCTTTTTGTGGTTTTGATTCCTGATACATGGTATTTTTACCCCTGGAGTTGCTGAATGCTTTACATTTTGTATGTATAAACGTACTGTGTTTTCAACAGCATGAAGTCTGCGTGAACTCATTCCAAAGCAGGTTGGGATGATTTATATCCACAATTAACACTGGAATAAAAGACCACATACAGGAAAAAGCAAAGAACGTCTAGCACAAGAGCACTGCTTGAACTGTTTGTCTTCTAATGCTACTTCTCTATAAATACAGAATGGTTAGTCATAATAATGACTTTTTGTTCAAGGAACTTGGTCTAGTAACTGATGGCAAGATTAAACTGGAGGCGAGGGCCCATGTTCTTGCATTATACATTCGTCAGCTGAGAGCTCTTTCCAATTTCCCTTCACTCCACCTTGCTGTTTCCTGATTTACAATGATCTTTAAAACACGCCTCAGACAGATCCTTCTGGGCATTGTGGAAAGAACTGTAATGTGCGGGCTCTTATTTTTGCTTTCTCTCCCGTTAATGCACATACACAAAGTGAGGAGACGATGGGGGTGGGGAAGCATCTAAGAGGGTTGAATGGAGGGATCGGAGAAAGCAGACCGCAAAGACAGACAATTAGGAAAGGTATAAGCATAAGGCAAGATAAGTATGATCTAGAGAGAGAAAGGAGGGAGGAGGCCAGAGGAGTTAATGACAAAAATAAAAAAGACATCATCTTTATTTTTAAAACAAAAGCTAAAAGGGATAAACGTGAAAACAGAGGGAAATGGAAAGATCCTCTTTCCAAGTAAGAGAAAATTGTTCTTCAAGGCCTCATCTGTGGAGTAGTCATTGCTTCAGCTTTCCTCATTTCTCAAAAACTGCCAGGATCTCCTACATTCCCCACCTACAAGTCCCCCGTCCTACATTCATGGAGTGAAACTCCTTCCTTCAAAACATTACCTTTGCACAGATGGGTTTCAGATCATTATCATTTATACTCCAAGCATACCTAAAATGCACTTCCAAGCCTGCAATTGTACTGACTTGCCCTGTGTGCAACCTCATTAAAAACTGCCTATGCCTAGATGAGTTTTCAAGCAAAGTAAAGGAACAGATGTGCTTGTCTGAGAAGAGGGGAGGGAAAAGAAGACACAGGGAACTGAAAGGAGGTGCCCAGGTCTTGAGGCAGGCCCCTGGCTATGCTGGGGATACAGCCCAGAATTCCTTATCCAATGGTTTAGCCACTAAGTCAGGCTGCCTCCTAATAGTGACTTTTCTAGTGACCTCTTTGGGCATATAGAAACAGGAGGAAGAACAGGAGGGAAATGCAGCAAGGAGATTATGCCCTGGAAGGGGTTGTATAAAGGAAAAACAAATGGAATCCACTCCTGCCATTGCCTTTTTTAGTCCTATTTGGTTCAGCTTTGTGTCTTTTCTTTTTCCTCTTGGTCTGTGAGACAATCTCTTTGGCTATTCCAGAGGGCCAGTTTCTGAAGCCTATGCATGGTCCCTGTTAGAGCAGCACTGCCATCATGTCCAAATTAACTAAAAAAAAAAGTAAGATTGCAGGAAAATAGGTTCTGCAAGAGGTTGAGGGCAGCTTCCTGAAAGGATATGTAATTGATGATAACTCCTGATTAAATTAAGGGCCATGATGTGTAGCCTTTGTTCATAAGATGCTCAAGCTGCTGTCACAACAGAAAAGTTGCCTCTGAAGCATCTCAAGAAGAAGCTATAGTTGGTGGCTAAGGCCTGGGTTGGAGGATTTTTCATTTAGTTCTTGACTTTGCCATAGATAAATGTGCTGGGTATTTTGGGGCTTCAGGCCATTCTGTGTAAACTCAAATCACAGAATCATAGAATATTAGAATACCAGTTTGGAAGGGACCTCAAGGATCATCTGGTCCTACCTTTCTGGCAAAAGCATGGTCTAGACAAGATGGCCCAGCACCTTGTCCAACTGAATCTTAAAAGTGTGCAATGTTGGGGAATCCATTGACTTCCCTGGGGAGATTATTCTAGTTGCTGATTGCTCTTGCTGTGAAAAATTTTCCTCTTTTGTCCCATCAGAATCTCCCCAGGATTAATTGTACCCATTACCGCTCATCTTTTCCATGTGATTCCTTGTAAGAAGGGTGTCTCCATCTTCTTTGTAGCCATCCTTTAAATACTGGAACTCGGTGATAAGGTGTCCCTTAAGCCTTCTTTTCTCAAGGCTGAACAAGCCCAGTTCTCTCAGCCTTTCCTCATATGGCAGGCTTCCCAGTCCTTTGATCACCTTTGTGGCCCTCCTCTGGACCCTCTCCAGCCTGTCCACACCTTTTTTTGTATAGCAGGGACCAAATCTGAGCACAATATTCCAGGTGTGGTCTGACAAGTGCTGAGTAGAGTGGAATAATGACTTCTTTAACTCTGCTGGTGATGCCTTTGTTGATGCAACCCAGCATCCTGTTGGCTTGTTTTGCCACAGCAGCACATTGTTCACATGTTGAGCTTGTCACCACAACCCCCAGGTCCCTTTCCACTGAGCTGCTCCCCAGACAGGTAGATCCTAGCTTGTGCTGCACTCCTGGATTATGTTTTCCCAGGTGCAAGACCTTACACTTGTCCTTGTTGAACTTCATAAGGCTCTTGTTAGCCCACTCTTCAAGCTATGAATAATATGAATAATAATTCATTTTCAGGATTGTACCAAGTAGATGATAAGTGCTGAGATAACCCCCTGACAAGTATCATGTAAAAATATGTAAGCAGGAGAAAAAAGGCCCAGTTTAATAATACTGCAACAGTAAAGCTCAAAGTGAGACACGTGGAACTTATTTACTTCTCTAGTGCACTAAGCTGGTTGGAAATCACTGGGCAATTTTGTCTATGTTTCTGCATAGATCAGAAGAAAGGGGAAGTCCCAGAACTTTATCAGTATCTCCCATGTACTTCAGGAATACCTGTGCTATAAAAGTTTTTAGTGGTTATTTGATCCTGGAGTTTTTCAGTCACCATCTATTTATGCTGTGTTCATTTCATGCTTTAGCACAATTCAAGATGGTTGACCCTTGATTATCTAATATAATGAGGCTAGACAAGCCAGGTAAAATAAAGACGTGGAAAGTACAAACTATGTGCATTAAGACAGAAGACCATATGCCCGGCAACTAATGGAAGAAGGATCATTAACATCACAGTGTACAGACATACTTAACATAGCCCTGTCCCATGGGATAAACCTACATTTTACAGCTCCAGTCAAACACAACTATAATTCTTTTGGGTCCAGCCTCAGTGTTTCTCATCTGATGGCCTGATCTATTCACAACCCCAACAACTTTCATAAAGGTAATCACTAGTTGACCATAAAATATTCATGAGTAAAAAGTTACCTCTGAAAACACTCAGAGCTCCTTCCTCCCCCAGGAAACCATTGCACCAGCACAGAGGATGGGCTGGGGCTGAGGAAAGGCAAGATGCAGCTAGTCCTTACAGTAGGGTCGCTCAGTAGGGTCATTCCTACAGAAATTTGACCATCAATAAATGTATCCTTCCCCAGCAGAATTTACCAAGGAGAATTAGGGTGGAAATGATGCTTTTCACTGAAGTGAATCCATTCATGGTGGAGGAGTAGGCTTGATAAAAAAGGTTGCTGTATATATCTGTCTGTAGCAGGGTAAACTGAGCCTTCTGTGGCTTGGATTATTCCTTCTTTCATTCCTAGTTAAGTGCAGTGTGGGAGGAGTACAGTCTGGTGGTTAAAGCACAGGCGAGTGGTTTGTTTATTTGTGAAGCTTCTACAAATCACAAAGAAATGAGTAAAATTGAACCAAGAAATATAACATGCAAGCCAAGAAGGCTGGCATGTTATTAAGAAAACTGGTATTTCTGTGTACTGGAATGAAAAATAGCAGACTCCTGGGTATGGCAAAGTGTAACAGTAAATGCAAGTCCATCATTCTGCATGTCAGTGCCTTTCAACTGTCACTGACCAACTGTATTTATGTATGTTGATGTGAGAAGGGAAAATAAAATAAACAAAGCGACAGTATAGCCACACCTGAACTTGACTGAACTAAAGTCATATTGGGTATATAGTTGGAAAGTCAACTGGAAACCAAAAACTCTTAGACCTCTGATTATGGTCCCCATTGACTTTGGTGAAGATTTTAGGATCTTGGAGCAGAAGTTCTTGCAGTGAATTTATTAGGTTTAAGTTAATTTTTCTTGAGCCTAAGATCAAGTTTGGTACCATATTTTCCTCCTGCCAGACTCCTGATACCATGATAAGGGTTTCCTAGACATTGTGAGGGAAGACTAGACAGCTGGTCAGAAGATCGCCTTATGATTAAAAACAGTGGCCACCAGGAGTGTTTGAATTTGCTTTCAACTAGCTTGAGCTAAACTGTTTCTGTCTGTGGAAGTGTCTTCACCTGATTATTAGGGGTGATTAAAAGTTTTCTGGTTTCTTCTGGTTTTTTACTGAGGCTGGGAGCCAGGAGAAAAGAACAGTAGTATATGGAGGGGGATATCTGAATAAGAATGTGTCATATTACAAAACATAACTGCTTTGTATGCAGAAATGGAGCATAAGTACAAAAGGGACAATGTCCATGTCTTGTTAGATGTGCAGGCCACAGTCCAGACTCAGGAAGGTTAAAATCTCTCTAGACTGTGACCTCTCTATATTTCATGATGTGCTTCACTTTTCCTCTTTCTTGGAATTGTATGATACTTTGCTATGCAAGGTGACACAAACGCAGGAATCCCATGTCCCTTGCACTTTGTAGGCTCCAGAGGGAAAGGGTATGCAAGGGAAAGAGGTTTAGCTGATACTCTGGGTTTTGGTTGGTTTAATGGCCTTGGTTAAGCTTGGTCTCTGAATTGGGGGTTATTGTTCACTGGGCTCTGAGCTAGATAATACATAGACTTCAGCTGTCATCAAGAGCTGGTTGGCAGGAGGTTATATCTGACTCACTTCAGAGGAGCAGTAATTATGCCCAGTCTGCCATATCCTCAGGCATGTGCTGGCCAGGGCAGGGCTCTCACCCCTGCTACTAATCTCTGAATGATTCCTTAGAGTCACTGCTAACAGTGGTTTGATACGTCGGGCTTTGTGGCTGCCTTGCCTTTATTATGTCTTACTTCCAGGGATTTTAGCAGTTCCAGATCAGTTAAAGCCACTATGTACCGACTGTCTGCTCTGGAGCAGATTTCGTGAGCTTTCCTTTGTGGGATAGCTGTCATGCAAGGCAGTCCTGCCAACTAGACAATTACAGGGCTTAAAAGAAAATTAAGTCACTTAACAGTGCTGGAAGACTGACAGACTTCATGAGTATCCTTCCCCAATCCATTGGCTCTGTGACTTGTTCTTCTCTTGTTTTCCTATGGGTGTCTGTTTTGGCTGTGGATGAGAGTCCATGCCTAGCTTTCTGGTGAGACCTTCAGGGGCTTTGGTTGCATGAGTGACACCTTCTCTACCTCCCTGTGGCATAATATAAAGAGTTCAGTATGTGATAGAGTGTCTCACCTTACCTGGAAGGCTTATTTATTTTCAGCGCCCTTCATAGCACCAGCACTCTGTTCTTTTGCATATATCTGCAGCACCCACAGGGCCTAGAGATGGCAGTATTCTCAATGACTTAAAAGTCACCATTTTTCTTGGCATCTCCCTTATATTTTTTGGGTCAGCTTTGTTTCTTTTCACTTGGTTCCAGTCTGAAATTGGCTATGGTTGTATGTCACAATGAAGATGTTAAGCCAAAATATATAGAAAATATGAATTGGCTCCTTTGCTAATATAAATCAGCCAGATGGACCATATGTTTTGCCAGACTCTATAGGCAGAGGTAATGTGCTGGCATTGCTCCTTTGTCTTGTCCCTAAGACACCGAACCCATGACAGAGCTGCCACACAGAAATAGAAAAGCTGCCTGATATTGTGTGGAGTTTAACATGCTCTGACCCCTTCATTTGGCAGTTGACTGAATTCCCATTTTAGTACTTCAATGACATAAGAGAATTTTTCAAAGAAAATAATCCTACCAGAAGATGAATGGGAGTTATGCGTCACCAGCCCAGTTCAGGGGAGTAGTTTCAGCATTCTGCCTCTTGGCTGGGAGGTGCTGCCCATTGGGGATGACAAGATGCACTGAAGTCCATCTTCAGTTTTAACACCAGCAAAGCCCTCTCTGCTTCTAGTTCTTTTCAACCATGAGTCATGGTTGCAGGTGCCCTGCGGTATAAGGCTATGCTGCAGTGTGAGAAGAAGGATGGTCCAGATGACAGGGCAGTAGTAGAAGTGACATGACAGCTGAAATGAAGGCCCAGGTCCCCAAAGCTTGGTTAGGTCCCTTACTCTCACTGACTTTCATCCTCAGTGGAAGTTTAGCATGTAAATGCCTGTTGATCTGGCTGCCAGTGTGACCTCAGATGTCTTTACTCAATATTATTTTCAGAATTGACTACTTATCTAAGGAATCTCAATATCTGAGCAACCAGATGGAAACCCTTGAGGGGTCTAGAATCAGGCAGAGGCCCTCAGCACTTTCTGAAAGTCATTGTATGTATGGTGTCTTCATTTGGGCACTTGCAAGTGTGTATGTACACATTTGTAAGTCCTGGAAAACTTTCTTATCTTTTCCATGGCTCAGCTCTACATCAATAACATGCCACTACAGTGAAAATAAATCTGTGTTCATGAGGCATTCAGATGCTGAAAATACAAGTGCTTCAGCTAACCAGGGAGAGCCTAGGAGGAGGAGGAGAGGAGTGCATCATAAACTTGCAGGGTCTGAATGAATCCATGATCTACTGCTTGGTCTGACACTAACTGTATTGTTTGGTTTGGGTTGTTTTGTTTTTCCACAAAAAGAAATAATTTTAATGTCTGCTTTCCTCTAATATTTTGATCTTGTTTCCATTTTCTTTTTTTTTGTGAAGTAAAATTCTTGTTTTCCAGCCAGCCCCCTGAATAAATGAAGCATTAGCTGGTGAGGCAGTAAAATTTCTTGTTGGATCAAAGGCATTAACTGCTGTTGTGGTACAACCCCAACATATCTCTAGGTGACACAGAAGTCTAGGGACACAGAAGTCTAGAAAAGCTACAACTTTTATAGAAAAAAAGCCACAACTTTTCTAGAAAAGCTACAACTGTGGTTAAAAATTAAGAGACTGGAAACCCAGCAGTAGATGAAGAGATAACATAACACATGACTATCTGATGGAAGATGAGCAGTAGAAGGCAGTGATGTCAAGAGCAGTGTAGCATGGGGCAGTTTCTGAAAGCTACTAAGACTTCTCATCCCATAACAGTGAGGGAATAGTCCTTCAGTATAGTCTACTGAGTATGGAACTAACTTGCTCACATGGTGTAAGTACTTTACTACCAGATAAATGTAGATAAGTTTATGGAAATCTCAGTATAGAGCAACAGTAAATTGAGGGCATTACTTGGAGGCTGACCCGATTAAAAGAGTTAAGTATATTGTAAAGCTTAGGGTGAGATGACAGGAATTGGAACTGTAAATGTCAAAGAAGCAGAAGGTGTGTATGGTGGTGGTACAAAAAAAAAAAAAAAAATTATTCCTGGATAGGGTATAATTTGCTGAAATGAGGGAAAATTACTTTTAGACTGAACATAGCAAAGCCCCTTATGACAGTGTAGTGTATCAAGTTATACAAGGATACACTACGTATGGTGTAGTGGAGAAATAGTACAAAACATATCAGCAGAAGCATTTAAAAACTGCCTGCAATAATTGTTAGCAAGAAAGAGTCTTGCACAAGTTGGGGGTGGGATAGATGTTATCAGGTATCTTTAAGTTGCTGTATTTTTGAGTCCTTTGATGTATTTCCAGCTTCCAGTGTGCACAGAAGCACAAAAGAAAACCATTTGCTTTATCTAACACTGCAGAGAAAAGCTCATAGCATGGGTAAAAGCCTCCACCCATTAAATAACAGTTATTGTCAGTATGGTGGAGCAACGCAAAGCTGAGACAGCTTAAATGGGTAGCCTGACATCCCCTTTCTGAAGAAGAAATCTTGGAGCAGTGCAGGGTCAGTTTGCCAGACTGCCACTCCTTACTCTTGGAGCAGCAACTGGGCCAGGGAGAGGAGATGTGGTCCAAAAGCTATAGCATGTTGCTAATTTCCTGCTATCACAACCTCTGTGGGGAATCCCAAACCAGGCATACACTAGAGCAGCCTTGGATCATAATCATGTATGTCAGGCAGACTACAGCAATATATACAATATCTGTGTCCAGCAAATCGCTAAGTACTGCATCTGGAGCTTTAATTCAGAAGGAGATTGAAATTATTTTAATTAAAAGCAGGGCTGGCTTTGTGATGGAATAGCCCAGAACTGTGCATTGACAGCTATCAATTGGTTTCATGCATTCATCCCAAAAGACTGTAGCATGCCAGCTTTAGGAAGGAGGTGTTCTTCCCCACTAAATCAGTGCTCTTTGAGGATACGGTTTTGTAAAAACCTGTATTATGTTATTCAGGTTTTACATTGCATTTTTGGACAAAATTCTCAGTGAAATCAGTGATTTTTTAAATTATTTTTTGGCTTGTAACATGTAAATTTGGCTCATTGACATTTTCAAAAAGTTTAACTACTCATAGATGAAAAGTGGCATAAGAGAATAAGACTTTTTTTACAGGGTTACACATAAGACTTACAACTCTGCCTATGATTTTAAGTGAAAAAAGTGAAAATTTTATCTCCATATTCCCCAGGCAATTTTGAAAACCTGAGTGTAGACTTAAGCCCAGAGACCTATGGCATAGATGTGTCCTACATGGACTGGAGAATACCTCTAAATGTAATTAGAAGCTTACAACTGCAGTATATGTATTAATGGCCCAGGAGGTCATATGCATTCTGAAGCTGATAAGGGATGTATATTGTCACAAGATACAAAATATCATCACACTCTGCTCCTCCAAAATGTCAAGCTGACATCTAGAAACTTGGGACATGAAACCATTTCAGAAATACGTGATCCATCTGTGGTTCATTCGCTCTGACCTAGGGCAGGATGTGAAACACTGAATTAAGCACTGCCTCCAGTATTTGATTGGAGATGATTAGAAAGACTACAAATCATAAAATGCTAATCATGCTAAGAATTTGCTAGGTATGCTTCTGTGCTGGAGGTTGTACCTTCTAAAACATGCCTGCTCTCTTGCATGACTGAGTATGACCAGAGGCCTTGTGGTTATAAGGGTCTAATAAATGAAATTATTATGATAAAGAAAAAAACATAATCTAGCTTTTCACTAGAGCAGGCACACATGATGGAAAATTCACTGGGATGTGCCTTCTGAAGAGTAAGAGCAGGGGTTTGCTCCAGGAATAACCAGAGACATTAAGTGTTCCTGCTGGTTGGAAACATTGCCTTTTTTGTTTATTTATTTACTTCTTTTTTTTTTTTTTTTAAATACCTAAACAGAACATGTTTTTTCAGGCCAGGCTACTTGGAATTGAACCATTTGGCTTGGGAATGCTCAATGTGAACATGTGTCTTTCTGAACTTTCATGGATACTGTGAGAGCTGGTGGGACTGCCTGTGACATTGGTAATATGGCTGGCCACATGTTCAGCTGTCAGCACTAGTTGGCAATTTCTGAATTCTGGTGCAAAGAAGGTAGACTTACCTTCAAGCTTTGGGGACAAAAATATGCAGATCTGCATGTGTGAGTAAGGCAGTCCTGGTTCTAGCTGTGTTTGTACAGCATCCAATGAAATAATTCTCCCACCTCAATGGTTTCTAGTAAATTAAGCAGAGATTCACAAAATATTACTGCTGTGATGAACTCCACTGATAACAAGGTTTACGATTAATCTGTATATGCAAGCATTCTAAGTATTTTCTCTTAGCTACCTCCAGGAGAGAGTTCAGTGTGCAGTGGATTCCTGTTGCCTTCACAGGCACTCAATTCTCCCAATCATACCGGTTCCCTGGTATAAAAAAGACATGGGCATACAGAAGGGTATCCAGCAAAGGACCACTATGGTGGTTAGAGGGTGGGAGCACATGATATACAAGGAGAAGTTGAGAGAAGTGGGTTTACTCTGCCTTAAGAAGATGAGGCTGGTGAGGCAATTTTATTGTTTGTTGTCTTCAACTGTCTAATGTGAGTGTGTGGAGAAGATGCAGCCAGATTCACCTCAGAGGTGCACATGGACAGGAAGGGGCAAAAGTTGCAAAATGAGAAATTCTTATTAGATATAAGGAGAAATGTTATCACTGCGAAGGTGGCCAAACACTGGAACAGAGGTTCACAAAGTTTGTGGCTAAAGGTTGTATCCTTGGAGAAATTCAAACCTCAGCTGGAGAAGGCCCTGAGCAACCTGACTGAATTGCCCTTGCTTTGAGTAGAGGCTTGGACCAGATGACTTCCAGAGGTCAATTCCAACATGTCTTGTGCAATGGTTCTGAAGTGCAGGTGCCTGTGTCTGATACTGGTTCTAGACTTTAATTTATCTAAGACTTCCATAAAAGGAAGGTGATATTCTCTTTGTCACATGTACTTTGAGTTTTAGCATTGAGTTTAAAGTGTTGTAAGATCTCTAGATGGAAGCTGATATAGTGAAGTAGAAGCAATATTCAGAAGTGAAGGATTTTATTATCAGCGTTTCAGTAGAGTGAATCTTGAGTTTCATGGAGTGCAAATTCAGTCAAGACCATCCAGATCAACACATCTTTATGCCAGGATCAGTACAGGGGAAGAAGATCTGGCCTTATCTCGATTGATTTATTACTGACAAGTGGGGTCCAGGACTCCTGCAAGTGTTAGGTAACTTTTACCAGAAATTTTCTTTGCTGCAGTTTCAGCCTCACATCGTCCTTCCTGGGAGTTTCACAACCATCCAGAACCTGTTGTGGTCCTGCTCAAAACTGGCAGTTCTTGGGGCTAAACAAAACCCAACTTTCTGCTTCTAAAGGCTCAGCACATCTGCTCTGAGGGCTTGCTATCTCAGGATTTCACACATCTTGAAAGTTACTGTCTTAATTTATGCATTAAAGGTAACTGAATGGCTTTTAAAACAAGAGAGAGAAAGAAAGGGGAAAAGCCCTTTGAGATTAAACACCTCTTTTTCCAGGGACCCATAAACTGAGAGTAAGGGGAGCAGGAGAATTGCCAGTAGACATCCACATCACACACTAATTGGAACAAAGTAAAGCTCCCATATCCACACAGTTTTCGTTTATCCAGGAAGGTTTGCAACCCAGTTGGCCAGCAGCAATTTTTGGAACATTGCAAGCAAATGTAGCTCAATCATTATAAAACAGTGAATGCCAAATCTGAGTTAAAGCCAGTTATTTGAGATGGGATTATAGGCATTTTCCAATGATCACCACCACAGAAATAAATAAATAGATGGCTTGCTATGTATACACTCAAAGGGGAATACTGCCCAACATGCATAGCTCTTTGCTATTAACAGTAATGAGGACACAGCTGTCTGAGCCTAGAAGCCAGTATTTGCAGAGGATAATTCTCAAAGATTTTTCTTCTCTGGCTTTTGTCCACTACCCATTCTTTGCTTACAAAAGAGCCCAAAAGGCCCTAACATTTATACAAGAATTACCTTGGCTTTGTGGTGCTTTTGACATTGTTATAAGGCGTGCTGACACATGGACAGATTTGAAACTCAGATGAAATATGAAAAACAATTTTCTCCTCTGATAAGCTCCCCAGTGCCCTTAGTGCCAAGCATAACACTCTTTTCATAGTCAATCACGACAGCTCCTAGAGCAGCTGGCAAGGGTTGCTGCCATGGGCAGAGATCTGAAGCTCTCCCTTCCTAAGAAGAACTTCTAACTCCCACTGCCTGCAGAGCCTGTGGCTGTGCCTGGGCAGACTAGTGATGTGAGTGTTGAGTCACGTATAACTGGTCAGCTCTACAGAGCCTTTAAAGCAAATATAAAACTGACCCACTGTCCAGACACACATTCTGCAAGCCTTGTTAGTGCAGCCAGGCTCTTTTCTTTAGTTTATCAGACAGTTTCAGGGAATAAGGTCTTAATTTCCTGGAGGAAGACAAAGTACTGTAGTCTCACTGCATGTGTGTTTGACTCATGCAGTTCAAGTGACGTGAGGCAATCTACAGCCATGACACCTCTGACTGAAGCCTCCTTGCATGCTCAAGCCAAGCAGCTTTGAATCCAGCCCATTCCTGAATTAGATGCTGGTGAGGATTGCTGAAGCTTTGTGAGAGTTAGTGGTGAATCTCATATTACTATTCCAGTTCCCCATAATGGAGATAACGTGTTTATATACATGCATGGGGTCCTCTTTTTTCACGTGTATTAAAGATTTCAAGGTATCCTGTGAGAGTGACTAGAGCATCCATACTGAATTCTCTCTAGGGCTATGCACATATTGCACACCTAGAATCTGTCTTGCATTTTCAGGTCTCCAATACGTCAGTCCCACATTTTTTTGCACATGCTCAAGCAATGGTTAAAGCTTTTGTCATGTTGCATGTCCAAAGTGGCAGCATTTTAATGGAAGAAGCAATCCTTGCAATGAAAGTTTCTGTTATATCCTGCAGGTGGATATCTGCATCCCTTTGTTTTCATTGCGGCTTTAATTTCTGGATCCATTTGGATCAATTTCTTCTGTCGTATTAAAAGTAGGGCTGTTCTCCTCTTTACTAGTTATTGTGGTCTATTCACAGTCTCAGACTTCTTTAGCCTGCCAAAACACTTGGAAAAGGAGCTCTTAATGACTCAGTTAAAATGTACGGTCAAGAAGTTCACTTATTAGAGGAAATGTAAACTGACCACCAATTGGCTAAACCAGCTGGCTGGACTATTTGTGCTAGTGATTTCTCAAAGCTCCCTGGGGAGCAAAAGTGGGAATAGCAGTTCTCTTCTTTTAGTTCTCTCATGCTCTCTACCCTAACAGAAAAGTCTTTGAAAGAATTCATTGGAGAAGACGCTAATAGGATTTCACAGACATGTTTAAAAGCTTTATAAATAGTGCTTTAAACTTCTACATTTCTAATATATTCCTTCTCACAGTGTTTTTTTTAAACTATCTCATAGAATTGCAGAGAAAATACACAATTCAGCCATAGAAAATTCACTTTTTCAGTGTTAGTGGTTCTATTCCTTGAAATTTTATAAGCCTTCTCTAGAGGTTCTTCCATGAGACTGTCTCACATTGTGCAGCAAAGGGGGACTGTAAGGACCATTTGCCAGAAGATTGTTTTAATTTCTTAGTGTGCATTTCCTGGCTCTGATTGCACATCTTTTTCGCTTCCATTGCAATAGAAAGTGTCACTTACATAACATCCCAGCAGCTGGGAGTATTCTCAGTAAGGGCTCACTGGCTCCTCTCACCAGCCTACCAGCATATGGTACCCCAGTGTAGCATATGATCATACAAAATAGGTGATTTTGAGAAATGGGTAGTACAGCCATAATGCTTCATTTATTCAGCTGAAAAATACATTTCCTGCTGATAAAGATGAAGCCATGTTGAGCAGCAACTGCTTGGTATCTCCTAATTCAGCAGGTTTGGTGTCATCAGCGGGATGCTAACACATCTCTAGCCCACTCCAGCAGGGTATTTGGGTCACTCTTGTTCTGCTGTACCATAGCTACTTAGAATAGTGTAAGTGCAACAGGGAAATAACTGAGATTCCCAAATCACATGCACTGACCATGAATTTCATAAGTTGTACAGAACCTGCAACAGGAAATCATGGATTCAGAGAGTACAGTTATGCTCCTGTCCATGTTTAAGCAAAGCCCTTAATTGAAATCAGTAGTCTGTCTCATTTCTGATCCCAGAATTAACATGCAGACTGTGCATTTGTGCAAAAGCTCTCATGTGACACCAGGAATCCTCCACACAACCAGGTGTGATCATGTGCCAACAGGGAGCACTGGGGACTGGTGGGAGTGAGGAGCTGTGGCCATGCAGGTGATGCCAAGTGTATGAACCATGCACAGGTCTGTTCTGAGCAGAAGGGGAAGAGGCTACTGCCCCTTTTGTCCCCTTGCTATGCACTTATCTGCATGGCTGTCCTATAAATCTCAATCACAAAAGCAGGACTAGAACTGTGCTCCAAGTGCAAAGTCCTTTCACAGTTTAGCTGTTGTTTATCATCTTTGAGTAATGTTAAAAGTGTACTAGCTAAGGAAGGGCTCAGATAGCTGGCAAGAGATCTAGAACCTGTGACAAATGTTGAGCAATTTTCAGACCAGGCAGAAGGAGCAGCATTACAGATTCATGCCTCACACTATTCGGTATCCACTTCCAGACTGACCATCTATGTGAAAAAAACACTTTAATCTATTGTTTAGAAATCGACCAATAACATAATGCATATGGGATGCAGATAGAAAATGGATTCAGCAATCAACAGCCAGTCCTCAGACACTGAAATATGCAATTAAACAGGTGTTTAGGGAGTTGATCTTGGATTGTGTCCAAGCTCAGCAGGGTCAGTCATCCTTGGAAAAAAACACTGACCCCACACAGCAGCAGTTTGAATTTGGCTTCAGTCTGCACTTTAGGAATGTGGCATTGTTATTTCTCCCCTTTTCTTATCAAATGTAATTATCTTGAGAAAAAAAAGTTTTGAGAAAACATGTGATTTCACTGAGTAAAAATCTACTACTGAAGAAATTATTTCTCAGTGTCCAAATAAGGAGTGGGGGAGAAGTTTGGGGAAAGTGCTCTGTTCCAAGTAATCTTGGAACTGATACCCATGTTACTGAACTTGGATGTTTAGTCCTGGCCTGCAATTATTCCTATAAAAAAATAGACATCCAATCTTTGTATTATTTTAAAATGGAGCCCTGGAGGTTATAAATGACTAAACGAGCTTCAGTGTTTGAGCAGACAGTGATTCTGGAATGAGCTTGCAGCCTTGAGCGTCTCTGCAAGAACTTTCTATCTCAAGAGCAGGGTGAGGTCCTGGGATTGTGATGGTACAGCAGGACTAAACAACAGTCAGAATAAAATAAAGAAGTAGGACCCCAGAATCACCCACACCTCCTAGCAGAAGGGGGAAGAAGACTTTCCATGGCAAACTTTTTTCAATCTGCAAGACTTGTGCTCTCACAGCTGTCAAACTTACTGTGTTGAACTCTGTGGTGCTAATGGCTCTCAAATAATCACGACGGCAAAAATATACCCACTTTTGTCAATCGTTGATCAAAAGAAGGAAACACAGCCATAGCTACTAATGTGACCCACAGAAATTTGTGGCATGATTATCAGAATTCATTACTTAAGAAAGGAAGTCATGCATGCTAAATATGTTCCAAATAGAACAAAATGTAACAGTCCATCTGCGAAACAGCGCACATTGCCAAAAGCATATTGTCTTGGAAATCTGCTGTCCACATTGGCTTCCTTCTTGAATACAGAGTCCAAGCAGAGTTTCTCTTCTAATCGCCAAGGTCTCCGAGAATGTGGTTCTAGCTCAGAGATGATAAGTCCACATCCTCCCCTGATAGCTCTCTGTTAGGGGTTGTTACCACCTTGGCAGCCAGCAGGGAAAGGAGCTGTCATGGAGGGAATGGAATGGTCACAGCACCCTGAGCATGGACCATGCCTGTGGAGGGATAAGCATAGTCATGGGTCCCACCACCTTCAACACCAGTGGATGGACTTAAAAAGACAGTAGTCTCCCTTGTTCCTGAAGTGGCAGGTGCAAATCATCTCCTTGAGATGGAGCACCCTTGGTAAGCTGTTGTGTGGTATGTAACCACAGGCTCATAAATGGCAAAATGAAACTCATCAATATATTTATTTAACTTTTTTTTCTTTTAAAAGTAGCTTTTTGTCAAGAAAGTCTTTTCCTGAAGGACTCTGGTATTGTCTCTGAACTGATGAGCTAATCTTAAGGACTTTGTTTCTTCCTGTATTCTTTAATGCATAAAGTCCTGTTTATGCACAAAATCCTGGTTTTCTGAGCAGAAGAAAGACAGTGTCTTTGCTTACAGTTTTTGAACCTTGCCTTCCAGTGGGCAGGTACTTCCTGTTCCTCAATACCCCTGCTCCTTCTCCTCTTGTCTGCTGACTTTCTCCCCTGGCTTTCCACCTCTTAAAGTCACTTACCTTGCCAAACAATCTCCTAATTTCTGCATGCCCGCTTCCCCTAACCTGCACTTTAGTACTCTCTGGGCTCTTTGATTCAACAGATTGTCTGTGGTAATAACTTGGATTCTTCCTCTTCACCTTGCTTCATGCTTCATAAAGATGCAATAATTCTGTGTGTCCTGAAAAGAAGGTGGTTGGCATGCCCAACATCTTTAGGCTGATGACTCAACATCTTCTAGCATAAGAATGTTATCAACATTTTCTAAGTTTTACATGTTTTTTCTGCAGTTACTACAAACTTAGAGGTAAAATATCTCTCACTAAATATCAATTGATTGATAAAAGTACAAACAAAAAATGAAAAGTTGCACATGTGTACATTTAAATCTTTGCAAAGGAGAAATCACTTGGAAGAACTTTACAAATTTCTATCCCCATTTTCAGTAGTTTCACTGGCCAAGATAGATCTCCTAATGGCCCAGGAAATGAAAAAAGATGTAAGGTAAGCAAAAAATCTCATGTGTGGTGGTTGTGGATATAGATAAAAATAACTAAACATTGAATGATGTTAAATCATTCACTGAAGACTTTAAGACACCACTGTGACCACACAATGTGTATTTTTTGTGACACAGTCCATAGAACCTTACACAACAATTGGTTGTTTCAAGCACACTGTTTTTTGCTACAGCTTGTTTCAAAGAAGAAAATTGTTCAGGTGTAAGGCCCTAAAGTAAGGGAATGTCTACCTTGTGCTTTATTATGTTTTTCAGATGGTTAATCAGTAGTACTATTAAAGTTTGTGCCTTATTTTTAGTTTGAACTTGTCTTCTAAACACTGAATTTCATCCCATTGTCTTTTGCTAGCTTTAGTGATGATCTCCAGCTAAAAACTTTGTTTCCATGAAGATGTTTATAGATCACAGGCAAATATACCTTGAACCTTTTCTTAAATAGATTATTAAATGAAGCATTTTCTTGCTCCAAAACAAATTTTCATGACTTCGAATCATTCTCTGGAGATTTTCTGATCTCTTTGCAATATCACTTTTTGAAGTGTTGTCACAGAAATCTATTTCAGTAATTATTTTACTAATGCAATATACAGTGGTAAGAACAATTTCCTGTATCTACTCAGTGTTCTCATGTTTACGCTTGTCCTTTCAGCAATGCTGTGTCAGGAAAAGTTCACGTTCAAGTGATTATCTTTAATGACCCCAGAGTTATTTTCACGACCAACATTTTTCATTCAATATATGACCTTGCATTTGTCTGCCTTGAAATGCACTTTCAAATTTGCCCACTATACCTAGCAAATTATTTTTTTATATAAGAGTTCTCTTCACTTTTTAGTTCTTAATTCCACCAGCTTGTTATCCTCTGCATTTTATCCCAAATGTGGAAAACAGTGGACCAAAACCAGATCCTCAGGATCCTGTAGACACTCATAGCATGATTCCACATTTATGTTTGTCTCTTGAGATTTCTGGTCTCCTAGTTTTAGCCTCTTTTGTCTGAGCAGTACTGAATATGTCTGGTCTTAATTCAATGGATTAGAGTACTGGTTTTCTTTTTATGCTGTGATTTCTTGCGATATTATTGATACAAATGAGAGTGGACTTAGTCCTGCATTCTTTGTGGACATGAATCAGTATAAAAGACCACTACATCTTCTGATAAGAATTAGCCTCCCTGGTGAGATGGGTGGTGTGCTGCAGCTTGACATCTAAGTTTTCTCTCTGACTACTGACTATATTAATATGCTGCCCTGTTTTTTTGTGTGCATGACTTTTAAATTATTTCTTTTTAAAAAAATTTATGGGCAATGAATTAAAAATTTCATTCATTGTTCTATGATATGGCTAAATTCTAAAGAATCCAGGAAGACTAGTGCTAGCTTTTACAGATAATAAAACACAAAATAAGTAATTTGCATGCTAAACACAATTAGTTCATTTATTTATTTTGACATTGTAAATGATATCTCTCCAGTTACCAGGCATCCTGCCATCCATTAAAAATACAATCTGTACCAATAAAAACAAATCATCAGCACTTCACATCCCACAAAAGGCATCCAGTCAGCCAGAAATATAAAAAAATACTTTCTCCACCCTTCCAATCCCCAAATGAAACCCCATTGCCCCAGCCACCTCACCTCTGTCAAAATGTCAAGTAAACAGAACATCACACCCCAGGGTTGCTAGACCAAACCACCACAGCCGTAAATTTTTAAGGCAGACACACTGAGATAAGAGAGAGGGATGTGGTTAATTTTGGAGTATTCGGGCTCAGGCTCTTGCAGCAAGGATTTCCTGACAGATGTATATGGAGATGCTGCCTACCTATTCTCTCATTCAGTCAGTAAACCAAAGATCTTTAAAACTCATGGCTTCAAGCCATGAGGCTCTGTGTTCATTCTAGGTGGTATTTCTTAGGAGGGAGAGAGCAGTGGTCTGAATGGGCTGTGTCGTTGCCTCAATATTCAGTTAGGAAGTAAAAAAGTGAATTGTTCCCACTTCAGGTCAAATTTTAATTTCAGTCTGGACTTCTGCCTGAAATTCTGTCATTGGAGCTAGCTGTGGGAGCAGTAAGGTGAACCCCAACTGGAAGGGTGGATGAGAGGATATAGATGACTGCTAAGTTGATAGCACGTGGCAGCATAATCAAGAGCTGAGACACCCAGGGCCAGCATTGGCCAAGCACTCTTTGGCAAGAGAAGTTTTGAACAGGGGTCCATCCTGGCCTACCTTCGTTTTCTAGTGTGGTTTTAAGTGTTGAACAGCTGCTCTCTCAAAATCAGGAATCCTCTAAGGAGTCATCCAGAGTCACTAGTCACTTGGGAAAATTTGGATTTATGCAAAATGACTAGGTATGATCTTTAATATCCTCTTGTTTTCAAATGTAATTTCACAACAACAGTCCCAGTCCTATCTGTAAGGGTAAGAAGAGGTGTAGTAGCTAGAAGCTCTTTCAATTTGCCACTGACTGTGTCAGTAGTTCTCTCTGTTTCAGTAACTGCCGGAAACTTTGAGGTTCAATGCACCATTCAGGTAGAACAGTAACATTGTGACTAGCACAGGGTTTAGCTGAAATAGCCTTTGATGCCTCTGAGGTCTCCTAGTATAACATAATGCTTTCAGAATATTGATTAAGCTTTTACTTTAGATCTCATTAGCCAATGTAGAGGCTGCACAAAATTTCTGAAAAAGTTGCATCTTTAAGTGTTCATATAATAGGGACTGATTGTATTGGGCTACATGAAGAACTACAAGTCAGAAACATCTGTGACCTGTTCTTGCTTCTGTCTTGTTGAGTGATCACAGGCTAGTCCTTTACTTCCATAGTCTTGAATTTCCTGATTAAAATCCAGGGGCACTGACATTTACCACCAAGTGGGACATTGCAGGGTTTCATAGTACAGTTTGATTTGTGTTCGGATAGGAAGGCTGCAAATAAAAATGGACTAATTGTGAACGGGTTCTGTATATAAGAGGACAGGCCCTGCCCTGAATAGTTTTAGGTGCTAAACAGTGAGGGAGACTGGACTACGACAGAGATTTTGTTATCCCCATTTTTCAAATAGGAGGAAGGACAGTGGAAGATGAAGAGCAAGGATGAGTTCCCACAGGGTAAATTGTCAGCACATGAGTTACACTGTGGTTGCTGCACTGTGCCAGTTCCTTGTCCTGCATGATAACTACCAGGTACCTTAGTCTGTTTTCACTGAGGACAGATCTAATTTGTATTTGCTTCCTAGTTCACCTCATGGCAATTCTTATTGTAGCACATACTGAGAAATCTAGCCAAAATCACAGATGAGGTATTCATTAACGGTAGCTATTAGTAAGACCTAGACTTGCTCTTGGGATGCAGGTAATATTTTCTAAGGATCTTGGCAATGAAAGGTACTAAAAGCAGGTTCAGTATAATGAAAACCATCCTTGGATATCCATCTGATGCTTTCATGGTACCAATGCCGAAATATCAAATATCACAATCTATTAACACCTTGAATGGGGAGCAGTGGGGTTTCTAGGGTGTCTTGCTAGCTTGCTTCACTTTAGTAACTCTTCTGTTCTCCAGCTGATTAGACTTTACTGGGGCTCAGACAACTCATTGCAGTATTTCTTTCCATGGTAAAGACTGCAACACAAGTTACGCTGGGTCAGAGGCACTCTTCCAGGGTCCAGAAAACTTCATCTCAGGGACTTCTTAGCCACATGTGCTATCCTTGTATTGAGTACTCATTACAATTTTTTATTCTCTGAATTCATCTTATCTGCTTTGAACCTACAAAACTATTGACAATTTAGTATCATGTACATTTAGCATCACAGTTTTCCTCTAGTATTGTGTATGACTCACCACAAGGGCAGAGGTGGTACAAATGAGCTTTGAAGTGATATTCCCAGGGCATGAATACACCTAAGGTTTATGTTTGAATGGGACAGAAATAAACTGTGCAACCAGAATAAGAAATGATTTACACATTATTGACTAAATGTCAGGTTGTTTCCACTTGCAATTTTCCACTCAATCAAAAATTCCCTGGGAGTATTGTGATATAGTTTCTATGGTGGTGCTTAAGTCTAATGAATCCATTATAGACAGTCTCTGAAAGTCTTATGGCTAGTTTTCTCTGCAGTGGAAATAATGTGGTTTTGTGGGTTTTTTTCACTTTCCCTGTCAAATGTCTAGTTTTGACTTTATCAACCACGTCAGTTCTCACTGTATGCTTCACTGTGTAAATGGCATCTCCCAGCTCTGATGTTCTTCAAGAGGATACCTAATGGTTAGCCAATTGTTGCACCAACATGTTTCTCAGTGTGCAAATACCAGCTTTCACTTAGTGAACACATGTAATGTAAATAACCCCTGGAAGACAGACTGGGATTACCTGTTCAAACTGAGAAGGCTGCTTGCCAAAAATAATTCATTTGATTGCATTGACTGGGTCTGTCAGAGTTTAATGGTGCATCATGGTAAGGGGTAATCTTAAAGAAAGCCAGAGACATGTAATATAGAACTGGGTGTATGTGCTCAGGCCCAAGCAAAAAGATTTGATGCTACCAGTAAAGCTGTTTATACCTATTGGTTGCATAAAACTTCATTGATGAAGTCAGTGAGGTTTTATCCAGTGCAAAATGCAGAAGTCAAGGTGTTCTGCATAGACAACTTCAGGTTGACCAGGTTTCCTAGGGACAGCAGAAACTCCACAGGTAACCTCTGTTGTAAAAAATTTTGCGTTCAAATGGAAATATGTCTCCAATACCACCACAAAAAGTGAAAACTGGGAGTAAGCAAAGAAATCTGCTTGGTACATAGCAAAAAAGAAGAGGATTGGTGTCTTACTTTTCTGGAGTGACTGTGCTGCTGCTCATGCCACTGCTACGAAGATGACTCAGAAACAAAAATCCCGTAGCCACTTGTTGCTTTTGATGAAGGATGCACATTGTACCCCTGGAAGAAAGATGCACCACAGAAGAGTGGAGGATCTATAGTCTTCAAGCAGTATAGCTACCACATGTGGTGGTAAGACCCTGACCCCCATTTTGTCTCCACTGTGCTTCACCTATTAATATTACTGGAAGCAGGGAGCATGGAAAATTAAAATCTCCTTTTTAAGCTCGGGGTAGGCTAGAAACAGCAGAACTGGCCAGATCCCAAGGTCCCACTCCTAAAACAATAAGTGGACATGACAAATAGAGAGCTTTTTCATTTAGAAAACACTAATGTCATTCTTATTAAATTTATGGTTAGATAAAATCTGTGTTCAGATTATGTGTGATACGCTGTATGAAGGGAGGATCTGGAAGTTTTAGCCCAATCGCAGAAGCTGAATTGAAATAGCTGAACTGAAGAACATATCTGCATGCCTATCTAGTCTAGACTTGTTATCTTACCCCTTTCCCACTTCCCCCACCATTTTGCCAACCTTCATCCGGCCAATAAATACGTGGAAACTGATTTCCGACAGAGTTAATTACCTCTAATTGTGCCACCCTTATTATCTTACCAGCTTTGACTCACCATAAATTTCTCTGGTACAGATGTTGGCAAGATAAGAACTCTAGTCTCTCTCCAGATATATCTAATATGTATGTATTTATTTATATATCTGAACATGTTAGATATGCTGGTGTAGTAGATTGGATCAGTTATGTCATGACTGCTGGGATTTTACAGCCGACTGGCTAGGTGCCTCAGGGGCAGATACTGAGACATAATTCCTGCCCTCTGCTGCCTGCTCCAGCCCAGTGCATTTGTGAGATACTTTGAGTCATGACCCAACAAAGTCTGGGTTAATAAGAATCAGGGGGATCAAGGGAGTAGCATTGCTTGGATGACATAGTACTTCAGCAAAGGCCAGTGCACAGTATGCTGGAATAAAAAAATAGTTTAAGTATCAATAAATAAAACATAGAAATCTGAGTTGGCTGAAAAAATGACACAATTTATCTTTTGATATTTCCATTTCTGACATCTAGAGGCAAGCCCGACGCCAGAAACATCAGGGAAGAGATTGAGCAAGGAGGGATTCAAATTGAACTTCTGACTCTGAAAGGCATTTTTAATCAGTTAGGTTCCAGGGTCTTGGCTTATATAAATGTAGGAATGCTATTCACCTCCTTTGCAAAAAAAACCCCAAAAACCCCCCAAAAAAACCCACAACAAAAACACCCGAAGGGGTTGTAATAAAAACCCAAATACATTAAAAACAATAAGGATGGTTAAAAAAAATAAAAAGAAAAGAGTTTTATTGTCAGGAAATTGATTCTAAGGAAATATACATTTTTTTTGTCAGGTAAAGGTTGATTTTGGTTGAACCTTCTGTCAGAAAAATTACAGTGAGATAATCTGCATTGGTGGGGACACGAGGTAATTTTTTTAATATGTCTGAGTTGTGTTTGTACATCTCTTGAACTCCCATTCATCTCCTGCTCTGCAGTGGGGTTATATAGCCCTTTCAGCAGCCTTTCCCTAGGGCTGAACACTGCCCTGTAGCATGAAAATCCCAGTTCAGTGACAAAGCAAATGTGGAAGTAATAAAAAGCTTGAGGTAATGTGATTCCTGTCTTGAGGAGCTCTGAGAAACACTGGGTCATCTGCAAAAGGGAGAGATTTGATGAGCACACTCAGTTCTCATCTGCCATCAGACATTTATTATGAATTTTACTGTAGGTTATGGTCATATTCTCTATTCCACCATACTCTGGTTCCTTGCGTGGAGCTGGTGTACACATTGCGAGTGCAAGTCTCTGTACAGTTGGAACAATTTTTTGTTGCTGCCATTTCTAATATTTTCTTGCTGTATTTCTGTGTTGCAGATGTGGATGAATGTGCTTCAGATTCTCACCAGTGTAACCCCACCCAGATCTGCATAAACACTGAGGGGGGCTATACCTGTTCCTGCACTGAAGGCTACTGGCTGTTAGAAGGCCAGTGTTTAGGTAAAAACCTCATGCAATATGGTATTTGAGCATCTGTGTATGTTTACCTATGAATAGCTGAAATAATGTCAATAAGCATCTTTGTCAAGTACATGGTTAAACCTTCAGCTACGTGGAAACTGTCTTTCAACTCTGTAAATGCCAATGGTATGCTTGGCAGAGAGACTCCCTTGCGGAACAAAAATGTAGATGTAAATGCCATATGACTAGCATCCATGTAACATGTGGGATTTTCATATTCCCAGTCTGAAAGATTCCCTTTCATATAAGATCAATCTCAAGCATGTATACAAAAAGATTTATTCCCAAACAGGCCTGTCCTTTCCACACCATGACATTGTGGACTCAAAGGGATCAGTATTTGAGACCAAGAAACAGGCCAGTAAATCCCTAGATTCAACCAACCCTTTTGCTTGGGGGCGAGAAAAAATTACCTCTGGACTGGGTGCCATTTCGGTAGCTTCCAAGCAGTTTTATTTCGATTTTATTATTTTATTAATAAATTATCCTGTTCATCCTTTTAGCTCAGGTCTGTTGAAAAAAACATCCCTCAACAAAGAGCACAGCAAAACTTTCCAGCTCCCTTCTTCTCCAGCCCATTCCCCATGGAGTGATGAAGTAGATGTTAGTTTTAGGTACACAGATAGGACCTAGGAGATAGGATACAACTTCTTTTATTTTTTAAGTTTGCTCATTATTATTTTTTTCCCCTTGGTGTAGGCTATTTCCCTGCCAGCTCTGTGGAGCTGGACTGTCCTGTCACAACACCTCCGCTGGAAGGAGAACGGGCTTTCCCTGCCCATTCATCCCTGGAGTCTCTCCAGTTATTTTCCAACCTTCTCCTCCCAAGCATCAATTCCAGTGAAGGACTGACTCATGGCTGCTTTCCTAACTAGTGCAAACAGCTGCTGTGTAACTTACCTGGCAGGGGCAGAGCTGAGTCTTGTCCCAGCTGGGGTCTGCACAGCCATAGCTGCTTTGGGGAGTCACTGTCTTGTAGTTCCCCCTGGATATGAAGTTCACAAGCCCCTGCTTCTTAATCTCTGATAATTCCTCTTCTCTTGGGAAAAAAAACTTGTGCCAGGGGTTGTATAGGCGTATGTGATGGGGTGGGAATGAGGAGGGCAGGGAGGGGGATTCTGCTCCTGTTTTGTTACTCATTTACTTCCCCCAGTTACAGCCCAAATGAAAGGCTTGTGTGCAGCATTCAGGATTTGGACATGGATCTAAAGTACTTTACTGCTTGATGGATATGACAGAGAACTGAAAGAGGGTGCACTGCTGAATTGATTCAAGTATCTGATTATGCTGTTTAAAATAGGCAATAAAATTCCAGCGTTGCCCACCTTAATTACAAGGCAATGCAAAGAGCTAAAAGCAGATTATGTTTAGAGTTGCTATGTTTTTCCCTAAGTGTCAAAAAAAGTCTCAGTTTTCCATATTTTCCACTGGCCTTGGAAAAGTGACTTTTGCTGGCCTAAAGCAATAAAAGACCATTTACTGTAATCAGAGGGCTGGGTTGGGTTTTAAAGACAGGTTTTTTTGGTGCACTGTTAGTAAACCACGGTTACAAAAGGCTACTTTTCTATCTGGTGTAATTATCCCAGTAAAGTTTATACAGGAGGAGCCAGTAGAGCAGTGTCCACACCACCCACTCTCAAGAAGAAGTCCTTACCCTCAAAATGTAGCAGCAGTCTTGAGATAACAGCCGTGCAAAAGCCAAAGCATGCATTTAAAGTAATGCATTGTGTCAGTGAAATGAGGGATTAATTTACTTAAAACCCATGTCACTTTTTGCAGGATTTGGGCCAAGCCTACTGCTGGTGTACATACCATAGCTGACCCTGGCCTTTAGGTTATCTTTCTATTTAGAATGCAGTGGGAAATAAAAGCTAGTAAGGGTAAAACTGGGCGTCAGCGTCCTTGTTATTTTACACAGAGAGAGTATTTCCAAGACTGTTGACATTTTCAGAATGGTTTCCTGATATTTTCTATGGCAAAACTGCCCCAATGAGGCCAATAACATAAATTTGAATTGCAGGATGTAACTACTTATATAACAGATTCACAACATTGTTTTTTTTTCATGGTATTACCACATCATGTAAATGTTCAAGTCGTTCAAGAATTCAGTTTCCCAACACATTTTTAATATTTAACACTAAAACAGGAAGCAGCCAATTTAGCTAATAAATAATGAACTGCTGGAATTCATGTAGATATATATGCATATGTGTGAACCATAGGGACAACACTGTAATTTTCATTTTCACGTGCACTGAAACCTACAGTGGGAGTGATTTCACCAAAATCTGTGCCTTCCTGCTTTGCTCCTTCTCGCAAACTGACTGCAGATAATACACTTGGTTTTCTTAACTTCAAAGCTTTGAGAGTAACAATTTAAAAAATCCCCATAAATCAAAAGCCAGTTGATACCAAAGCAAATGTAAAGCCTTGGAAAGGACAACTACTCCAGGTGTTTCATTCCAGTTCGTACTCCAGGAGCAAAACTCTTCTAGCACTTTTACCATCATATGTATGTTACAGCATTTTCTTGTGCTTTTAAGAGTCAGTTGCATGTATTGCTAATTCTGCAATTCAGCCCAAGCTGCTATTTTGGCATTACATTTACTGTTTACATTTTATAGTTATAACTTGTCAGTTGGAAATTAATACAAAATGTGAATGTGACTATGTGAAAAAAAGTCTTTAAAGAATATCCTCTCTAAAAACCAAGTATTTAGTAACAAATACTTCTGCTTTTCTAGTGAGTGGCTTTGGTATATGTGGAGATAAAAAAGGTTTCTATCTTGATTCTGACAAAACTTTGCTACAACATTGGCTGTGCTTGTCCTGATGGGCTGTGCCAGCTATCAGGTACGCTGGAGGCAGCTGCTTAAAGGGACTGACTCTGGGCTCCCTGATGACATCACATCACATTAAGCTTTAAGATTACAGCAATGACAGTCAGTTCACAGGACTACTGATAGATGTGAATAAAAACACATTACTATATTCTTCTGGGTAGAGATGTAATTTAACTATAAATCTGGGTCTGAACACCTGAAAGTTTGGCTGCTGTATCCATAACCAGGATGCCAGGTTATTTCTGTGTTGTTGATACTGTTGACTCAGTGTGTTTGCTGATTTGTACTTGCATGTGAAAATGCAGACCACTCTAATTTTCATCTTTCCCATCTATAGATATAGATGAATGTCGCTACGGCTACTGCCAGCAGCTGTGTGCCAATGTGCCTGGTTCCTACTCCTGTACATGCAACCCAGGCTTTACCCTTAATGATGATGGAAGATCATGCCAAGGTACTGTGTATGGTAAACCATGGCTGAAACCTTTGGTCCCAACCCAGCTTAGTGTTTATAATGCAAGTAAACTTCCCAACACTGCTTTTGAAAATGTTCATAGGTTTGTCAGCCTGAGATATTTCTGTATTTTCACAGTACCTCAGAGGTGTACAGGTGCAACATGACCAGTGTATCAGAAGAAATATGCATGGAGGCCCAAGCCCCCTAAAATACAGAGTTAATCAATTCACTGAAATTACCAAGAATTTGGGCACTGAATTTACTTTTAAAATCTGAAGCTGTGTGACCCACCTAAGACAGGAAAACTCTGTCAGATCAGTAAATTAGATCTGAGTATCCCAAGTCCCAGACTAGGATGCTGATCGTTAGACCACCTTTTGTTGTGATGTGCTACCTCTATCAAAGTCAACACAACCTCTTCATAAAGCCTCTCCTTAGCTAAGCAGGGAGCATTTTCCCACAGCTGCAGGAAATGGTCTGTGCTAACGATGTTCAGAAGCTGCTAATGCCCTAAAAGAAAAAAAAATTGGTTTTGTCTTAGCTGTAGGTTTCCTTGAGGACTCTTCCTTATAGCATTATCTTCCTCAGGAATATCCTGCTGCATTTTGTCTCAGGTCTGTTATGACAAAATCAATTCAATGGTTTTAAAATTGCAGGATAAAGACAGAAGCATTTGTAATAAATATTTCATCCCATCTTCCATGTTATTTTTTTGATTGAAGACATTCCCAAAATGCTTCATTTCCACGCACGTTGTGTTTCCAACATGCTTTTTCCAGGCATCAGCCTGAATCGCAATAAACAATACTGACTTGGTTATATTTTTTCAGAACAAATCATTCTGACTATACAGCTAATCTTTTTGAAATGCTTTACAGTAATGAATTGAAAATAGAGTTTGGGGAGAAGTCACTGATGCATTGGGCATTGGTTTCCCATAGATGTGAATGAATGTACAACCGAAAACCCCTGCACTCAAACCTGCGTCAACACCTACGGCTCTTTTCTCTGCCGCTGTGAACCTGGCTATGAACTGGAAGCTGACGGAGTTAACTGCAGTGGTAACTGTCTTTAGTTATTTATTGTTTTGGTTTCATTAATTCTGTTACATTTCCTTTTTCCAGTGTATTGTTTTGTACACGCTTTTCAAAAAATTTTTTTCCTTGGTCCATGGTTAGCAGCAGGATAGCTGCAACTTACATGATCTTCTTTTCAGTTAAAGCACACAGCAAATACCCAGAAAAGCACGATGGAGGAGGGCTGCAAATAGTTTTAAAGAAATAAGCTGAATATTAAAAAGCTCCAGGATAACAGTAAACATAAGAAAATGCTCTGTAATGCTGAACAGGAAGCGTTATTAGAGGAAGTAAAGTAAGGGTAGTCCTAGAACATTCTTCCATGATTAAAGAAATACTTTATATAAAGCACTTTTCCATTTGTCTGTTGAATGCATGTATTCATCTTGCTCTTACGACTGCACACTTCTGTCTAAAACCTTCCCCAGTTTCCCCTGTATGGCTCTGGCTACACTTCAGAAACAATATATGGTTTCTAAGTACAGCTATTGCTAATCTGTTCAGCACATAGCAAATGAAACTGTGCTTATGTCACTGTACTTTTTCTTCTCTTGTTTTTGTTTTTATTTTATTGCTTTATTTTAATTGAAGGCAAAACTTATTTCTGTGCTTAATGTTCCCACAGCCTGATAAAATTAAAGAATCCAGCCAATATTTCTTGGAAGGAAAAACACACTGGAAAATGCTTGTTTTTTAATTTACAGTAAACAGATGTAACATGCTGTTTCTGAGAGAGAAGACATGTGATATGCAGTATGTGTATAGATTAGTTTTTCTAAAGCTGTTTTTCCCTGCAAACCTCTGTATTATAAGAAAATTAACAAAGGCTTAAGTCTCTGAAGGGTCTTGTGCATTTGACATTTAGAGCTGCAACACCTAACTTAAGTTTTCTGCTAATGGAATTTCTGCATCTAAGTTAGACTCCTGCACTTTTTTATGTGTTCCTGAGCTAGTTTAGGGCTCGAACCAGTTAAGTTCAATGCAATGCCACATAAACATTGCCAGTACAAAATGGTGACAGAAGAGGTGGTGCTTGAGCCTCATTTATGTCTGAAAGTTAAGCTAAGAAAAGGGACTTTCCGCCACACAGACTTAGAGCAGCAAACCTTTTCTTGACAACTCTGTTCAAGAAAATGCTTGTCGAAGCAGGTCAAATTTCTTTGGATGAGCTTCTTTTACTTCACAAACAACCACTAGACATCACTGAGGTTCACAAAAGGAATGCCTGGTTAGGAGGACACTCCTATGAGACACCCAGGATCCAGTTGTACTTCAACAGTCACTGGATTAGTCCATGGCCTAGCATCCAGCTTACCTTGAAGATGAGAGGCATTCCTGCCCCAATTCAAAGAGAGGAACAGAGATTTCAACCTGGCTTTTCCAACATTGGCATTATTTTCTAATCACAGAGGTCTTGCATGTGCATTAGATGTGCTCTGAAATGCTGACCATCTTGTCCTCCGCAGGTAGTCAGCAGAATGCCAGAAGTGTTTAGAAACAGCAAAGGTGTGCCTGTCCTGTGTGGGCTCAGCAGCAGAAATGTAGGGCCCTTGGGACTTTAAATCCCTCCAGCACTTGACAGCAGCTGAGCACAGGTTATATGAATCTGATGTGCTGGAGGTTTAAGCTAGGACACCTCGAGGGGGTGGGTGATACCTCAGTCCCTTGATGGAGTCAGCCCTCCGTCCATCTTGTTTTGTCAGCAAGGTGTTTTTTCCAGCGAACTCACTGGGGCAGGTCACACAATGACAGGTCTATGTGGGTGTAGAGTTCCTTTCATCTCCCTTTTGATAATGTGGTTGCAGCCGTAAAACCACTTTAACATATTTGGACTTCAGATACTTTCCAATCCATCTGCACAAAACACCAAAAGTGGATAAATGGACTGAGCCCAATTTAGAAGAAAGGGAAATTCAGTCTGAAGAGTAAAAGTGATTTGCCTGAGAGAGTCAACATGTCAGAGCTGGGAATAAGAACTTGGGAGTTCCTGGCTGGGGCTCTGGCCTTTGTTTCTTTCTTCCCCTGAACAGGGAAATAAGGAAATGATTAAATGCAGCCTCCCTCAGTCTAGCGCCTTTGCATGTGTTTTCCCCTCAGTCAGCCATGCCTCCATGTGCAGCTCTGAAGTTCATCTTTCTTGCTGGAGCACAGTTCTGCAGAATACAATGACTGGTCAATTCATGAGTGGAAGAGGAAAAGATCACAATTTCTGCTTTCAATCAGAGATTTGACAGACTGCTTAGCTTACTGGGTATCTGGGAGATGGCTGGGCCTTCCAGTAGGTCTGACCCAAGCTGGGATGAGCTCTGTAGTCTTGCTGGAATGCCTTGGAAGTAACTGGCTAGAGGCTAAGAAACATAAAACAGCCGGGGCTGGCTGCAGGAGTTCTGCTGGGACCCATGTGGCCCTGGGAAAGGGAAGTTTTCTCTCCAGAAAAAAGAAAAAAAAAAAAGAAAAGAAAATCACTGCCAAGTTTCTCCTTTCAAATTCCGGTTGCAGCTTCGTATTGGAGTAGCTCTATCTCTGATGGAAAACAGAACTGAAAACATGCCCAACTGGTGACAGGTATTCGAAAAGAAAAATAAATAAATAAAAGCCACAGATTGTGTTCCGCAGCAGCTTTGGTTTCCCTAGGAGAAAAATGTTTAACCAAGAACTTATTGTATAGCATTTTGCCAGGTGGCTGCAGAGCTCTAGGGAGTTGGAGGGTGCCAACCTCCAGCTGGGGTGATGGGCATGTAGTCTGGATAGCCACCTGCCTGTGGGACTGCTCTTTTGACTGTAAAGCCAAAGACACTAAGCTTTGTTTTACCACTGCAGATATGGATGAATGCAGCTTCTCAGAGTTCCTCTGCCAGCACGAATGTGTGAATGGGCCCGGTTCTTACTACTGTATCTGTCCTTCGGGCTATAACTTGCTTGACGATAGCAGAAGCTGCCAAGGTAAGAACATTCCTGTGCTGATTAGGACCCGAGGGGACCAGAAAATAGGTCCTGTGTCTGGAAAGAGGTTTTCAAGAATTGAGATGCTTGGTCTTGGCATTGCACAGTGAAATACTCGTAGGGGCCAATTATGTAATTCTGGTAAGAATGTCATCATGTGAATAGTCCCACTGAGGTGAATTGGTGTGTTGTTGTAAGTAAGACTTTACTGGCTAGGAAACAGCTATACAGGAAAGCCCTCAGATGCTCTCCTCTCCTCTCTGCTGCGCGTCTCTCTTTAGTTTTCCCATTCTCTAAGGTCAGAGAGCTTGAGCAGCCAATTTATTTTCTATTTTTGCAGCACTTAGCATATGGGAACGCTCCAATAAGCAGAAATGAATGGAGTAAAAACTGATCTTAAAAGAGGGGCCAGTTATCAAAAGGCCACTTTCATGGTGCAAGAGTGTTGTGAATTTTGGGGTAATTCCTTAAGATGGAAACCAGTTTGTAAGAGTGGTGTCTTGCACATGTTTCCCTGCTTTAACCTTTCTCTTGTTTCTTGTGTTTTAGATATCAATGAATGTGAAAACAGAAACTTCACCTGCACTCCACAGCAAACGTGTTTCAATATCCCAGGAGAATATAAATGTTTAGACCCAGTAAGATGTGAGGATCCTTATATCCAGATTAATGAGAAGTGAGTAACATACCCACAGCCACAAAAGCAAATTCTATCTGTATGAAGTGTATCTAGAGTGAACGAAATAAGCTGCATTTTCCCAACACAGTCATGAAGTGTGTCTAGAGAGTTATACATACATGCTGTTGCTGCACTTACCACTGGTAAGCTTTATAAAATAATAAATTGCAATTCCTTACCAGGTCACCAGGTGGGATATGATATGATATGATATGATATGATATGATATGATATGATATGATATGATATGATATGATATGATACAATACTCAGATGTGTGGGAAGTTAGACTGGAAAAACATTTATCAGTGAGTACAGAAAGCAGCAAGGTTTGTTATGTAATAAGAGATGTTTACTTACATTACTAACTGACTTATATGTTCGAATACAGCCTGTTTATTAGTGTGACTATTTCCTGTAAATATTGACTAGCTTATGTCTAGGAAGTACTTTAAAACATTAGATGATAGTTATAGCAGGATACAAGTAGTTTCCTACTGCTTAAAGGTTAAAAGTGCTGAAAAGTCCACAAACTGAAATTGGGTATGTCTGGATAGGGCTGCAAGCACTGTTGCTGTCTAAATTTGGAATTATTTGAGCAAGCAAAAAAATAAATCCCACATTTCTAAAAATCACTTGTTTCTTTTCCATTTTTGTAGGTATTTGCCTGGGGCTCAAAAAATTTCAGCTCCAGACAGATCTCTGTATATTGCAGCCCACAGTATTTCATCCATAGTGTTTGCACTAAACCCAATTACTTGGGATTGCTTAGTAGCCTAATGTATTTTATGGAAAGGCGAGTGATGAAGAATCAGCTTCTTTCCATTATAATTTATTCATGTCTTTACACTGTTTTCTGAACTAGGGCAGCTGAGGAGTAGACACGTTCTGTTCTTCCAGTTCTGGGTTTACCTAACTTCAGAGGTGGTAGAGTCTTAAACTGGAATTTGAAATATCTGAAGCTTCTGTATCTAAATTACCCAGAGGCCAACTATAGAGTCCTCACAGATCAGCCTGCACCAGAACTCTTGATCTCTGAGCTTTGTGTTTGGTGGCTTTGGCTCATGTCTAGATACGACTGCATTTAATTTGTGGCATATGTCTAGAAGTGGTCAGTATAAAAGCCAAGTGAATTCCTTGCATCTGTGTTTTCTGTGGAAGGAATTGGGTGTTTGTAACGCCAGGAGCCTTTTTATGGGGGACATGCCAGATGAACTGTCTGAAATTCGTGTCAGTAGGGGAGGTTACAGAAAAAATAGGCAAAAAGACCCAACTCTTCCAGTAAATTCCCCGACGTGGCTTTTATAAAGGGACATCCTGCCTCACAACTTTATTAGAGTTCTCTGAAGAAATCAGCAGCATGTGGCTAGGGCACATGGGCTGATGCAGTCTGTTTGGGTTTCCAAAGGCTTCTGAAAAGAACTTCACATAAGGTTATTATGGAAATTAAGCAGACATATGTAAGAGAGAAGTCCCTGGCACAGAAGAGTAAGAGGTTGAAAGATGAAAAATAAATATAGTATTAAATTGTCAGCTTTCACAGTGAAGTTCTGCAGAGGTCTGGACCTACTTTGTCCAATGCATTTGTAAGCAACCTGGGAAAAATAATAAACCATGAGATGGGCAAAGTCTGCAAGACAATCTGAGGACAGTAGAGAAAAGGGTGCACAGAAAAGAAATGCAGAAGAAGCCTCAATGACTGTGGAATAAAAATGGCAGATGAAATTCAGTGTAGATGAATGTAAAGTAAAAAGACAATCCCAAATTCACAAATTAAATAGAGAACTGATCTGATCATTATCTGTCCAAACTGAGATTTGAGGGTTGTTATAGATAGTTGCATGATCTCCAATACTCACTAGAGGTCAGAAAAACAATCTGAATTTGAGGTGTTAATAGGTAGAGAATAGCCTTAGAGCACGTGCCCTTGTGTGCCCATATCTTCAAGACTGTGCAATTCCTTCCTCTCCTCTCAGAAGAAATATAACTGGACAAAGGTTCACAAAGAGCAATGAGGAAGATCAGAAGTATGGAATAGCTTCCTTGTGAGAAACAACTAAGTTAGCACTCTTCAGCCATGAACAGGGTCAAATATGAAACCCTTGCATGAGGAGGATGAGCAGGGATTGACTGGCCACTCACCTTTCAATAGAAGAACTGGAAGCATCAGATGAAGTCAGCAAGGGACAGTGCAGAGAGAGGTGAAGGGGTCTGTGGATGCCAAACGTTCATGGGGGTGTAAGGGGAAGCTGACAAGCTGATGGATAAGAAATGCATTAAGGGATGATGAATACACACCTTTGTTTCAAGAATTTCCTGAGTCACAAACAATTGGAGGCTGTTGGTGGAAGTCTCATACGCTTTACTTGGTACCCTGCTCTTCCTTAGGGCTCTCTATTTGATGCTAGAGCTTTGATTTGATCCAGGATGTCTCACTGTATGTTTTCGTGTAGTATATAAAAGCTTGTTAAACAAAAAATACAACACTTATGTAGCATCATTGGTGAAATGACCCAATAATTGATGTTATTTTGGGGACAGTTCAGTTTAAATTACTATCAGGACAAACATGTATTGGATAGTCTACACCTACAGAGCTGCTTTAAAGAAAGTACAGATTTTCGAGTAATCTAAGGAGACAAAGTATGCCAAGATATTTTGGCCTAGAAGACAACAAAAAGAAGGCAGGGATATAGGTAGGCCAGTAAATACTAAAAGTGGGAAAATTCATTACAAGTTTCATTGATTCTTTTAGCTGGCCGACAACATTATTTGTTTATTTATTCAGGCAGCTGTAATTTGCATATAAAGAATCAAATATTACAGCAATTTGTAACCTCTGATGGCAATCCTATCTCTGACACTTAGCCGCTGCATGTGTCCAGCTGAAAACGCCGGCTGCAGAGATCAGCCATTCACCATCTTGTACAGAGTGATGGATATGGTGTCCGGGCGGTCTGTGCCTTCTGACATTTTTCAGATGCAAGCAACAACTCGCTACCCTGGAGCCTATTACATCTTCCAAATCAAATCAGGGAATGAGGGCAGGGAATTCTACATGCGGGTAAGTCTGGTGCTCACTGAGAGAAAACATGGAGTATCTTCTTGTTAGCTGAATTCCTTCTGATAGCAGAAGTCAGTTTTTAATGAATATCATTTAAACCTTCAGTATGAGGCATTTTTACAGGCAGACATGCAGAGCAGTGTGCTGATCTGCAGGGGCTGCTGGCTCTTTCATGAAGGTAACCTACCCAAAGCAAACATGCTTGTTTTATGAGACATTAAGTTCGCGAAAGTCCGGGGCTGTGCCCATGTCTAAGAATAGCTCAGGTCTCCCATGCTCAAAAGAAACTGTTGTGCCAAACTTTTTCTTGTTTGAAGGACAATCAGTAATTGTCACTGAAAGAGTCAACAATTCTTGTTTGTTTTATTAAACTATTCACTGGAAATTGAAAAACCTGAAAACCAAATGTAAGCAAACCCCCCTCTTTAGCCCAAAACTTGACTTTCTCAGTTCTTTGCTTTCATTTGTTATGAATTTTTTTCACTGAGAACACATATTTTATGTAGACACTGTTAGAGAAAACACAACTACTTTTTTTTTTTTTTTAAATCTGAATTTTCTTCAAAAGATATCTCTGTTCCCCAGTCATTTTTACTGGACTCCTGACATGCAGGGGTGATGTCTGCACGGAATGAGGCACAGCCACCAGGCATCGTGGCATTCATAAGGCTGATCATAAGTGATGTTCAGTGACTATTGGTAGGTGTTCCCATACCTCACAGAAACCAGTAGTGTGATAGATTCCAATACACATTTCTCCTGACAGCCTCAGAGTCTCACTGCAAAAAAAGGAAAATGTTTCAAAATCCTGAAATGACACATGGTCCAGGAACGATCATTTACATCCCACAAGAGCTTTCCTGTTGCAAAGTCATTACTCATCCCACTGACCTTTTCTCCTCATCTGGGTCAACCCACCAAGTGCTAAGGCTCCAGCGACCATCATTGTTGCTTGAGTCTGCTTGTTTTCTTTTATTTATTTATCACACCCCCATTCATTTGTCACCTAAAACACTCCACTTGCACAAGCTGTCCTTCTCCCTCTGCTGACAACAGCACTGTCCCTGTGCCAGGTTGGTAGCCAGTGGTTGGTGCCTATTTGCGGCTTTGGGAAGAGTGGGATCAGCAGGCAGGAAGGGAAGGGGTGCTGGGGAGGAACCGGGGCCCAGGACACTGCTCCCTTGGGGCTGAGGCACCAGCACCCACAGCCCAGCCCAGGCAGCCCACCCAGCTTCTCCTCACAGATTTGTCAGGCTTCTCTGGTCAGAGGTAACACAAATGCTCAGTTTCGTGGTACAACAGGTCCTGCTTTGTGTACATAAGTTTCTTCTGGAAAACAAGTTGCATTTGGTTTTAACGTCAGAAGCTCTGATTTTCAAAAATTTCATAATCCACCGTTCCAGCCAGATACTTCAAAAGTCTGCTTCCACTTACTAAAAGACAGATTTTTTGAAGTGCATTCACATATTTAAAGCTCTCTTCAGAGGGTAAGGTTTTGTGATGTTAACATATGCAATTATACAACAAACCCTGATTCTGTTCACATAGGAACATCTGTTCTCCAAGCTCTGTTAATATAACCCCTTCTTGGTGTTCACTGCTTCAAAGTAACAGTGTTCTTTACATCAAACAAAATAATATCTCACAAAAAAAAAAAAAAAAGGTGGCACCACTTGTTTATACCTTAAATCCATGTTTTCATCTTTTTCCATTTGGACAATAGTAAATTTCTATGTTCAATAGTTCCTTTTATGTGCAGGAGTCCCAAAGGCTTTACAAACTGTAGAAGGTGATAGTTCATAGAAACACTGAAATGGAACCAAACGCTGAAATGAAGCTATTTCTCCCATGAATTAAAGTAGTTTCAAACAATGCAACAGAAAACTGTTATTTTGGCTGCTTGAAGACCATAATTAGACAATAGTTTTCAAGAGTCGTTTTTGAAAATCTCACCTGCTTTCTCTTGTTTTGTGCACAGCAAACGGGACCGATCAGTGCTACTCTGGTGATGACCCGGCCTGTGAAAGGGCCCCGTACTATTCAGTTGGACTTGGAAATGATCACTGTTAACACCGTCATCAACTTCAGAGGAAGCTCTGTCATCCGGCTGAGGATATACGTATCACAGTACTCCTTCTAAACCTTGAGTTTGTGCCCTGGAAACACTAAACTAAAAGAGACGGTTCCTCCTCTGCAGAACTCCCTCCTCAGAAGCCAGTACGTATAGCAGCTCTAACCAAATCAGTATTTCCACAGACCCGGAGACCTATGCCTGTCTGAGGAGGGAGGCCTCTTCATGCACAGTCCCTACCAGGATGCAGCCATCTGAAGATGTATTGTCAGCAGATCCCATATGATTCTCTATGTGGTCATATATTTTAAGGACTCTTCTTTCCATTGTAAACACTTCTAGAGTATGAGTCTATGTTTGAAAGACTGTGAACCTTTGTAGCTCTGAGGCTGCTTAGCAAAAAGCACCAGAGAAACTGAGGAAAAAGCTGGCTTTTGCAATCTTGCTTTTTTTTCATTATAAATGGAAAGCAGACAAACAAGCAGAAACAGAAACAAAAAGCCACCTATTGAAACAAGGGATCTCAGAAGTGCTAACTTACATTCCAAATTATCTCTGGAATTATCAGTCAGTCACTTTGTCTCAATTCACCCTGCATTTGTCTTAGTTTCACCTATTTTTCTTTGATTCTATTTTATAGTTAAAATTTATTGTAAATTCATTCCAAAATACATGTTGTACTATGTAATCTACTTTCTAAAGAAGTGTCACATGTTTGGGTTCCTTCCTGTATTAAATCTTTCTATATAACAGAGTTCATAGAAATCTATCACTGGATGGTATGTTTCACAATATTTAGGATGTTATGCTTATTTACACCCAGGCTCTTTGACACAGGTCTCCACTGCCAGAATATTGTCCAGGGACTTTAGACCAAATAAGAATCAGAACTTTATTCTTCCTTGTTTTCCTGAGTGTGATAGTTGCAAACAGTTTGTAATGGTTATGAGGTAGTGATATTAATTCTGTAATTAAGGCTGCAACTAATCTCCTGTTCAAAGACAACTCAGCTCAGACCCGTCCAAATTCCTTCAGAAAAAAATTAATTGTTCTGTTCACGTGCAGTCTCACTCCAGTATTCCTAACACTGGGGAAAATAAGCTGAAAAGGACGTGGACCAGTCTCATCGTTCATGCCTCTGCCACAAAGCAGATCCCACTATATCAGTACCCAGACCTCAAACAATGGGATCCCATAGTTTCCATAGGCAATGTCTTCTCAGGTATAACTGCTGTAACCAACAGAAAGTTTCTCCTAAAGTCTAATCTGAATCTCCACTGTTGTAATTTAAATCCATTGCTTTTTAGCCTACTTCCAGTAGAAATAGAGAACAGTTTATCTTCCCCTTTGCAGCAGTCTTTAACATGTCTGAAGACTGTTGTCATGTCTCCCCTCAGACTGTTCCTCTCTAGTCTAAACAAACCCAATTCTTTTGGTCTTTCCTCATACATCACATTTTCTGGACCTTTGATCATTCTTGTTGCTCTCATCTGGATTGTCTCCAGTTGGTTCACATCTTTCTTGAAGTGCAGTGCCCAAAACTGTGAAAAGTATTCCAGCTGAAGCCTCACAGTGCTAAGCTAAATCTATATATATTAGGAGTTTGAAAAAAAAATAATTGTATAGTTCGGAGGTATAATGCTTACCTTGTTGAAGCCACTGGCTCTTTGGTCTTTTATTTTAGTAGGGATGAGGGTTCATATGCCTTGTTCGTAAATTTCTCTGAAGCAAGTTCTTTTGCTTCTTCCCCCTGCTTTTTCCTTATTGCCTTATTTGCTCTCCAACATCGCAAGGGCAGGAAAGATAACCTTTGCTTCATCTTTCTGATGACTGGAAGTGCTTAATGCTACTTGGGAAAAGGAGTTTTTGAAGACTATAATGCGAGTAGGCTGGAGTAGAATAGAAGCTTTATGGGAGGTCTTCATTAAAATGGAGTATTAAATGGGAGAATACAGACTCTGAAAGTTATCACAACACAGACTGCATGACACAATCAAAACATTGACTCTCTTGTTCCTAGTAAGCTTTGTTAGTCTGGAGCTGGCTTTCCCTAGCTTTAGTAGAGACTCCGCTCTTTTTACTTGTACTCAGTTTGAAGGAAGCCCTGATGCAATGGCTCACAGCAGTGAAACACTGAGTTGAGTGTGCTTTAGCAGCTTCCATTTCTTAATGGTTTAAAGTTTTCTCCATGCTGCTACAACATCCTGGGATCCTGTGGCTCAGCGCTCTGTACACAGGCTGTCCTTTATTGTAAAAACAAAAAAGCTGATGGAGCCTGACTCCAGGGTTTAGTGGGCCAAGCTGAGGGCAAGAAGCCAACAAGTTTTGTGAGTAGTCGACTTCGAGGAGATAAATGTAGAGGAAATGTGCAGAGAAATATCAGAAACAAGAATATGTTTCCTGAGTGTATCATGGCTGATCGTATACCACAGTCTTGGAGGGGAAAATAGAGATGACCAGGAAGGAGGAATGCTAGTTTATAACCACGGGGCTAAAAGTGCTCATTTGTCCCAGATAATGGAAGTGAGATGTGGGAAACAAGCAGGCTCTGGTGGCCCAGAGAGCAGACAAGGGACAGGTATTAAAGACATTAAACTCTTAACATGCTGAAAGTTTTCCCAATGCTTAAAAGCCCCTTTTTCTCCCTTTTGTGCCCCTATGTTATGGCTTCTTCATGCCTAGTTGAGGCGCCCTCTCTCTTCCTGCCATCACATCACCACCTGGAGAGGAAGCCCACCCTGTTAGACATCAGACAGTTTCTCACTTCTGGGCTGTTCTCCCATGGCCCCCACATACCAACCTGATTTAACCCTCATTTAGAAACATCAAAACCCAGAGGAATTCCATAACAAAACACTTAGTTAAAAAGAGTAAAGCTTGAATGCTTGGTTTTAGCAGGGTCCAGAAAATACTCATAAAACAATATTACACTTTCTATATAAACATTCTGCGCCTTAAATAAAAAGTGAAAAGTCTGGAAACAAAGGAATTCAGCCACTTCTCAACCGCCATAACATCTTTCATCACTCACTATCACTCCAGCCAACTTTTACTTTGCCAAAATATATGCCAATCTCAAAATAATAAATTACTAGCAGTTTATAACATCTAAACTCTCCATTTCCTAGTCAGGGGTCTGTTTCCAATAGACCATCGCAGGCTTGTATATTACAGCAATTCTCACCAAATAAAAAAAAGGACTATGCATGTCAGATTTTTACAGCATGAAAGTTACAAATGCAAACTTGCAACTGCTGTATACATTCACATTCTCCTTTGAGGCCAGGCCTCCCTAAAAGCTGACAGAATTCGAGGTCTGCTCAGAGAAGGATTCTTTACTCTAACCTATTGCAGAGGATTTTCTAACACCAAGAGTTTTACCATATGGTTAATAGATAGTATTCCAGCCAGCACCTGATGGGGGCACTGACCCTGGTCTGGGTACGTGTGCCTTCCCTCTGGCTCTGCTCTGACATGCTTCTCTGTACTTGCTCAGGGTGGCAGAGCTGTTCCCTGGCTGAGCTGGGAAGGGACAGCTCTTTGCCTCTCCTGCCTGTCTGTTTAAATGGAGGTCCTCAGGAAAAGACTGCCTCTCACTATGTGTTTGTACAGCACCTATTGCCAGTGCAATCATTAGAATAAAAGTAAACAAAAGCAGAAATGGCAGTAATCTTTGATACAGATCACAATGATTGGGAAGGAAAATCTAATCTGATACATGAACCAAGTGATTCATGCTAGTCAGGTTAGGTGTCAGAGGGAGAAGAATGCCAAGAGATGAAAGATCCAGTGCTATAGAGCTGAATGGGTCCTATCATCTGGCTTGACTTTGAGATATTTTTAGGGGATTGATTTTTTGGACACAGACAACAAAATGTTATTTCACCTAAGAGGTTGCTGGATCCCACAAAATGGCTTTGCAACTTGTGCTTCTCTGACAACAATAACTTTGTTGAGAATAACTAAATTGCTTTGAGCACCTGGTGACCCACCATCACTGAGTGTAGTGTCCAGAATCATTCACACAGAGCTTTCTGCTTTTCAAGTTGGGGGCCTGTACTCATATTTACCTTTTTTTGGCTCAGCTTTTAGAAGAGTCAACTTTCATTGTCTCATAAACATGCTATCAGCATCAGCATAACTTACATACTCATTTTTCTGTCTGGAGCAAGCAGAGGAATAGAATCAGTACAGTTTGGAGTCATTCAAGTTCTCCAGTCTGGCTTATTCACAGATACGCTACTGAGTATCTTCCATAGCATGTAGCTGTATTAGAACACAATGAAAATTTCATAGCACAGAGATGTTAAAAAACAAAAAAGTATGCCCTAATGTTATTCAAGCCTGACAGGCACTATTGTTAAAATAAATCTCTATCCTGGATGGACAAGCCCCTCAGCTGGTGTTAATTTGCATGACTCTGCTGCTCTTTAATGGAAAGATAAAAAGTATCCTTAGGATCTTCCTTGTCTGTGTGTAAAGCACTGTGCATGTATCAGTATCCAAGGAGAATTCACAGAAGCTAGAACTAGCTCTGTTAGTTGTGGGTCTGCATTTGGAAGTCAAAGAGTTGTAAGATAATATGGCACAAGCAAATCGTGTTTCCTCATCTGCCATGAGTCCAGGCAAGTGACTTACACCCGTCACATTTTGTTTTTTCAAGTCTTTGAAACTTCTGAATATTTCTGAATGGTTCAACCCCAAAGCAGGTGCTATGCATGAAGAGTGAGGCTGATAGTCATAACTAGACTTCCAGGGATTCTGCAGAAAGCGTGCCCAGAAAGGTGACCTGTGCTGGAGGGTCAGTGCCATAGGGAGTGTAATGGTCCAGAGGTGTTTGTGCAGGAATGTCTCTGATGCTGCAGCTGCCTCTTTCATCACCTGTTTTAGTGCAGAGTGCATCTGATGTTTGTAAGTGTGTACATCAGAGGTGGAAATCTCACTTACTCCAGTTCTTAGTTCAAACTTCTGAGATCCCTCTAGTGGTTTCCATTAGCCAAACTCTGTAATTCAACTAGTATTGGTGAAGTCACACAAGGAAGAGGTTGGGTACACCATCAAGTGAATAATGATGCATTAACCTTGATGTAAGAGTTGAAGAATGTAGCTGGGTAGCAAAGGGATCTTTAGAAAACACTTCAGCAACCAAAAATGCCAAAAATATTCAATCTCTTTCAATTCCCTCGTGTATCCCAGAAGTCACTCATTCTCCCTTTTGAGTTTGTCCAGGACAAGTGATCTCATTATGGTCATGCACTGCAAGCACGTGCTGAGTGAGCTCCACTTCCCCTCTAGCACTACGTAACATTTTTTACTTTGCTTTTTGGAGATCAGTTGTAGGCTGTGTCTCTTCTAGGCTCTGACTGACCTCAGCTGCTTCTCTCATAGCCAAGGCAGATCTGTTATTTCGCTGCCAGGTTCCTCTGTACCCACCATCTGTACAACAAGCTCTTCATGTATTTCACTGGAAATGCAGGCACTGCTGTTGACCCATCTGCTGCTTTTGTATGCCTCTCCCTCTGCAATGTCAGTAGGCACACTTACAGCAAAGTATTAGGTCTGAATGGCTGAAGAGACTGCCCAGCCTGCTGGCAGAGCTTGGCTTCACAAAGATTATTTAAAAAAACCCACACACACCACCAGTTTTGAAGGCAATAGATCCTCTTTTAGCTTCTGGTTAATCACTTTTCTCCTGAAATTGTGTCTGTATCATGCTGGCTTGATAGTCTCGAGGCTTTTTAAGAAGCCTGATAAGGACATGCTTATGCAATACATCCTTAGGCTCTTCACACCTTGGATGACGTTTTCCCAGTTTGCAAACAGAGTATTTGGCCCAGTCAGACAGAGTGCACTGTGATCCCCACTATGCTGAAGTCAGTGATTGCTAACCACCTTACATCAGGTCTGGATTTAGCCCAGGTTTATTTTAAGTTTTGAATCTCAGTGTCAGTGGTATAAATGTAAACAGATATGTATTATTTTTACAGTAGAGCTGAAAGATTGTTTCCAGTAAATAAACAGTAGTATGATTGCAGTATCTCTTTCTCTGTGGGCACTATCTTTGGGTACTTTTAGACTTCCTGAGATGTCCTTTGACACTGCAAAATTTCCTCTGGTATTTCAAGCCATTCATTGACATGTTTTCATGAATGATTCCTCACCCCTGTTCTTCAAAGGCCAACCCAGGCACTTGATTCTACATATTGTTAAAACATCAAGCTACACACAAGTCTTTGCAGAGTCACAGCTCATAATTCATTCATAGAAATTGTTCCTCTCTGTAACCTATAAGGGATTATGTTGACTTCCTTGAGATTCTGCCATGTACAGAGTAATGCATGTGCATGTGTTTTTCAAGACTGGGACCTTGTCTGGAGATCGTTCATCAGCAGCTTGCTGTAAATGCTCTGTGTTCAACATGTGAAATCATAGCTACAAAGGTTAGTTTTGACAAAATCCTCAAAACATAAGGTGTTTCCTGGCTGCCTACACATAATGCAAACATAATTCAAAAGTCCAGCACCAGAGTTCTCCAGTATTCATAAGAAATCGCTCTTTTTAAGAAACATTTTGGTTAGTAAACTCATTTTGTAGATTATGTGAAATGCAAACAAAGAAGCATAAGGCCTGCCAAGATAACACAGATTTGCTATTCAAATCAGTATCTCCAAGAAAACCTGAATCTAGTTCATAATTTAAAAATATTTCTTTGGACTCTGACATCTGATGCTATTTGGGTAGGAGAGGGGGACAGAAAAACTGGCTGCTTCCAAAACCATGGCAGGTGCTCCCTGGGCTCCTACAGAGATCAGAAACACCTGTGAACCCAAGCATAGACTCCAGGTCAGTGAGGAAGGCACAAAACTCATAGAGACATGTCCTCAGCTGGAGGGGAGATACCTTCATTGCCTTCTTAATATTGTCAAGTGGAGATTTACCTCATAATGTATATAAAATTTCTCACTGTGTTTATACATTTATGGAAAATTTTAAATGACAGGGCCAAGCTCTTGCCTACCACATGCATGCTACCTGCAGCAAGCTCTACTGTATCCCTCTGCTATTCCCCAGGGCTGTGCTCACTTAGAACTACCCAGTCTGATTTGCTGTGAGTTACAATGGTGTAAGTGACAGCATTTGGTTCAAACCAGTGTAAAGTCATTCCCATAGATGAAAAAAGAGAATTACTGAGGGATAAAATGACAATTGAACCAGAAAGTTAATAGAAAAGAGCTTGCTCGTTAGTTAACCTTCAGTGCTTTGGTTATGATATCATCACTATGGACAAAAATAATCAACCAGAAACACAAAATATTATAAAGGAGATTATGTCCTTAGAAAGATAAGTGCCCGTGTAGCCTATAAATAGCTCTGGAATGAAGACATCCCATGCAACATCTGGCAAAGGAAGAATTCACTTTTTGAACTCCATCATCCCTGTCTCCCTCCAATGGGACTAAGCACAGTTGATCCTTACCAGGATGCAGATGCAATGGGTGGCTGATGGGTGGGCCAAGGAAAAGGCAGGCATGGCCAGAGGCAAGGGAAGGACAAACCAAGATAATGTAAAAGTACTAAGGAATGCTCTCAGTGTGCAGGATCTCTGAGGTAAGTCCCTCTCCTGCTGTATGAAGTGTTTTAGCTTTGCTTGGGCCTTTGAAAGACAGAAAAGTGCTAACAGTCACCTCAATAAAAATAGGAGGGCAGCATTCATTCGAATGCCGCATCAGTTTTCAAAAAAATCATGCTGCCCTGGCCAATCTGTCACCTAATGAGATGCACTGGACACCAGAAGCCTATAAGCACAATTTAAGGTATAGCACATATAGCACCACCTTATACCAATAGTTTCTTCTGCAACCTGTACAGATGCAGGGAGAAGGACTCACTGCTCAGCACAACAGATGCTCCATAGAACTTCTGCTTCTGCCTAAACAGTCATTTCCCTAACTCTTACTTGCAGGCTGTCCAGCTTAGTAATCATGTTATATTTTGTAGTCTTCATTCTTTTTGGAAGAGGAATACTGTAATTTAAAATGGATGGTTTCAATGTCCCTTGTCCTGCCCCTTTAACCTATAACCATTACTTCATTTGTGGCAGAAAATGAGCTTTTAATTCTTGTATTGTTTTACAAATTGTGAACAATTTACATTGAATACACCAGTAGGGACTATTTTAAAGCTTTTTTAAAATAAAAAATTATATTGCTAACAAAAATGATAATTGAATTCTAGTCTATTTTGATCATTGCCCGGTTTAGTGGTGATCATATAGGATCATTGCAAGCATTCATGGCAGAATCATGTAACCCCTTTGCAAAGCAAGTTAAACAAGGATCAATGATACTGGTGCATCTATTGGTCATAAACACTAGTAACATATATACAGTAGCAGAGAAAACTTCAAAGCAAAATACAATTCTCAGGAGGCTAATTTTCTTTCACAGTTTTTATGTTGTAAACTTGCCCATACTTGGAGGTACACGTCTGTATTTTATCTTAATTTCCTGATGGGTTTATGCATGATAAGGCTCAAATTAACATTTTGTGTAATACTATTTCATCTGTGTCAGGAGCTGGACATATCTGAGGCATTTCTTTCCCCTGCAACTCCAGTGAAGGTTGGAAGAGGTCATTGCTTCTGGCGGTAGTGTTGGTTCCCTTGCCCAGTTCCCCCAAGCACCAGCACATGTTCAGAGGTGTATGGGAGGGTGTACAGGCTGCATGCTGCAGCCTTGGAGGCGTTCCTGGATGATCCCAGGAGATGAGCTCTCCTCCCAGCCTGACACAGAACCAGTTGCCCTGGGTCTTGGAGGCGCAACATGGACCAGTGACGGCAGGGGTTTGTGCAGTCAACATGAGGCTATGGGCAGAATTTGACTTAGCTCTGAAGAATAAACTTGTCTCCTTAATAAGTAGTGTTCATATAAGATCATTTAGACTGAACTGGTTTCATCATACATAAATCATTAACTAGTAGCTAGTTCTCACTCCCACCTGCACCTACATAGCTTGTGACTTCAGTACGTGAAAGGCTTTTCCACTCACACCACACTCAATGACCCATGCCTAATGGGCTTTGGCTGTTTATTGGTTGGGTTTGTGTTTTGCAGATGGAATGTTCTTATTTCAGCACATCACAAGGGCAGCCAAGCCTGGCTCTGGTTTGCTTTGTGGGAAGTGAATGAACTTATGTCACACAGTTGTCCCCCCTATTCTCATCACTCAAGTAACTCACTGCAGAAGTGAGGTAGGTAATATGCCATTCACTGAGTTTGTGATGATTTACAAGCCACTCAGAAAGCTGATAAAGATCTCTATAGCTGTTTTGAACTCAAAGGAACTGCTGCTGCTCATTTATAGTATCATGAGGGCATGTCAGTTCCCTCCACTGCACTGCAAATGCATTAATTCACACAGTCAAGAAAAATTACACTGAAACGGACACACATGCAAAGCAAAAGAGAGGCCAAGTGCAGGAACGTTGGGCTGCAAATTTTCAGGAGAAGCAAACAACTCTCTAGAACCACTCAAAGAAAATGAGAAAGTAGGTCTTTGACCCATGATCAGACTTCTGGTTCTTCAGTCCCCACTGGGATGCCTTGGTAGAAGTGGCCTGACCCAGTGAGGTCACTGAACGGCTGGGCTTTCCACTCAGTTTGGTGGAGAACAGGCACTTTAAGAAACAAAGTTGCTCAGATTTAGCTGCTGGCATGCAGCTCAAGTAGCCTAATCTGAGGTTTCTAGACCTAAGCCACTGCATCCTTCTTTCTCTAGCTGCTTACAGTCTGCTTTTCAGGTTGTTCTTATTATACATTCTGTCATGTTTGTCTTAGATGGGGTTGCACATGGGACTGAATAGTGTGACTCCCTCCCCTTTTATTGCTCTTTTCACAATGCCAGACCAATCTGCTCTGACAGTATCCTCCCAGCCCCTCCCAGGGTCTCTCAGTTCAGCAAGAGCTCTGTGGATAAAGAGATGGTATCTCCGGAGCTGACTCACAGCTGTGGATGGAAGAAGGAGGTTGTACCTTCTCTTCTGTCAGTGTTGTCCAGCCAGCTGGTAAAGGACACTGTGCTGCTGGAGAGATGGGGTTTGGCTGGGCTGTAAAACTGATATCCTGCGGGGATTTAACCTCCCACTGCACTTCCTCAAGGGTGAGCTATGAATCGTATTTCCTTTAGAAGTCTCATGGGCTGTATTCTGTGTACCAGAACTCCTGTCTTCTCCTCCTCCCTCTGTTTTTGGAGGCACCAGTTACTCCTTGGGCCCGCAGGTGCTGCTGAATACTGTTAAACTGTCCACAGTGTCAGCCTGCACATAGCCACATTGGTGATGGAAAAAATGAGCTCTACATGGTTTTTCCAGGAAGCCAGATGGCAGCTCCCCATCTCATGCAGCTGAACATTCTCTCACACCAGTAACTCATTAGAACAGCATGCGTGAACTCAGCTCTTTCACACCAAAGCAAGGGTTCATAGTCTGTGCCACTGTTGGTAAGAACCATCCTGAACAGCAGCTGATTGCTGATCTTTAATGGCACTTCTGCATTTCCATTTTTTCTTTCTAGCCTGTGTTATTTCTCCTGCCCTGGGCTGTTGCACCATACTGTTACAGGAAGATCACCCAGGCCCCCTAAAATCCAGTACTGAAACACAGCCTCCATCTGCCTGCTAATGAAAGTCCTTGTCAGTCATAGGATCACCACATCAGTTCAAGTGAGGGAGCAGCAAAAGCATTGGCTGAGAAATGTTTGGTTAGGTTTTCTAAGATCTTGAAGCACTCGTTCAATAAATCCTTACTTGCTTGAATGAGTGCACCTTCCATCTCCCACCACATTTTTCATTATGTCACTTGGATCCAAATGCACATGGTTTTAATGTGAAGTTAATCCCTGAGCTGCAGTGAAATGATTAACCCTTCACCCTTGAATTCCTTGCTACCATATGATCTAGTTCTTATGGAGCTGGGAGTTAAAGCAATAGTGACAGCTGAAAATACTTGAGGCGAGTAGATATTTGCTCACCATGGAAGGCCAGCCTCAGTCATACATATATAAACTTTTTGGCTTGGAGAGCACAGGTAAATAACATGGCAAAGCTACTGTCTCCTGCAAATATTTGTACCTATAGTTATTACTGCTGACTCAGGATTCTTGAAAGTAATCTGTCGAGAAAACACTGTCGAGAATAAATATCCTGCAGTTTGCAGCTGTTAAACGTTCTGTTAAAACACAGGTTTGTGACACATGCACCATTCAGCGCAGGTGTACAATCAAGTTGTACCAAGACGGTAACCCACTTCAGTCTGTTCAGCAGAGCAATCTCTGAAGGCCTGTATGTTCTCTCCTCTCTGGATATTTATGTGTATAACCAAACATGAGTTAAATATGCATAATCCTTGGCTTTGGGGTGAGAGTGCATCCTTATTCCTGTCCTAAAATCCCTAGTGATATTGGCAAGGTTTGTGACCACAGCACATTTACTTCCCAGTGATGCTGGTGAGGAGCAGCCAGTGCTGCTGGCAGGCCTGCAAAGTGAAGGCCGGGAGGGTGGGCAGCAGGTAGGCTTTGCCTTATGTCATGTACCTTAAGAGTGCTGTATATTGGTGTGTTTGCCTGGGAACAGGGCCAAACACCCTGCAGCTGGATTAAAGTTTTAAAATTAGGGTAGAGTGGTCTGGTAACCTCTGTTTCTAGTTATGCTGTTTCTTAAATGGCTTTAAGTACTGGCCTGTTTTTGCCTCCTTGCCTTTCCCTGAGGGATGTGCCCAAAGCTCCAGCTAGAAGGTCAGCATGTGCTCTCATTTTGAACCAAGCAATTGTAGATGGAAGAACAGCATTCCAGCTTCTGTGGGCGGCCGGTCACTGGCCTCTGTGGATGTTCTTCCCAGCTCCCTCATTTCCACGGGGCAGACAAGCTTTAGAGTGTTGTGATTTCTGGGATGGCTTTTTGTCCTTGCCCCCTTTAAGCGAGGTAAATGAAGTTTGCTTTCACCTGAAAATAGAAGAAGAAGGAAAAGAAAAAAGAGTTTTACAACTGGAAACAATAAATTATTTTTGTGCTTCACAAGTTGGGCCTGTTTCTTGACTCAGTCCCTTTCAGGAAGGCCCTATTTTGTGTTGCCCTTGCTCTGTGCGTGGGTGACACCTGGCTGGCCCCTGCGTCCCGGGGAGAGGAACATCTGTGAGTCTTTGGGCAGGCCTGTGCCTTTTTTCAGGAGAGCGGCCAGCTCTGAGGCCCTGAGCAGACCCCAGAGAGACGATGGTGTGAAAACACAGGGCAGGGCAGCAGCACCTGGCCCTGAGGTCCCAAAAAAGAGGAGGGAGGAAAGGGGCTGGACAGGCATTTGGACATCTGTCCCTGGGTCGGCTGCCTGTTCTGCCCTTTGTTGGGCAGGCAGGTACCCAGGCCCCGGCGGAGACTGGGAGGACCTGGAGACCTGCTTCTCATCACCTCTTCCACGTTGGAAAAAGCATTTCTGGGCAATGTCACAGGCAAGTGGGACAGGAACGGTGTTTGGGGAGAGGCACCCCAGGAGGTAGCACCATCCCAGCCCCGTAGGAGAGCACCTCCTGGGGAGACAGGGCTTCACAAATAGCTTGGGGAGCAACCCCCGGGTACTGGGAAAGGGCTGCTCTTGTGAGGTTTTCACTGACCTGGGTAAGAGAAGGGAGAGAGGGATAAACTGTAGGAGTGATAGCCTCCAGCTCCCCACAGCCCTGGCGTCCCACCCATCCCCGGCCCGTCCCCAGCCCCACGGAGGTGCCTGATGTCCGGGGCGTGGGCTGCCCAGCTGCCCTGCTCCTTGGCTGGGGGTGCGTAGGGGTGGCCTGGCTTCCCCCTCAGCCCTCAGCTTCCCCAGCTACCAAGGCTCCCTGCCGATTCCCTCCTCACTCTCTTCATAGAGCAGGGGTGTAGCAAAAATAGAGACATGCATTTAAGCGATTGCCTGCATTTGAACCTCTCTTTCTGGCCCATTTCTAACCGCAGTGCTTAAACCCCACAGATTTTCACTGCTAGCTGGTCAAAGCTATCATTCCTTGATGTGCTCTTGAATCAGATGAACTAAAATAGTTCTGTGAGATCTATTATGTCTCTGGCTTGTAAAATACAATGATTTTTTACTAGGTTACACTAATATTTCGTAATTCATTCTTAATATTATTCTTCAATAAAGCTCTGCGCAAACAATCTATCCCACAGGAGGAACTTCTGCCAGATCCCAGATGTCAAACACATTTGCTTCAAATACAGGAGTTCGTGACCTTTTATGTTTGTTAACGTGACGCCATGGAAATTATTTATAATAAATAAGAGTATTTCAGAGTCAGGTGCTCCATGGGGCCTTTTTCAGTGATACAACAGCCTCTCCTGAAACCGGTCTTTCCTGTTTTGTTTTTTTCTCACCTAACAATGAAGGCTAGGGAACAATCTGAAACTGTGCTATTGAACTGAGTCCAACTACCAGACTGAAAGGTAGACAGGAACTCAAAGATATCTCAGATTTCAAATCTTTCCTGGAATCAGCAACAGATAAGGTTCTTCCTTTCTCTTTTATCCTTTACCCTGAAAATGCAGTTTTCAAACAGCAGACTGTATGGATCCAGACAAACACTAAATATATTGGCTTAAAGCACTGAATCAAACAGGAAACTACTGGAATTGTTTGGATCCAAATGACAGATTTGATATGCCATGTGATTTTTGCACGTAGCATGCTCATTTTAGAGCTGGGGTAGCACCATCTACCCACAATCTTGTAGGTATAAAAGCTCTAGAAAATATCTGAAAGTGCCAATATGTTGATAACGTTTAATCTTATTATCTTTTTTCAGCAGGTGTGATAATGTCCTCCCAAACCTGTGCTGGGACTAAGAGCAGCTGGCTCTTAATGAAGCCCAGCAAGAAAAGGATGCAATTGGAAAACACTGGAGAAGCATGCCTTGGCTCGGTTTCATCCCTTTGTCAACTGTACAGGAAGGTTTATAATGCCTCCTGAGCTTACTGGATTTATCATCTGGGACTCCTAGACAGTAGCAGCGGCAAGAAATGCCTCCTGAGAAGGAATCTGAACCGTTTGCTCCCGCATAAATATGCACCCACAGTCACTCCTGTTTGTCACTCCAGGCTGAAGCTGATGGCCTGAAAACTCCAGGCCCAGCGCAGCACCGCTGTGCCTCGGCGGTTATCCACCCAGGAACCTCACCCTGCCTTGCGACATTTTCAAAAGATGCTGGACATTGTGCAACAAAGCTGTTCTTCTGCAGTACCGTGGGAGGAGGCAACTGGCTGCAGTCTCAGATAGTGGACAGAATTACAATGGGTTATGTCAGGAAAGCATGACGTTAAATGTGCATTTGAAAAAAGGAGAAAACAAAAAATCATAGTCACAGACTGAATTATAGCAGCTTTCTGTAATGAAGTGTGTGGACCCCACCCAGCATCTGTGGCAGAGGAGAGAAGGTGTCTGCTAAACCCAAAGGTTATGATGGGAATGGAAAAAGCCAGGCTCCAGCTGAGAGTAGGACAGGGAGGATGAGGAAACAGTTTCATGTTTCTCCCAGCAAAACCTCAGGGGATAAAGATTACTGCTGCAAAAACTTTAATGGTAGTAAAAGTCTCTGGCTGCAGAAGTTGTTTGTAACGAAAGTGTATTAACCACTTAGAGACTTCAGCTGAAAAGGACTCCGCTATTTCACTGACATCTAAGTTGCAAAATCCTTTCTTCTCTCTCAAAAAGCATCTGTGTCAGAAAACTTAATTTAGTGCTACACGTAAGAGTTTGTCTGTGAGACATTGTATTCTGTGTGCCGGACTTGTCCTGATAACACCCTGCTTTTAGGTCCTGACAGCTGAGCTCATCACTTGGCTGTTGCAGTATACACTAGATTTTAACTCTGGTCATAAGTACATCACTTAATGTTAATTTCTGAAACTAAAATATTTCACAAGCAGTAGTGTTAGATGCTTGCTTGCTCTGAAGGATTCTCAGCAGAGCTGGGGAAGCTATTATCAATCATCAACTGCTTAATTGCATTTTAATCTTTTGCAAACGAGTCAAGAACTACTAAGCAATGATGTTTTCCACTTTTTTGCTTGAAAGATTTCAGCTTGCTCTGTGCAAACATGATTCGAACTCTGAACTGCTTGATTTTTAACATGGAATTTGGCATGATTCAGTAAGCATGCACAAGTGGTGGGATCAGGTTTCTGATGCAAAGGATCACGAGGGAGAATTCAGGCTTGATTTATACAAAGCTACAGCCTCCATCAGCATTCCTGCTTAATATCTTGTTCACTGGAGTATTTGCACAAAGTAAAGAAAAAGGGTCTTAGTCTGTTTGAAAGCTTTTGCAGATATAAAGAATTACTCAAGAACATTTGTGTCAGTATTTATACATGGGGTTTTTATTGTTTCAGGTCTACTTCCTAAAGGTTTGAGGCCCAAAGACGATAATATGCACTCCTGCTTGTAGCTACTTTCTACAGTCTTCTCTTCTGGCTTCTCCTCTTTTCACCAAGAAAAACACTAGGAAGTTGTAATCCAATAGCATAAACAGCCTCAGCAACAAGTGAAAGAGTGTGCTGTGCAGAGGTTCAAAACAGATGAGACAGGCCTCACTGGGGGATATGAGAGGTGAAGCATAGCCCAGACTAATAAATTCTCCTCTGTTGGCTCTGCACGGGCCTGCTCAAGTGTCTCAGCCCTGCATTTCTGGAGCTGAAAGCGCCGTGGTTTGGCACAGCCAGACAAAACCAGCCCAGTTTATTAGCTTGGTCTTAGTACTGGAGCTACCCTGGGTGGAGGCAGCATGGGGAAGGCAAGAACAGCTGCAGAACACTAGGAACTAGTGAGAATGAGTGGTTGCAATGACAGTCTGAGATGGACACGGAGGAGAGAGAGGCTGAGAGCAGGCATCGGTGAGGCATGGGAACATCACCAGTTTTCTCAAGCAAGGTTTAGTTACAGAAAGATTAGCAAGTGATAGAGCAGAGCATGGGGCACTATGCTGCCAGGAGGCTGGCAGGGAAGAAAAATCGTATTTTCAGCTGACAGAGAGGTCTAGGGAGCAAAGAACAGAAGTAAATTGGTATCACTGCTGATCTTCAGACTAGATTTGTTTGGGACAGAAATCTTCTAAGGGAGGGGGGAGGTTTGTTTCCCATTCCAGCTAAAAAAAATCACAGCACAGTAATGTTCTCCCCCTCCATACAAAATCAGGTCGGCCATATTCCTTACCATGCGCAGCTGAATTTTGTGCTTATTGAAATAAACTTCCCAATTTTCAAGCAGCTGAAAGCAGAGTGGAAGGTGAGTTCCAAACCATCAAATGAGCACTGAGGATGTGAGAAGAGGCCCCGTCAAATTACAGAGGACAGCCTTGCCTTGAAAAAGAAGGAAGGTAGTCTTGCAAACTGGTTTTGTCCTTTAACTGCCTTGTCAAAAATATGTTTTTAATGTCCTTTCCTTCATCAGAGAGGCAGCATGCTGTCCCAAAGGCTGCCTGCTACTGCAGTGCCAACTCCAGCCGCTGGAGAGCCACTCAGGCAGGACTGGAAGTTGCTGAAGAGCCTGAAAAACCCTTGAACGTGAAAATGCTGATGTAACCTGATAGCAGCAAGCTGCACACAGGAATGTTATCAGTAGTTAAACAATGTACTTCTATGAACAGTGAAAATAAAGCTGTTGGATCATGTAAATTAATTCAGTGAGACGCCTTGAAATGTGTGCTTAATGAGCACCTCAGGAGGACTCATAATTTTGGAAGTATACCAGGTTACTGGTATTTCTTTAAAATAGTGACCACACATAATTGCACGAGCTCCATTAACGGGAATCAGAGCCACTCCGCTGTGTGATACCTCAGTACTGTGTGACTGGCTCTGTGCAGAGATGAACAGAGATGCTTTGTTAGCTCAAATATTATCAGTCTGTGCTTTTGGCAAAGGATCTCTCCTTATAGGGGCTCTGGAGCTCGAAGTAGCTGTGTTACACTGCATGACAACAAGCACAAAATGGTGAGTTAGCAGCAGGACCGTGGTGCTATTAAATTTAAAATAAAAAATCATCATAGAAAAACTACAGTCCTGGTGGATGGGGAATCCACCAAGGCTGCAATTCAAGAGTATTGGGGTGACTATAAAACTTCACTGACTGGAAATTTTAATACTCTTAGAGTGTAAACAGCATTTCCTTGAGGAAATACTCCCTTTTTCCTACTAATGCAGTCCAACTTCTTGCTCATATTTGCCTCCCAGGGTATTTTAGCACTTCTAGTTCTTTATCAGAAACCAGAACTGAAGAGGGGGCGAGACCACCCTGAGTCTCACAAAACTTTTGCTTCCTGCAAGGAAATTTCTGAACCAGGATTTCCTGGTGAAATTTCTGAATCAATCCACCGTGTGTGATCCCTAAATTATCCTACAACTATGCACTCTGTGGCAGGGGCTTTCTCTCACGTGTCTACATAAAGCCTGACTTGACAGGGATCCGTACTCCAGCTGGACATGCCATATATGCAGAACATTATAAAAAATTAAAAATTCACTTTTCCTCTCTAAAGTATAGGCCTGGTTTTGCTCCCAGCAAAGCGAGGGGCTGCTTTGGCACCGACTTTGCCGGTGTCATGGTCCAGCGAGAGACGAGGAAAAGTTACTGGCAGCTATTTGGAGATAAATCTGCCGCTGTGAGTAGCTTTGGTGAGGTGGGTGAGTCCCAACTCAGCGGGGAAACTCCCCCTCCACGATAGGGATCGGTGACTAAGCGCTGTAGGAGCGCACCTGAAGGGCCGTGCGGGCGGCGAGCCCGGCAGCGCCTGGCTGGGCCGAGCAGGCGGGGGCCGGCAGCCGGCGGGCGGGAGGAGAGGCCGGGGCGGGAGAGGCAGCGGGCGGCCGGGCAGGAGCCGCGGGGCAGGGCGCGGCCCCGGGGCAGGGCGCGCCCGCTGGAGCTGTGGGCAGCAGACGGCCGGCGGCAGCCGCGAGCGGGCGGCGGGGCGCCCTCCCGGCAGGTACCGGCCCGGGGCGGGCGGGAGCGGGGAGCGAGGGCCGCAGCCCCCGCCCGGGGCACCGCGGCGCCGGCTCACTGAGGAGAGGGGGGCGGCGGGGCGCGGCGCGGGCAGCGGGCGGGCGGCAGGTGCGGCCAGGGCCCGCCGGGGAGGCCGAGCGCCGGGCCGGGCCGGGGGACCTGCCCCGGTGGCCGTGCACAGCCCGCGGCCCCGCCGTGGCGGCCGCCGGCGGAGCACGGAGCCGGGCGTACCGCGCCGAGGCGGCGCGGGTGTCCCCTGCGGGCGGCCCTCCTGGCCACCGCCGCGGGTGGTGGTTCGCTTGCCTAGTCGCCCATCGGAAACGTGCCGCTGGGCGTTCTGGTTCCAGCAGAACCACTCGGTTGCCCATCTCCGGCAGCCTCGGTGATGGTGGCACACCGCAGCCACATGGCCGTGCGTGAGAGCAGTGGGACGGAACCAGCCGGGAAGGATGGCTTTTGTTGGGCTGTCCTGCTGAAGTGACTCTCCATATATATCACTGATGTGGCTGAATATAACGTAACTGCCTTGTGTATTGATACCTGGAGTATTGAAGCGTGAATAGACAGCGGTAATTTGCAATTTGTAAATTACTGTTTTCTCACTGTGCATATAAGGCTCCTGAGAAACAAAACCTAATGATCTTCTTTACAAACCCTGATGTATTTCACCTGGTGCATACTGGTAGGTATATTGAATGGGACAGCACGTTTTTAAAGTCAGAATTCTTTAGCATGTTGATCTCAGGTTTTTCAAAGTAGGCTAAAACTTGACTAATTCAGCTTGCAGCACATGAATTGCAAAAGGCAGTGTTACTGGGCAGTTTGTATTAGAGGAGATGCTGCACATCTGTAGTGCCCTTGCCACCATGCTACAGTGTCAGTGGGGGTTTGGGAGTGAAGACCTTTCAGTGCCTGGGGTTTGGTTTTTTATGGCTGTATGAGTGTTAATTTGACAGTATGCTTCCAAGATTTGGCTTGACTATATTTTCTATCAAGTGACAGACCTTGAGAAATGGAGGCAGGTAGAAAAACAGTAACTATATGGAATTACTATAGAAGTAAATCTTCGTAAAAATTAGGTCCGAGATTAAATTGTACTTAAAACCATCTCAAACTGATATTGCTGTAAGAAAATTGTAAAATCCAAATATTCTGTGTAGATTTATCTAAGCATTACCATCATCAAGAAAGAACTAATTAGATCATGTTGTCTAGGAACACTTTAGGTAATTAGAGATCTGGTTTAGCCAAAATTCAGAAGGAAGTTGTGAATACAGCTGGACAGTTTCCTTTCTGTACTAGATGAAATTAGCATCAGAAAATACATTATATTTACTGAATTTACAACCTGCTGTATCAAAGAGCACTGTTAAAGCAGCAGTCATGATAGTAAGCAGTTTCAAACTGTCCTGTTCAAAAGCCACAATGTACTTCTTTAATGCATACCATACTGCTGGATTCCTGGATGGTTTAGATCACTCTGGTTATTAAGCAGCAGTCTGAAATAAGTATCAAATTAAACTGGTCTTGTAACTCTCCTTCAATGTGGAAATGTGCCAAATGCCTCATGTGATGCATTTTTCTAGATAAGGATGGAAAGGTTGATATCATGGCCATTCCTACAATGTACGCTTCCAGTCAGTGCTGTTGTAATTGTGCAGGAAGAGAACTGGATCTCAAGGGAATACACTGGGCCACAGCTGTCAAGTCCTTGGGCATCTAAATGATTCTGTGGGCACCTGCTCCTCAGAGCTAGATCCTTGCAGTCCTAACCCTTGGTCTCAGATCTGTGCAGGCTCAGGTTTTTTCCAGTAATACTCGCTTGAATGCATTGAGGTCTGCTGCTTTATGTGGCTTTAGTTTTGACAGTGTTGATTAGTCACGTGCCCAAGTTGTCCAGGGATCCAGAATTTCCTTGGCAAGTTGTTCTTGGGAGAGCTCAAGTGTCTTCAGATTACATATAAATAATCAGGACCACTTAAAAAACATGCAGGGGAGAATATTGCCATGCCTTTTTTTTTTTTTTCTCCCCCTTAATATTCTTTCTAGGCTTTGTCTGGAGCTGTTAACCAGATGTGAAGAGCCAAGTTCTGAATTTGCATCTTTCATTTCTCGAGAGAGTACTAGAACCATAAACCTGTGTGTCCTAGGCTGGTGGTCTCTGACCCCTTACTTACAAAACTATTTCTGTATTGAAAGGAAGGCGAAACATTCATAAGGTGAGCTGTGATCCTACAATTCAGTGGCTAGGGCATAAACCCAGGAGTAGTGAAGTTTGATTTCTTGTCCTTTTTCCAACTGTATGTTAAATATTAAAAATATATTTGCAGAATACATGTGGTTAAGCAATATTGAATTTCAAGAAAAATATATTTATTTTTAAAGTGTCCCTTGATTCTTGCAAATACTTATAAAAATCATACCTACTAAAAACACTGCACCTAAAGGGTATGTTGGACTCCACAGAAGTCCCATCAATTCCACTGCCCTTCCCTGCACTTAATTTAGGTGATGGATCCCCAGGTGACCAAGTCCTCTTTCTTCTTATGCTCTGGAAAGAGTGAATGTGGGCAGGATTGTTCAGTCAGTCATGTGTGTGTAAGCTATTGATTTACAGAGTTGGAGAAAAAGCTCGGACTCAGGTCTCTTTTTTTTTTTTCTTTTGTCCTAATCATTAGGCTCAGTCATTTTACTTGTTTGTTCTGTCACTTGTGTTTTGTATCAGCTGGCTTGATTTTTGCTCAGCCTCTCTTCATCGTACTCACAGGTGTTTTAGTTTCAGATGTACTTTACTCAAAATGTGCTCCCCAGGGTTGTGGGCTGGCTGTGAAAAGGGCAATCCTGCTCTGGCCCCCTGCTTTCCCAAACACTGTGCATTCTGACCTCACCTTGTGCAGTTTGTTTATTTTGGTGGTTTAGTTTTGCATCTAATCAGTGAGCTGGGCCAACTCATGGTGCAGCTGCATGTTTACTAGATCTAACAGGAATGGTTGTTGGCAAGGGAGAGCCGAACTGCCCCTCCGGTAGCAGCCAGCCCTTTAGGCAAGTTGAGGACAGGCGGACGCAGCCCTCATGTGTGATGGGCAGAGCCTTAGAAGGGCAGCCTCCACTAGGAAGCCAGGCTTTGGCTAGCTTAGGCCTACTCTCTTCCTGTGAATCCTACACGCTCTGGTTTATACCAGAAGTACCCTTTGACTTTGGTGGAAACAGTTATTGAACTTGTTTGCTTGATTAAAATGCTATTTACTTCATTTAGTGAATTTTGCATGATGCATATCCTGACCTATTGCTCCCCTCTTCGGACTCTTGTTTAATTTTATCAAAGAGCAACTTTGTTTACTCTGAATTGCTATCTCCCAAGATACCTTAATTCTGGTAAATATTCTCTCTCTAATCTAAGTAGGACAACACCCAATCTCTGTCAGCAGAGAACCTAAGATCTCGTCTCTCTAAAGTGAAGGGCAAAGCATGCTTTAAGTAGGACAGACTGAGTTTAGGTTAAGCCATGTTGTTATTCTGGTTAATAATGCTATTCAGGCTCCCTCAGAAAGATTGCTTATGCAGAGAAAAATTATGTTGATAGCATTTCGTGGCCTGGATGAATCTTCAGACCTAAACTGAAGAGCCTCATGTGGGAAGAGGTTCAAATTCTGCGTTTGGTTTGAGCTCATCTGTGTTGCATCATATCTCTTACTCATGTTAATACGTCGAACTGTGCAGAATTGGTGAGGAGACTTCTCTTAAACTTAGTGTGTTTGCCTGTCATCACAGCTGAAGTTTACATGAATTCAGTGTCAAAAAGAAATTATGTCAGCAATCTGATGCTTATCTTTCCTGTAAATTGTATCCTGGTGATTTTGTTTTGAAGCTTTGTTTTTCAGTGATCTAATAGCCACACTTAAACTGGAGAGAACAGATATTTAGGCCCCAAACGAAGGCCCTTGGTGTTTGGGGGGGGTTGTGTGGTCATTGCAATGAGCTTTGGGTCTGGCCTGAAGAGCAAGTTCTGGAGATGCTGCTTTGGCAATTAAACTAGCTTTGAAGTCCGAAAAAGCAATCTAGAAGGACCATGACCCAGTGGCCTCAAAACCTGTTAGGCATTTAAATTAGTTTGGCACCTATGCTTTGGATCCTGGAACCTGGCTGTGGACTTGTACAGTGTGCTCTAGCATGGGCAGGTGGGTGCCTGGCTCCCTGCCCAGCTCTCCTGGCCACTGGGCAAGGCAGAGGGTGGTGTGCTGAGCCAGCAGCCCCTGTGCCCCCATTGACAGAGCATGCTGGGGAAATGTTAATGCACACGTGTAGTGCCTCAGCTTGTCTGAAGCGTGGCGAGCTAGAAGGCTGCTTGGCCTTTGTGGGACAGTCTCCTCACCAGAGCTGTGGGAGGGTCCCTTCCACCTGCAGGAATGCAGCCCCTCGCTCCCACAGAGCCCTTGTGCCTGCGGGCTGAGGGGGCTGGATGTGGCCCTGTCCACCCTGCTTGTGGAAGCTGGGCCAGGGTGAACAGTGTGAGGTGGTTCATGTGGCCGGAAGGTGGCCCAACCCTTGACCAGGGGCTGAAGGGGGCAGATAAGGGGAGCTAAGGGGGGGGGGTTCTCTTTAGAAAATTCAGGCATCTGGTCTGCTGTGTGTGTACTTCTTCTGACGAGGAAAGCACCTGCCATATAGAGAGGAGGGTTAGTCAGAACGAAGTTTAAAAGTAGCTTGAGCTATGAGTGATTCTGTGGTTAGCAGTGAACTGGTACAAAAACAAATGGTGTTTCCTATTTCTGAGGGATTCATAAATTGTTTAGTACTGATCTTCTAGGTGACAACAAAACATTCTCAAGACCAGTTTCATTCGCAATAGAGGAACATTCAAAACCTTTTACTTCTGGGTTGGGTTTTTGGTTTGTTTTTTTTTTTTTTTCCAATTTACTTTTGCAAAATAGGATTGTTGGTCTCTAGGTTGGGAACTCTCTGTCAGTCTTCTGTTCAGGTTCTCTGTCTGCTCAGCAGTGACTGGAGTAGCTAAAAAGTTTCCTCCATGAAACCTTGATTAAACTCAGAACATCTCCCTGAATCATCCTGACTTTCATTCAGTTCAGTTGGTATGTGTACTTCCAGATCTAGTTTCACCAGCATGTGAAATCATGGGTCAAAAATATCTTGTGAAGAGCGTTGATTTAAACTCAACAGGATTAAAAAACCCCATACATTCATGGTGTAGCTGTTGCTCACTTTGTAGTTAAGCAGATCTTCCCTGAGAGTAAAAAGGGAATGGTAAGTTCATGCTGCCAACTTCTGCTCTCAGGACCTCTGTCTTCTCAGGAGGGAGCAGAGCCCCACCACTGTGCCCCATAGTTGTAGCAGCATTTGGCCAATAATAATTGGGATGTTAAATGCTCCCATAAAATTAAGACAGTTCTGATTTCTGCTGTTTTCTCCCAATATCTATGCAAATTTTTTTTTAAAATACCTCTTTTATGCAGTGCCTGGTTACCACTCATCTGCCTGGGCAGCTGCCAACTACTCCAGCCAGTACTGCTCTCTGAGAGGCTCTGCTGGGGCTGTTAAAAGCAAAAAATAACAAATACTTGTACCTTATAAAGATGAGATCCTCCTGGACTTGTATTTTAAAGTGTGTTTAGACAGCTTCCTGAGCTCAGTGCATGTGCCCAGTGGAGCCATATTCCCAATATGGTTTGGATTTGAATTAATTAAGATCAGTTCCCATTTCCTGTTCTAGAGTAATTAATTTAATCTGTTTTCGTATGAGTTGTACTTCAGTCACCTGTTTCCTTTCTTAATCTCAGCTATAGTCTTTTAGCCTTCCTTTTATACAATTTATGTATTTCCTTCCTCTCACTACAATGCTGTAACTGGTTATAGAGTGACAGTGCGGAGCAGAACTGCTGAACAGGGAATCATCATCCTGTGGAAACTCCATAGTTTAAAGGAGTTTTTGTTTTCATCATGAAACAGAGGAGTAATTATATGTAAAATAACTATTAAATAATTAGCGTAAAATAACTAATAAAAACCTGCTTCACCTAAAACAAAGCAGTAGATGTCTATGTGCATGTATAGATGTATATATAAAAAACTAGTCCATCTTGACTCTTGTAGGTCAACAGGGTTTCCGTAAAGTAGTTTTAATGGTAATGAAACTATTTTTCCATGCAAAACTGTTTGGGTTTTCTTCTTTTTTTCGTATATACAGGAGGAGCTATTTTTCATTAGCTGTCTGGATACTATATGAGTATCCATGTGTTTACTGTGTGGCTCTGTAGTCATGGCAGAGGCTGAGGAGTCCTGGATGCCATTCAGTGCTCTCTTTCAGTGTTTCATTGCTTTCCAAGGGCCATCTCTTCAAAGCTAGACACATTTAGCCATGTTAGGGTACTCCACTGCACAGGCAGATGCTTTTGGCTAAAATACCTTCTTCTTGACTGTCCTATTGAAAAATGCATCCAGATGTTTCCAGTTTTCTTTGGTATCAGGGCTATAGAGAGACGGCTGACAGTTCTATTTTTGTGGCCTCCTGGCATTACTGCAGAAGGAGAAAAAAATTGGATTAAAATCTGACACAGAAAACATAAAGAAAGTCTTAAGTTTTAAGTTAGATTATAAAGTAACCATCGGTGATTTTTTTCCTAATCTGCTTAGAGCAAAGGACTTATCTTATGTTGAATTCTTTCCATGTTCTCATCAAAAGCCAAGTTCTTTTCACAGACATTTCAGTCTCTTAAGTTTTCTTTACTGGTGTCCTGACTTCAACTCTTGCTTTGCTGTTTTCCATCTGAATCCAAAGTGATCTGCAGTCCAACATAATGGATTTATTCTTTTGTGTTTACTGCCCCAATACATACCATATTGTACATCCTTGTCCAAGTCAGTGAATTTATCTACAGTTCACAGGAACATTGTTGTCAGTTCAGTATCTGGATGAATTGGTTACTTGCCTAATGCAGCATTAGGAAGAAACACTATCTCTATCAACTTTTACAGCCCAGAGCATAGGGGATTCAGCATATTAAAATCCCAAGTTTTACGCTTTATCATGGAATAGATTTATGATATTCCCTTCTTAATTCAAATATAAATCTCCCATGAGAAAAATTGGCTCAGATTTATGGAAGTTGTTCTTTTGGCCCTTGTAAATGATATTATTAATCTTCTGCATACTGGGGCAGGCTTGGATTAAATCTGCATTTAAGGGCTGCAGGTGCAAGGCTATAATGCTGAGCTAGAGTCAGGGTGTCCCTGGGGGCAATGTCAGAAGGACGACTTTGGATCATGTACTCGTGCCAGGGCTTGTTCCCGTTCTCCAAGGGGTGCCTGGAAAGCAGAGGCAGTTGTTCCTGTAGCACAATAGCTCAAGCACACACACCTGCTCGACTTTATTTTTCTTCAGGGAAGTAGGCAAGAGCAATTAGTTCTTTGTGACGTACTCTGTTTGGTGGTCTGTGCCTGGGCTACGTGTGCAGATGCTTTGAAGGCCATTTGGCCTCTTCCATTCTGGAGCCCTGGGAAGGAGCAGCTGCTGAGCTGAAGGAGACCACAGCTAGATTGCACAAAGTGCCCTTTCTGTAGGGTTCAGCTCAGGGCCTGCATGAAGAGAGGCATATATTAGGTCATCTTTGTATAGGCAGAGAAGCTGAAGGGAGAAGGGGAAGTTGCAGTGGGACACAGCATGGTCTCTCACAACTGCATTTTGGAAGACACGGCTGCTCCAGGTAAAACTTCTGTCCTGGTTCAGTTAGAGCTGGACATCCTCAGCAGGAGAACATATGAAGCACCTTGTGGGATCAGAGAGAGCTCTTCTTTTACTGCTATGACAACAGCTCAGCTAAGAATTGACTTCTGAGGTGGTTTTCTTTGCCTCAGAAGAAGCCTGCTAAGGCTGAATAAGTAATATATTTGTACAATTGTCACCCCCAACTGACAGTAGTGAAGTATTGAGCACTCCTGCTGATTACAAGGGGTTTAAACTTTACGTGCAACTGTTATCTCTAGGTGAGCCCAGCAAACAATATCTTACCTGAACGCTATGACAGTCACCAAGAGGGACTGTGGAGATGCTCTCTGCAGGCTCCCATCTTCTTCCTCTCCTCTACTCGCTCAGAATATAGTCAGGAGGATGCAGAGGCAACGGTGAACCACTAACCATTCTGGATCTCAATGCAATGCTGTGGAAATGAGAGCAATCTTGCCCTTACAAGTATTAATGAAATATATTCTCACCTTAGATTATCCTTTGACATTGTTGAGTTTGAGGTGTGTAGTTCAGTTGTGGTATCAGCCTGAATAAAAGTGATCAGAGAAGTGGGATAATGTTTTGAGAACTGTATAAAACAGACTTGAATGCTGTAAAGCTTACAGGTTTAAACTTCTCTACATGGCTTGATTTGGCCTATTTAGCTTACTGAAGAGAAATAGAAGGTTAGATCCTAACATTTTAAGATCTAAATGAATAAAAGAGATACTCCTGGTAATTCACACTGTTAATATAGCAAAGACCTAAAAATTGGGAAAAAAGTTAAACTGGAAATAGAGTTAAAGTATTAGCAGTGAAGGCAGTTAGCTATTGGAATATTTTCTGAAATAAAACCCGAGTGTCTTCCTGCTTAAGTTGCTCAGTGTAGTGCAGGAGTAACTGTTTGAAATCCAGTGGTGTCAGTAACTGAGGAGGGTGGGACAAAAGCACATAACGGGCCTTCTGGTGAATGAGAGGAATTTGCAGGACGGGACCGTGCTGGTTTGGACCAGTGGTCCGTTCGAACCTGTAAAGCTTCCCCCAATGGGCTGTTGTGCCATCATTTACCAGCACGGGAAGGTGCTTCCTGTGCCTCGGCAGTTAGTGGTTTGTTTGCATCATGGAGCATGACACTTCTCCCAGCAACTCTTTACCATCTATTTCTGTTAGCAGATTTAATTGTGTAACTACTTAATGGCAGTAGGCTCTTTGCCCCAGGAAAGCTGTGCATCATAAAATTCCCATCATCTAAAACAGGTTAATGATGCGTAGTCTTTTTTTTCAGTTTTAAATATGTAATTACACTTTTTCTTCATTTATCTGCTGCACTGGGAGAGCTTTGCATCCCTTCATTATGTTTCTGTCAAACTGTAAAGTGTCTCTCACAAGAATGCCTCTCTGGTTGTGTCCTTCAAAAGCCTTCTCATAGCTTCTTTTTTTCTGTTGTGTTACTTAAGCATCTCCTTTGTGATCCACTGCTTTCAGGCACAAAAGAAAGGAAAGCTTCACGTTTTCTTCGTTTCCTTGGAAGGCAGAACTGGAATAATCTCTGTGTGCAAATTCCCAGTGTTTTCATGCTTTTCCTTGAGTTGTGGTTACAAGTAGCGAAGGAAGGTGTATGTACAGACACACCCCTAATCACTGCAGATTGTTGTGGGATTCTCCTGAAACAGGCATAGACAGGAGCCTCTTATCATGTAGCTGGTAGGTGTGTGTTGGCATGATCACTTTTGTTTCCTTTTTTTTTGCCCCCCCTCTCTTCCTCCAGACAATCTAGTACTGCTATAATGAATACTGCTATAAATGCTAGTACTACTATAATGAATAGGAACAAAAGCTTGTGTCCTGTCTTTTCACATGCTGACACCCACTTGAAGTGCCTCTCCCTCCTGTATGTATGGTACAAATCAGACCTGCCTACAGTCCCCCCAAAAAAGGGCTTGTTTAAAACTGTGAGCTTTATGTCTTTGGCAAGTGTATGCCCATGCATGGTGTTGTGTGTGTAGGTGTGTGCATGTGCTGTCCTTGCTGCTACAGTAACGAAGTACCTGAAGGCAAATTTCTCGAAACCATTTAAGCTGTTTCGCTAGTGTTGACCAGTTTTGAGATGCAGTGGTCACAAGCCACCGCTCTTCAGATGAAGAGCTGTGCTCAGACCAGTGCACAGCTCCAAGATGCTCTCCCCCAGAAACAAAACTGCAAAACAGCTGGCCGTGGAAGTTAAAGCTTTTGCAGCATCTGCGCCGTCAAAAAAGCATCCGTCTGACTTGCAGCAGAAGCAGTTTTTTCTGTGCTGTGGTTTTGTTAATCATCTGGAGACCTGTGGTGGTATTGTTATGCTCTTTGAAGGATTTATATGACTGCGATTGACTGCATCTCCTGGATCTGAAAGGCAGAAAGGCACAGAGGTAGCATAAACGTGGTGTTTGGCTGAGGTGTGAACTGGCAAGGTTGAGCTCGCTTTCTCCACAGGCATGTCTTCTGATGTTGCAAAGTGTCATGTCTCCACTGGGGCTACTGGAACTGTAGACGCTTATGTCATTCAAGGATCTGTCCCAAATGCTTAATAACAACCCATCATCCCTGTTTCCGGATATTTTCTTTTACACCTCCTGCTTTGTGAGGACTTACTGCTACTAGAAATTTTGCCATGATGTGTTTCTGGAACTCAGATCTGAGAATGCATTTTACACATTTATGTCTGGCAATAAATTTCATAACGTCTGAAACCTCTGGTTTAGCCAGCTTTCCCAGTTTGAGATCAGCTATTTCACCTTTGTGTCTACTGAATAGTTTTAAATATGTTACCTGTTCAAGTTCTGTGGAGCAGTGCTGTGCCTAAATGCAGTAAAATACATTGGCAGCCTACAAACTTGTTGCAAAACACACCCTTTCATCGTAGGGCAGCAAAGACATGACATTTCTTTTCAGACTGCTTTCAGCTTTTAATATTTAATATTGTGATCATCCGTTTTCGATCATGTTCTTTTTATTTAATAAGCTGTTGAAAATATTTACTTTCTTCTCCAAACATCTCGTGTCTTGTAACCATTCTGGAGGCATCTGGAACTGAAGTCTTTGATACCCTGTTTATCTGATTTTAGCTCATTCAAAATTTCTATCAGAGAAATCTGGAAATCATTAAGATAATTTATGTTCCCCATCTAAACCCATTAAAATAGTAGTGATTGTAATTCTCTAGGCTCTGTGTATGTGTGTGGTTGGTTTTTAAACTTTGTTGTTTCCAGGATGTTCTAATAACCTTGGCTCTCCTTCTGCCTTAGTGTGGAAGGACTATTGCTGAGTTACATTTGATTATCTTACTTTGGCTTGATACTGAGAAGAGAGAAATGAAAAAAAGCTTACTGAAATCAGTGGAAAACACCAAGAAAGAGAGAATTTGAAACAGAGTGATAAGATCTGACTTCAGTTCCTTCTTCTGCTGCAAGTGATTTGATTTCTCTATCTCAGTTTTTTGTCTGAAAATCAGTCTAATATCTCCAGAATGGAGGATGTCTTTGACGTATGCATATTGCCCAACAAAAACTGACCCCAAAACTTAGGATTCCTTGACTCTGTCTCTAACTTCTAGTTACAATGGATGGCATTGCTGTACTTTTTTGGAATTTGGTGGTGCACCTAAAAAATGTCTCTATGGTTCAGGTTTATTTGGTAAATTTATTCCTAGACAAATGCATGTTAGCACAACCTTTTAACAACTGTTAAATGATATACTGAGGTTTTTCGGGTAGCTGACACCAGCAGAAGGTTCTGGCATGTGGGAGAAGTTTAACCTTTGATAGAAATGTCAGCTTCTGTCAAGACCATGAAATACTTTTTTAATCTTCTACAAGATTTTTGTTCATTTTCAGTTAATAATAAAATTGAATAATAATTCAATTTCAGTTAAATAACATGCAAAACAACCTTCTAGATTTCTCTCTGTCCCACATGGTTAAGACGAAAGTTTTGCATGGAATGAAAGTTGTATAACTGATCATAGGCAACTTGGGAAATACAGATGTGAGAAAGTAAATGAACTGGGAGCCAAGCCATGTAATTTACTGCCAGGATTGCTCTTCAGAACTAAAACAAAAGCCCAAATATATTTATCTCTGTAGCTTAGTTAAGTGAATTAAAACTTTAAAAAGTAATTGAGACCATCCGTGTCATGATTTCGCGAACAAAGCAAAGTGCTCCAAGCAGAATGAGGGAGGACTGTAATGTAGATGATGTGTCCCTCAGCAAATGCTACCATTTTTTTGTAATGTGGCTGTGGTATAAGTCTAGGAACACAAGCGCAAATTTTGTCATTGAAACCATTACATTTTTAAACTTGAAAAAAGTGTAAACTGTGTTCTAGTCTCTTTCTCTTGGAACTTTCTTTTCAAAATACTGTATTTAAGCTGAAACTGAATGGGAAACTCTTAAGCTAGTGTCTATGTACTTTGGCACTGACTACTGAATATTACCTTGCCTACAAAACGGTAATCTGTAAATAGTATACTCTCTTCCATACAGTAGGCAGTGATGAATTGCTTTATATTTGTCTTCAGATAGGAAAAAAAAAAAAAGTATGAATGTTTGCATATTGATAAATGAGAAAAAAAAGATAATAGTCAGACTGTCATAGGTTACTTGGTGTTACTGTGAAAAACATGTTTTTTTTATAGATAGAAGTACAAAAGATGTAGAATTGCATTATTACTGTTATATCCTCAATACCCTTATGTAGCCTTTTCTTTCTAGGTAAGGCACTCAACCCCGAGATAGAAAGACAAGTGCTTGTGACAGACAATTTACATTCGTTTATTTGCTCATGTTAATGGTTCCAGCTAAACAATTCTGGGGAGAGAAGTTACTACTGTGAACTGAATTTTCTCTGATGCAGAAAAACTAATTTTTCCACTTTATGTAGCTGGAAAGCAGGGCGGTTACTAACATTTTGGTTTCTCCACCAGCAGTAGCGAATAAATTCAATCTGGACATTTTGAGATAAAAGACTGTTTTCCCTGTGCAAACTGCCACTGAGGCTTAGATACCATTGTTGCAAAGCTTAGAGCAAACAAAGCAGCTGTTTCAGCCCACTTTAAACATGGTGAACAAGAGTAAAGCATATTAACTCCAGCTGTGTACTGATAACAGCTGGGAAGGAAAATCACTGCAAGAGAACCTTAAAGTAAACTTTGAATTCTAGCAGGCTTAGCTGTCATGAGTGCACCTTCAAGGGAGAAGCAGCAGTGAAAATTTGATCCTTAGAAACATGGAGAATTTAATGAGAAATTCCTGTACGTCTTTTTGTGCTTATGTAAAGATGCAGAGCAGGTTCTGGAGTCGGTGGCACTGCCTCTGAAGATTCTTCATGCAGATTTCATACTGTACTTACACTCATGGACAATTTTAAGATCAGGACAAGTACTGAGTGATGGATTCTGTGCAGAGTAATGGTGTCCCCTTTAAAGCAGGCTATTGCACCCCAGCCCTGTCTGGTTAGAGACTATGCTGTAATCTCTTCAGTAGTGTTCTGTTTTCCAGAATAATGTGTACCAGTATTCAGCCTACTTCTGAGGTTTTTATGTTCGGGTCACTTGTGTTTTGTTAATTTTGGTCTGTTGAGCACAAAGAGCAGTATAAAACTAGAGGCAATAATTAATTTCACTTAGTGGTAAAACCAGCAAAAATTATTCAGAGAAATTGTATTAAACCAAATATTCCCTAGGTCCTTGTTGCAGTAGAATAATGGTTTACTTAGGTTTAGGTCTAATGGGAATATATTTTAAGAATTTCCTTCTAATCAGTACTTTGTTATAGCGCATGATTAAGAATAATTCTGGAACAGTTATGTAGTTGTAGTAATAAACCTTCATTGTATTTCACACTAGTATTTTAGAGATAACAAGTTAATTCAAGGCTTCCTCATGAAGCCACGTGCTCTCAGTGACTCTGCAAAACCTGTAAGTTAAAACATAAATAGCAATGCTGCGGTACTGTAGAGTGCAAAAGAGCAGGTCACTAAGTATATGCTGTGTTTGGTCAGTATTTGCAAATTGATATGTCTATTGATAACTTCCAGTTGCACCCTACCCATAGAAATAAATAATGTTAAGACAAGAAAGCACATGTCTGCTAAGTTAGATTAAGTGTCCGTAGCTTAATATCTTAATTGGCATCCGTCAGAATTTTGAGGGGCTTTTAATGAAAGAAAAGTTTGGGGGATATTAGTGTTGTTTCCATAGTATTTGTGTGGTTCACATACAAAGAAAGTGACGTCACAGTTCAAGCTGCAGGTGGGAATGGGTTCTGTGCTGGAGTGCAGAAGCTTTCAGCAATTTCTTGCGATTGAAATAACTGAGCAAATGTGTCCATTTTTGTGTAATTGTCATCTCTCTGTGCTTTCCCCCTTTCTCTCACTTGTTTTCTTCCCCATCCCTTCAGCTTATGTTCACATTCTGTTTGGTGTCTCCTAACCTCCATGGAGTTGGACTCATGTCTTGGGTATGTTCTGCAAAGAACCTTGTGTACTTTAGGTAGATGTAAAAGGACTAGACTTAGACAGCTAAGTTTTGGACGGGAGGCAGTGCAGCTGTCTCTGTCCCTCTGAAAAGAGAACATAAGGATATGAATAAAGACATTTAAATGAGGCCAGTTAGTATTGTCATAAAGTTCTTTTAATGTTAACCAGCTGTTACAGACTTGTTCTCATTCTTTAGTAGAGTACATGCCTCTTATTTTGCTGGAAGTCAACGTGCTCTATTTCTGTATGCATAGCAGACAATTATATAATAAAACAGGTCTTCGGTTTCATGTGTATACAATTATGAGAAAGCAGTAGTTCCTCAAAGAAGGCAATTTTGGCATCATTCATAGAGTGTTTTCAAATATAAGATATGGAGTATGTTGAGTGAAAAATGTAAACGTGTATGGATGTATGTGAAAATAGTACATGAGTGAAAGAGGATAGGAGAAACATGAACAAGGGAAACAAAATAAAAACCACATCTTGCAAATGACTTGACAAGACCACTTCAAAACAGCTGTAAAGCTGAGTAAACTCCAAAGCCCAGTGGGACACAAAAATATGAGGAGAATTTTAGTATTCCTGAAAGGCAGGGACCTGTCTGAGTGGATCGCTGAAACTACTTGAATGCCGTACATTGAAATTATCTCTTTTCTTGTGCTTTTATATAAAAAATAATTTGGCTCAGTGAGAGAAATCTGATGGCTGTGATCCTTTTATGACTGAAGTAACTTTCTCACTGACCCTGGGACTGTGTCCAGTAAGCAATCACTTACTAAATAACTGATAATATTGCATTTTGATTTCAGTTATTCCCATTACTACGGTTTGTTTTATTGTGTTTTTCAGGTTTGATAGCTACACTGAATCTTTGATTGTAGACTCCTCTAAACTGCAACGCTGAAAACAATGGCAACAGAATGTATAAAAAACTGCTGTAAATGGTGTCTCTGCATGGAAAAAGAAAAAAATGATCGTGAGTTCTGACATAATGACATTGACTAAGGGTTTTGCTGTTCTGGCTTCATTAATGATGAGACTTCCTATTAATAAAATGATTGTGTCACCCCTGATAAACGAATTGTTTTACAAAATCCAAAATTCTTTCCATACCTCTACTTGGAGATTGAACACATGCTTGCTAGTGTTATGAATTGGAATTGGAACTGAAAAATAACACTTGTCTCTAGTCTGCTCCTTGAACCGTAGAATGCTGTCCAAAAAAGCCAGCTTTTTTACCCAAGGTTGTGTGAAGGTCTTGTGTCTTTCAAAGTCTAAGAGTGAACACTTTTTTTTTTTTTAACTCCCTGCGTATTTGCTGTTAGAATTTTCTTTGGTGTCTTAGTTGTTTGAAGAACTCTTCTGTGATACAAGTGTATCTCTTGTAAAAAAAATCATTTAAGAGCAAGGTAGCTATAAATATAGAAGCTTGGGTAACAAAGTGTTTGGATCAGTACAGGTGTCATGAGGATGAATATCTTTACCAGGTGCTAGTCCTGAATGCTGGTAGAACTGAATACTAGCAGCCGTTAAGTAATGTATCAAGAACAGATCCTATTAAATAAAAGAGGTCTGTTCATAGTATTGTTCAAAACTTAATGCACATGTGGACTGTCTGTGTTTCTTGCTCTTTATTTTTAGCAGTTTCCATGGTGCAGGAATCCGAAGCAGTAGCCGGAAGCAAGCCAACTATTGTAGAGAAGCCTCCATTGTCTTCTGTGTCAGTGAAGCGTCAAGTTGGCTGCTCAGAGGATTATCTGCTTTCTAAACTGCCCCTGGATGGTCAGGAGGTACCATTTGTGGTCCCTCCATTCAAACTGGCTTATGTACAGCCGAAGAACCTTCCTAGTATCTCACATGCTGGAGGGATTCAAGGTAAAATATAAACAGCATTAGCTTCTGCTACTTCTTGAAAGTTGTCAAGTATTTCTACTGAAAACATATGTTTGCAGAACTCTAGAAGACTGGTCCTTGTTTCTTACCTCTCTGGACACCCAGAGAGGTTTTGGGAAGGATGTCATCCCACTATGAATCTCTGTGATGCTGCATGAATAAAACAGAGAGGGAGGATTGCACACCAGTGCTCATACTGAAAGTAATAGAAGACACATGAAGGAAACAGATGCTTTAGTAAAGAATTTATTGGAGGCAAGGAAAGACCTAACACATCCTTAGCATCCAGATCACTCAAGTAAAGGAGGGTGGTCTGGCTTTCATGTTTAACGTACTGATATGTTTTAACATACTAACACATATTCCTTTTCAAATTTCACCAATAGATAGCATGTGCTACTACATGGTGGAATTTTTTGCCCCTATTTCCTCCTCTTTTTGCTGCTCTTTGGGAGACCAGAGGTCACAGATCTCAGTGGTATAAGGTTGCCCATGATACTATGATTCTTTGCTTCACAACAGGCTTGTGCTTCAACCTCTGTCAGTTAGTCCGATGCGCAAACTGCCAAAATGATGCACATATTGCACACAGGCACAGTGGCGTTTTAAAAGAATAGGAGCCTGGCCCAGTAACATGAGTTACAGGACATATGCTATTGCTAGGCTCTTGGTCCTGCCGGGAGATGCCTAGAATTAGGTAAGGGAAAATTTCGGCACAGGGGCATACCTGAATGGTTGTTTTCTCTAGAATTGCTTTGCCTCAGTGGCATAATATGCTGGTAGTATGCTTTTAGTCCCATGTGATTGTATTTCTTTTCTGAGGGTAGAAACCTAATAACTGAAAAAAGTCAACTGCATGTTACATAATAACTAACGCAGTACTATCTTAACTTTTTTGTGTTTGTGTGGTTTTACTCCCACCCTTCTCTTCTCCCTTGCTGTTGCTTCTTTTTTCCTTCTGCGTGCCTATTATCAGACTTCCTCCTCACCCTCACCCACCCCTTCTGGTAACACTGGCACCAGAGCCAAGCTAATCAGCCTAGCAGAGCTTTTCAGTATAGATTGGCCATTCTGTGCCCAGTCTTTTTAGTGGGCTTTTTTTGTGATGTCTGCCTCACCAGATATGGACAGGCAACCTAATAGCTGGAGGAGGCCCTCCTCACCTCTGAGTCTGATCTCCTTCAGCCTTCCCACTTGCCTGCTAGTTCTTGTAAGTCTGTATTTGGACAAGGTGTGGAAGTGCAGGACATGATCCTGGTAATCCCCTTTCTTACTGGGTCTTGGTTCAGGCTCTGCCTTACTTTATCCTACCTCATCCTCAAGATACTGTACAGAGAAGTCCATCAGGGATTCTGAGGCATGTGAGTTCTCCAGGGAGAAGGAAGATGTGTCTAACAACCATTAGATAAATGTTTTCTTTGTTCATGCTGTTCTACACAATCTTACGAGTCAGTGACTTATAAACCAGTAACTTGTATTCATTGGGAATTCTGCATCATCATCATTTCTGAAGGACCTGGTGAACAGAGTGGTCCTTAGGCTATGAAGCTGGTAGATCTTCTAGCACAATGACCTGACTCTTCATCATTGTCTCTCTTGAGCAAGTATTTTAAATTCTTGAACAAATATTTGAAAAGTGGCTCTTATGTCAAGTAGGCAACTTCCATTTCTCTTTCCAAATATAAATACTTCTTTTTTTAAAGTACAACTTTTTAAGCCTCATTAAAGTTGTGTTTAAAAATGCAAAGTTTACTTTTTCGGGAGATTTACTAAATGCAGTGAAGTGTTCTGTCATTCCTTCTTCACATTAGCCAAAGCACCAGCATATTCAAAAAATGTATTTAGAGTATTTTCTTAGACCATTGTTAAATATCTGTAGAAGTCCAAGTTCTGCTCTCAGTTCCATTCCATTTTCCTTCAGTGAGACAGGACATACTCAGCATTAGTTCTTGGCATCCCTTCTGAAAGCAATTAAGTTCTGGCAGCCTTTCTCTTCAATACTCACTGCAGCGTGTCTCATGCTCTCACAGAAGTAAGCTAGCAGGAAGAAGTGTGCTCCTGGTCTGGAACACTGGCTTTTCCGTCATCTGTTGTGTAGCAATTCTTTATGGCCTCA